>NC_088854.1:60431930-61031930 GCF_963853765.1 Magallana gigas | reverse complement strand
TTTTTAAGTTTGCTAAAATGGATTTTTTAAATCTAAAATTGCATATTTTTTCGCCTATTTGACACATAAACTTCTTATCCATCATTATCTATCATAATCAAGTAATTTACTGCTGATTTGAGAAACTATTTCAAGATGTAGTGAGGCACCTTAACCGAAATTCGAATAAAAAAAATTGAAGTCTATATGCGTCATAACGCTACTGTACACTTATCATGGCCTTTCTGCATATTGAAAGTGCAATTTATAAACAAATGGCTTTTTCCCTCTACTTTTTTTAATGGATTGAACCTTGATATCAAGTACAAACTTACTCTTAATAAAATGTTGTTTACAGACAAGACAGGTTCAATGTGCTACAAAATTATTCAATAGTTTCAAAATTTTACTCAAATTATATCAGACGGGTCAGAAATCTTATATGATCAGAAAATAAATTCTCAAGTGTGGGTCTATCTTGTATCTTGTAAAATTAGGCAAAACCGGTGATATTTTTTTTACTTCAAAGAAATATAGGCTAAATATGCTAATAAATGTCGCAAGATATATCTATAAAAAATAAATAAAAAAAAAACAATAATAATAATAATAAAAATAATTATAATAACTGTAGCTAGTTTTCATCGTGGTCCTGCAATAAAACATTTTTACAATCATACATATTATAATGATAAAATTAGCATCTAAATATAAACACACACACATATATAAAAAATACAAGCACATTACTTTCTTAGTACATGGTAGTATACATGTTACTTGTTACATATCTGAAAATTGTTTTATAAATTTATTTCTGAACAAATAATCTAAGTTTGGTCTGCACTAAAAAATAAGACGCTAAAGTTACAACATTCTAAAAATATTAAGATAAGAAAAATGTTCAGTTTCCTTTTGAAAACAGTCTGCCACAAAAAGTAAACCCTGAACTTTTCTTGGAAAGTTAGACGTAACCATTAGGAGTATAGCATCATGGAAGATTCAGCCCCCCCCCCCACACACACTTTTTTTTCACAGCAAGTAAAATTGTTAAGAATTAAAATATTAATAGTGATATTAAAAATTGGAGTCATAGGTATAGTAACCCCCCCCCCCCCTCCGATTGGAAATTTCGTGTTTCGAGGAAAAAATTGGCAGGTAAGAGGTAAGATTGAGTATTATGTATACTCTCCCCCCCCCCCCCCCCCCCAAAGGGTTAGGATCTTGATTTTGGGAATTCTTGTCAAGATTTCTGACGATTAGTCAAGCCCACCACTTTCAATTTGCTTCCGATGCCAAATCATAAAAACGGGTACAAAAATTGTTATATGTATTTCTTTTTCTTAGTCTTTCATCATTCTTTGGGTTGTCGACAAAACCTTCATAGTGGATTTTTTAAAACTCGTAAAATATAAACGGTCACACGATGCGTGGTAATACTATTTTGATTATTTTTATGAAATGTATAAACATGGTGTACATACTAGACTAGTACATAACATGAAGTGATTTTCTGAGAGAGAGAGAGAGAGAGAGAGAGAGAGAGAGAGAGAGAGAGAGAGAGAGAACTTGTGTGTAATTTTGATACTTTAATTAAAATTTTATTACTGATTTAACAGTTAATTCCCTTACAAACAACTCCCGAAAAGTTCAATAAATACCAGGAATAAAAGAATTAAAAGAGATATATAACAGTAAAACTAAAGGTATATATTGGGGCGGAAGAGGGGCTTAAAGTTTGACATAAACATTTATTGGGAAAATGTGTTTAAAACTATCCTCTCATGAACTATTATGCTACTATTTGTAAAATTACTTTGCAAGCGTTTTAAGATAGTGTAGATTTTAAATAAGGGCCCTGAAATGGGTTTTAAGTTCAACATAAAAGTTCAGAGAGAGAATTACTATGTTACGTTCAGTTAATTCACTTTATAAGCACAATTTTTCTTTTCCCTTCATAATTATTTAAAATTTTGCTATCTTTAATATGTTGGGGGCTATTCTAGGATAATAAGGTTGGGATCTTAGATCTAAGTATATGGTGTCCAAAAAGTAAGGGTTTTTAAAAATATTTTTAATGAATTGCCAAATGTTAAAATATGTAAGCGTTTCACAATGAAATTAATATTTAAACATTTAAATAGAATGATACGAAAACTATTGATCAGGTTAGCGATGTGACTATTGGCCTTTGTTGTTTTTGTAACATAACGACATTAACCGGATTATTCTGATATTTGGTCTTATGTTTTTATCTAACATAATTATGCTGGTCTACACAATTTGTTCGCTATTTTGCATTCTTTCTCGTTCGGTCTTCAGTGGTGTTTTTACTTTCAAGTACTAGACATGTATGCTCTCTTTGAAGGAACACCTCGATACAGTTACTTGTTTTTGTTATTTGTTGCGTCATTAGAACACATTGTTTTACAGTTAATTCGTTGAAATAACATCTGAATCAAACAATGGATCATTTTGATATTTTGTTATTTTCAATGTTGTATTTCTTTCATTTGTCTGAAAAAAAAACCCATTACATTTTTGTTAGCGCTTCTTATAATATATTATTACTACCAATTTTTTTGGTTAGAGTATTAAGTCACAGCGACTCGTCGATTGGCTCACTTATTTCGTGTGCATTTAAATTTTGCTAATGCTACTGTAATAGGAATCGTTATATATATAATTTAAGCAGCCGGTCTTATTTTATCTTCTTACTTAATTGCATCATCACGTCAGGCTTTGAGACACTGAAGGATTTATACTGCAATATTATGACCAAATTTAAAAAACTTCAAAAATTAACTTTACCTGTAAATGAATGACATCTGTCAAAATCTTGATCTTAAGCTCTTGTTCATGAAGATGATTCACTCGGAATCAATTTTCGGTTAGTTATTAAAGGACTTCTTTATATCATATTTTTTTGCGTAAATTCATACAATACATGTCATATCAGAAATGCGCTGTAGAGCAGAAAAACATATGTACTGACTTGATTTAAAATTCACAAGATACAAGTGGTTTTTGTATTTTGGTAAAATCATAAACTTGAAACCAAGCACCCGAGAAGCTCATATTTTATGAAATGCATAAGATATGAAAAACTACGACGAAGAAAGTTGATACAATAATTCGTTGAATGTATGCTGAAGCCGAAGAAGAAAATGATATATACAATTTTATTTATATATTGGTATCAACAAAGTAATCGGATTGCGTGAAAAATGCAATTTACATTTTATACAGTGAAGAAAAAATCAGATAAAATGCAAAAATACATTAAAATATTACATGATTCTGATTTCTTTTATATACCAGTATATCTTCAGAATTTTTCTTTATGCAAGAATACTGGCCTCAATTGCATCCTAATGTATAGTTGTATAATTGTGAAAACAAGCTCTACAGCAATTTAAAAAATGTTCCATACATTTCCTATCTTTTGAAAACAAGCTTAAGATAACAAGTTCATTGTTTTTTACATCAAAAGTGTCAAAACTTTATAAGCAATATCTTTGAAAACATGAGTATTAAACTAATTTGATAAGATAGTACAAAATATATGTTAAAATGTACTAAATGATCAGGCCCCGAGTCCATAAAACTTAGACAAGCTCACGCTTGATCACCTACTCAATTTTCTGCTATAGATTTCTTTTGTTAAAGTGAAACTGAAATCAAAAGTGAGCTCGTCTAAAGTTTTATAGCCCCAGGGCCTGATCTCTCAAATAGAAACATTTGATGAGTAAACTATTATTTTGGATTTAAAATCGAACTTCAGCCAACACTGCTACAAAATAAATGATATTGTTTAATGCCAACAGAATTAAAAATGAAATCAAACAAAATTTGTCAATAGCTTTACCAGCATCTTTCCAGAAATGTTTGTCTCCTTTTTCTTGTTTTCTTTTGCATAACAACTTTATGAATTTACTCTCCGTTTTCATACATTCTTCAGGTTCTTCGGCGTCTGCTTTGTTATACAAAATGCTTGACACCACCACTACTAGCATTATTAAATAGCTAAGCAGCAAGTCTACCAACAATTTATAGATCAAGTATGATAGACCTGGCTCTGAAGCTTCCGGTAGTTTTTCCTGAATCATAGTAAGAAATAGAACCTCGGTTAAAAGAACAGTGATCGAAAATCCTACTCTCTCCCCTGAATCACTTGGCAACGCAAAAACTAAAATATGCATGAAGTTAATCAAAAAGATTGGCAAAAGAAGGACTATGTAGTATGTGCTTCTTCTTCGTATTTTTATTTCCAATTGCAGAATTTCAAAGTTTATATTCTCAACGTGTTGAGTTTTTACATGAACACGAGTACTCTCAACAGACCACAGTCCATTCTCCTCATACGCATCCATATTAAAGTTCGATAATACAGGCCGGAATTTTATCTCTGAAGAAAAAAATCCTGGAGCATATAACTGCAACGTACAAGTCTGAGAATCAAAGGGATAAAATGTGACGTCGGCATCGCACGAAGCGTCGAAAATATTTGGCGGTAGGCATTGAATGTATCCAGTTTCCCAGACTTTGCAAGACAGTTCTTGCAACAGAACCGGTTTTATTTTATCATATGGATTCATAAGAACTATATACGGCGTCCAAATGTCGTAAACAAAAACAGTAGTTCGATTAAGGTCACCACCATAGTTAGTTGGCTCCCAAACGAGTCGATAATCTACCCACTCTAAACCAAGAGTACCTACTATACCAATTTTGCCATCACTTTCTATAAACTCCTTGAGACTCTTCATGTAGAAAAATATGCTAATTTCTGTGGGTATTGCTCGATTCTCCCCTGGCCGAAAAACCGTGTCATATTTTCTATTAAATATATCCTCGTGAAGTTGGATCTGGTTTGTGATTGTGTATCCTTCCACTCCAAAAATCACACATAAAAATAATAAACACATCTCCATCGCCGGACCATATGTAATGTGGTGTTCCTTCAAAATGTATAATGTGTAATTTTTCTAACAGGGCATGTTTCTTTTGAAGACTCCGATATAAATATTATGACGAAGAATATAACCAAAGACGTACCCATTAAATCACTGCTGTTTTACGCCGTTTTATTCATGTATTCATTATCCTATTTTATGGCGCAATTTGATATTGTCATAAAATAACTGGGCTGTGTGATGGGTAAAACTACAAAAAGAATTGCATAAACATGATACACATGACTAATCTTTGTCTCTCAGTCTGCATCAAAGAACACCTTGCCACCATTAAGAGGTCTAAATAGTTCCATGCCTTGACTGTTTGGTTTTCCAAAGCTGTGTCAATTTTATTTCGATATTTTTATGCGCTTAGTTCTCTTCAATTTCATATTAAATGTAGGTACCATACTTTTAAGTATTTGTTGAACACCAAAAAAATTAAATTTCTGAGTTTTTGATAATCGCTCTAGGCTAAATCTGCAACAAACCAAAGATGGACAAAACAAATGATTGTTAAAAGGTAAAATGTTTTTTACATGACTGTCAATATAAATACGACTACAAAGCAATAAACATAGCTAATTGTCATTAAGTTATTCATTGAATAATTAAATCAAATTAAAATATTTAATTATGATTTTCCTATTATTTCCTTTTCTTTAATTATTCTTGTGTGTTACAAAAATATATCTTTTATCATAAACATTTCTAAATCAATAATAAAATAGATCTAAAAAGAAACTATTAAGTTTAAAAAGGATGTGTAGTAACGAAAAGTTTGATAGGAAAGCTTTGTCTAGAGTAGTCATTCATCGTCACAATCATAACTGATATATATGCAACCTAAGTAAAATCAACAATTCAAATGTATTTAGTTTGAGGCTTAAAAATTACTTAAAAATAGTGTTATAATACTTTCTTGGATATACCTCTAATATAATTGTATTTGTCGAACAATATAATCTCAGATAGGTTTTTAAACAATGTTTTAACTTAATGAAGAAAGGTGGATTAAAAAATGACAATAACAAACCGTGAACCATCTCTTAAATCCATAAAACGAAATACAAATTCAAAGCAAAGCAACACTGACCTCCAAATAGATAGAGGTAGGATCAGGTGCCTAGGAGGAGTGAGCATCCTCTACTGACCGGTCACACCCACCGTGTGCTCTTTGTCGTAATCGGGAAAAATAGGAAACGTCCGTTAATTATGGTCTAACAATTAGTATAAAAAACGTCAGTCAGCATGCGACCCAGTGGAAGATTTTATTTGCTGACAAGGTCGTTGTATAGACCATAGAACTTACAAGAAGATGACGTTAAGCGAGACTGTTGATAGTCTTATGTGAAGCTTATGTGTAGCTTTGGAATCAAGTACAAATAAGGTAAATAAAATTCATTTTGTGTATTGGGGATATTAAAAGATATACATTACAGATTTATGATTTTGAAGTATTTCCTGCTTTGAAAGGCTGCTATAGTTGTATGTAGGATTACCATGTGTAGAATTTAAACCTAAAATTTAAATCTTATAGAATATATCAAAGACAAATATTAAGATAACACCCCTTAAAAACAAAGTAAGACGTCCTATATTAATTTTGCATGGATTAAAATATTGTGTTTGACAAATCACAAGCTACAAAAATATGCACTGTCGTTTCAATAATATTTGTTAAATACCAATATTCATTGATTTCATTCTTAAATTGATCCATGAAATCAAATTTTCATTTAAGAGGATGATTGGCCACCAATTTACGTATCCTTAATACTGTAATTTTCATTGAATCAACTAAAAATGATACCCTCGAATATCAATGAAACCACAGTACATTATTGCCAAGTTTGGTTAACGTGGCATCTCGATGCCTTCATCACCGACGATTGAAATTCTTATAAAACGTAAAGTTTTTTTTATGAAGCTTGGAATTTTTTTATCCAACTGACAACGGCCAATGTGTAATTTGTTTTATTAACATGATGTAAAAAAAATTGTTCACTTTTGAATTGGAAATTTTTTAATTTATGTTGTGACAAAAACAACATGAGGTGTAAGTTGATTTCATATGACAACTTGTATAATAGTTCCGTTTTTATTAGTAAATATTATGGTCTATGAGATAAGCGAAAAAAATATTTAAATTTTTATGGTGGTATGGGGCATCTGTCAATATAAATGTAATTAATGTATATTATATTAATTGACATACTTTCACTGGTTTAGAGTTTCAAATCTATTAAAATATTTACCAAAAAATGCGTTTTAACTTTTTTTTTGGTAAAGTACAAGTTGTAAAAACCCCTACAGGATTCAAACTCATGGTTTACAGACTCAAAGCAAGCCTTCTACCCGCTACACTAAACTGTTATTGGTCTATCGTTCTATTTCGGGAAAGAAACTGTTTATTAAATTACACTTGATATTATTGTTTTTTATCGATAAACAGACGTCACAACATGGAAACGACACATACCTCCTGAAGACGAGACAGAAACGTTAATATAAGCAGAACTACCGGTATCTTTAAGCAAATGCTATATTTATTTACAATGAATGTGTCATTGGTATGGGTAGGAAACATTAACCGAGAAATAAATCAAATCCCAGTGCGAAGAAATTTACATAAATTGCATAAACACATACTGTTCCCTTGACATTGAGTGATCTCATTTTCTACTGCGAAAAACAAGGTTGAATTCCATTTAAGTCTTTCACTTCGATAAACACCAACACCTTTTAAGATACTTAATTTTCGTCATAGTTTAGTATTTAGTTTCATCTGTTTAAAATATAAAGGGGATATTTTAAAATTCGCTTGATATGCTTCTCGTGATCTTTTGCGGATATTTAAAATTCCTCTCGTTTAATTAGGAATCTCAGGCATTATATATCCGGATGATTTTGCATGCGCAGTGATTCTAGAGATTTTCAGATAAAGCATTTGTTGCATTTATCCTAATATGCCAACTGGATGAGTAAAATGTTTTGCAATGCAAAGAAAAATATTTCAAATTATTTTTAGAAAATGAATAGCTATATGGTATTTCCCTAACTATCATTGAAAGTAAAGTTATAGTCAATTGACGTCGTGGACAAACGTAGCCAATGTTAAAGAAATAAAAGTTCAACATATACACTGCATTGTGATCAGATGCAAACGAAAGTTTACCTTATGTCCCCGTGCTATCAGATTATAAATAGTCATTTACACTAAACGAAGCTTAACACTGCCGTTCATTTTAAATTTTCAAAAGACCTATAACAGCACAACACAGTCTTCTTCTGGTCATGATGAAATACCAAACTCAAATATTGATATTCATATGAGCGTATTTTAGCTGTGGTTGTCTATTTTGTAGCAGAAGCAGCCACAAAATCACTATGAATAGAGCGGCACTGTTTGGTAAATATCTTTTCTTATTATAAGGATTTCCACAATAATCTTATTGTTTTGAGACCGACTGTAATTATATTTAACGCGTAGTTGGTGGGTTGTCTTGAAAACAGGTAGAAATTTTGTAAAATTAATAACCATTTTTAGTTAAAAAAGATAGGTATCTTGATTGCTATTCATTAATGAAAAAATGAAATTTTTCTGATATGTTTCTTATACAAACATGCGATTTGGTTTTCTTCCTTTTTATTTTCTCTGATAGACAACATATATGTAGTGTTTGGAAATCAAGTCTTCCAACAATCTGTTGAAATTCTGATGGGTACCAATTGTGCCCTATTATTAGCAGATTTATTTTTGTATTCTTATGAAACAGAATTTATTCAAAAAATTGTACGTGAAAAAATGAATCACTCGCTGTGGCCTTCAACTCAACATTCAGGTATATCGACGACGTATTATCGATTAACAATTGTTATTTCCATACTTACGTTGACTCGATATCTCTCGAAATAAAAGATATCACAGAGTCTGAGTCATCTGTTCCATATTGGGATATTTTGCTGGACATGGACATTGATGGTAACCTAACAACAACACTTTATGATAAACGCGATGACTTTAATTGTATTATAGTCAACTTTCCTTACTTATGTAGCAATATACCTTCATCACCTGCATATGGTGTTTTGTCTCTCAGGTGATTCGATACGCAAGGGCGTGGTCTTCGTATGAACAGTTTCTAAGTCGAAGTAAGCTACTGATAGACAAGTTAATAAAACAGAACTATCAACAGTCTCGCTTGAAGTCATCTTTTGATAAGTTCTATGGTCAATGCAACGATCTTGTCAACAAATACAATCTTCCACTGGGTCGCATGCTGACTGACGTTTTTAAACCTAATTATCAGACCATAATTAATCACCTAATTGTCTACGGACTTTTCCGATTTGTTCTCGATTGCGACAAAGAGCACACGGCGGGTGTGACCGGTCAGTAGAGGATGCTCACTCCTCCTAGGCACCTGATCCTACCTCTATCTATTTTGAGGTCTGTGGTGCTCTGCTTTGAATTTGTAGTTTGTTTTTTGAATTTTTGAGATGGTTCACGGTTTGTTATTGTAATTTTTCATTTATCCAAGAGACTTCCTATTTTGACATCATTAGAACAGCTTAATGTTGCTAGGATAACGTTTTTCATATCCTTGTTTTGATTAGTTAACGTTGGTATATATTTCGAATCTCAAATTTCGAATCGAATCTCGTATTTCGAATCTTGTATTTTAAACTTCGAATTTTAAATGAGCCTCCTGGGCGTAAGTATGTAAGAGTGTTACATTCATTGTTGACAAAATTACCCCTCCTTCACATTTACGCTACGTTAAAGTTTTAATTTCAGATTTTAAAACTATATATGAATTGTTAAAGAGAGTTTTGAATTCTTTGAATTTTAAAACTTTAATGTAACATATAAAGTAATAAATATTTGACAACATTGATTAAATTAAATGAAATATATATGGATATATTTCCTTTTTAATTGAATTAGTTGTTAAATTGTGTATGCGAATTGGATTCTGATGTTTAAATACAAGCGCAGATAGGGGGATATGGGGTCAGAGGTAAATTCATTTTTTTAACTTACATAGTACCACTATCCAAAACAGGTCTTAGCTTGACAGAAAATAATGATATCCATGCCTTTTTCCTGGAGAATTTTCTGACCGAGCGTTTAATTATATACATTTATGAACTCAAAGAAATAGACGCCCATTTTCATTCTTGTAAGCAAAAGGAGAGGATCAAAACAAATCCAGATTTTGGTCTCAAATATGCATTTTAAAGGAAGTAAGTATTCAATTCATTGTTTATGTAACTGAGCAGTCAAGGAAAAATGAAGATGGTGTACTGTGTATCCGATGGGTTTATTTGAATAATAAATATGGAGGCATTGACCTACAAAATAATACAATATATGAGAAAACTGACAAAATGAAAGAAAATACATTAGCTATAAGTTACCACAAATATAATTTTTATGTTTCTAAAATAATGAGGTCATGAACTCTTTCTCCTCCATGCTGCAATCCAAATGGTATATATCATCCGGTATTTCAAATTTCTGTTCTGATGACGTAACCACTACTTCTAAACTCTGGATCTCATGAATCCTAATTTCTTCTACATTTCCTACACTTTGAAATTCAATTTTAGAATGTTCACTTTCGATTTCACATCTTGATACGGTCCCAATTTTCGTTCTTGGTTTGATGAATATGTCCTCATCTCCAACATTTGCTTTGTATTGAACAAAACGAAATATAGAACAAACAAAACGAATAAATACACATAGACATATTACTCTACTATCACATTTAAACATAATAAAAACATAGGTACAGTGGGTTACGGTGGTGCACAGTGTTTGTCAGTGCCCTGTACAGTGGTGTACAGTGGTGGTCAGTACCCCATAGAGTGGTGTACATTGAGGTACAGTGCTGGTCAGTGGGTAGGTACAGCGCTGTGTGAAAATTAGCGACATCAATCAACCAGACTTGTAAGGAATTTATTAGGACCCGACACTCCAAACCACAAAGATAGTGTAATGTTTTGTTAAGTTCATTGGAGTACAGTGGCTCTGTACAGTGGGGTACAGTGGGTAGAGTGTGATACAGTTGCTCTGTACAGTAGGTGTACATGGATTTACAGTAGGGTACAGTGAATATACAGTGGATGTCAGACAATGTCAGTCAATTTTTGAGAATATCAGTGGATTTTGAATTCAGTAGGGAAAATAAACAGTTTTCATAACTCAATGGTTTTAGAAACTGCTATTTTAGCTTCCTAATTTTCAGTGCAAACTAGAATCCCAGATAGTTTGTGTATCTCGATATATTAATGTTGTTCTGAAAAACATTTTTGAGCAATATTCTGATATTTCTATCTTATATATCTTCCATCTATATATAATTATATATCATAAAGTAAAAAAAAAACCCACTTACATGGAAAATTGGCATTACTACTATTGTTTTTATTTGCGTTATAATATGTGTTCTTCAAAATTTTGTAACAATCTTTACATTTGCTGTTGTATTCATTATGTACTGGCATTTGAAGGCATCGGTTAAACAAAGTTTTATAACTTTGACTTGGATATAACTTATATAGTCACTACGTGTTCAACTTTAAACTGTATAGAAATCATAACTTATCATAGTTGAAACTATAAATATATGTTTATTTCCTCAAATCATCAATTTCCAAAAAAACCCTATCATTTCTGTTTGGGACCCCATATTTCCAAACAATGGCATGTGACATAGGTAACAAATAAAATAAATGAACATTTTAGGTCCCAATGTTTATATCCAAGATGTTTTTGGATGATTGACATTCCTGATATTTCAGGTGACAACCTCCTTAATATTAAAAAAATATCTAAGTATCGTTAAGGGTAAAATTATTCTGGGGTTTCATATATACTGTAAATTCCTTATATTACGCGAGTACTTAATTCCGCGATCCCGCTGGTTTCTACCAAATCGCGAGAATATAAAATCGCGAACGTTGAACTTTTCTCCTTATTTCTTATAGTTTTCAACTCTCAGAAAATAATGGCGAGATTTTAAAATCCGCGAAGGATGCTTCTCGCGATTTTACGCGGATATTAATTCCTCGCGTTTAATTAGGAATTTACAGTATTCAAGGGTATCAATTTTCTTGGATAAAGTGAAAATCAGTTTCAAGGATACATTTATTCGTGTCAAATGACTATTAATACAAAATGAAACCACAGGTTTTTCTTCTTAAGAAAGATTTCCATAATGATTAAATATTTTTGAGACCGAGTGTATCTATATTTATGGTTTTGTTAATGGGTTGTCTGTTAATCTACATCTTTAGTTTAAAAACATTTAGCATCTTAATTTTGCAGTTTGTACATTATGAGTATACCGCAAGATTCTTGATACGCTTCATGCATTTCTGCGTTTTCATTTTCCGAAACGTTGATATTTTAACATTATTAGTAGGTTAAAAATATAATGTCAAAATGGGGTACTAGTACCAAATTGACATCGTGGATCAATGTATCGTGCGTGATTAGGTTTATATTATACAAATACTATTTAACATCTACAATATACACAGCGTTGTTCTCTGACGAAAACTAATGTTTACCCTAGGTTTTTTTTCTTCATTAAGGCTGGCTGGTCGTAGTCATGTTTAGGCTATGAACTATTAAGTTGTCCCAAAGCTTAAATACGGCTAAAAAAGGTATTGTTTGAATCAACGAAAAAATATTTTGACCGGGATTATTTCTTTAAATCTTAATTACAAACTGACAACGATGTTTAACAATGTTGTAAGATACATTTTGGTGACATTATGTAAACATCGTAGTCAGGTGACGTATGTATCTTTACATTGCTAATGATCTAATTAAATCGCATGGGCAAAGGTGATTAATGGCATTTAATCATGAACAGAAAAAAAACCTGCGTCAAATACTTTAAAGTTCCTGATTGGGTTTTAATTAAACATTTCTTTATTAACGATATTATTAAACGTTTCGCCAAATCAGATCAACAAAATGAGACACACATTTACTAATCAACTGCGACTTTCATAAAATTGGGATAAATTCGTAGGTTTCTCTCGTATGATTCATATGTGTACTTATATTTTCTATATATTTAACATAAAATGTTCTAAAATTGAATTGATATTTCACTCGCACCGAGCTGTTGTTATGTATTAGAATTTCTGCATTCATTTGTTTACACGTTGCAAGGAGAGTCTCAAACCCATAAGTTTATGAATAGTCATTTACTTTAATCGAAACTTTGGCACTGTTGTTTATTTGAAACTAAATATTATTACGAATGAATTATGTACCTCTAATATCAACTAAAGCATCTGTGTAAAGGAATCAAGCGGTTTTATTTCTGTTTTAATATAATCCCCTTTTAATGTAGAGACTATCGAATTGAATACAGACCGTGACATCAAAGTTGATTTTGACGTCTTCTCATATAAAGTACACAAAAGTAATTTCATTCACACTGATATGAAATCAACCGGGAAGCCTTACCATACCGCGTATATTGACCTATTTATATGAAGAGCTGTGCAGAAAGACATGAGAAATTGTTCATAAAATGTTTGTTTTTTTACTTGAAAATAGTTTGGGGCCAAATATATAATATTAAAAAATTCATGGCGAATTTGATGAGTAATTGGCAACAAGCCAGCCGTCTTAAAATTATTTTTTGGAAAATATGTTACACGTTTCAATAGGCCTATGAATCAGCATGGTCTGCTTTTGATCATGATAGAATAGCAACCCCAATTATTCATCCGAGCAGGTTTTAGCTGAACTTGTCAATTTTGTAGCAGAAGTGACAAAACGGGTAATGAAATTATTGGTACTATTCGGTAGATGGCTTTTCTTGTTAAGAAAGATTTCCATAATGATTAAATGAGTGTATCTATATTTATGGTTTTGTTAATGGGTTGTCTGTTAATCTACATCTTTAGTTTAAAAACATTTAGCATCTTAATTTTGCAGTTTGTACATTATGAGTATACCGCAAGATTCTTGATACGCTTCATGCATTTCCGCGTTTTCATTTCCTTTTTTCCGAAATTTGGTACAAATAATTTACATATTTAGATTAAATAAGTTACGTATCCTGTTTTTGCAATTTATTTTTGAATAAAAGCAAATTTCCTGATACGCTTCTTATGCATGTACAGACCTGCAACAATTTCTATTTCTTATCCCAAATACTTGATTCGTATTCTAACATCATTATAACAGTTTGATGTCGATAGAATATACTGTAGTTTACTGGTTGATTTAAATATTGAATCTCAAATTTAGTATCTTGAATCTTCTTGTGTCCTTCAAATTAATATCTTTAAATATGAAAAAAATGTAAAACTCTTATATATTTACACCTAGAAGGCTCGTTTAAGATTCGAACTTAAAAATACAAGATTCGAAATAGGAGAACTATTGTCCAGGTGAACGATGTGACCTAAAGGCCCTTGTTATTTTTGTAAGCTAACGATATCGATGATATTAGGATGATATTTGGTCTAATGTGTTTTTGTACTAGCGTATTTATATTATAAGCCAACAAACGACATCACAAGAGTGGCACGAAGATGGACATCAGAAGGGAAAAGGAGGAAAGGCCGACTAAGAATAGAACTTTCGAAAAAAAATCTAAGGGACATGAATCTTACCTGAGGAGAAGCGGAAAGGATAGCAAAGAACCAAGAAGAATGGAAATCCATAGTCCTTGTCCTATGTGCCTCCGGGTGCAACAAGGTCTAAGTTGATATAATTATATTGAGTTACAAATTGTTGGCCTCTTTGCATTCTTTCTGCACAGGTTTCACGCTGGTTTCTACTTTCAACAAGATATGTGGACTCTCTTGAAAGAACACTTCAATACTTTTTTTAAGGCGTCGAGCTAATGCTCGGCAGCCTTCTGGCGATCGTCTGGATTGGCAATCGTCCAAAAATTCATGCTCTGCACTGCCTTTTAAATGCGCGTAAGAAATAAGTTCCTTAAAGTATTAAAACATATTACAAGATTTTTATTCCATTTATTCAACTATATTGTGTACAAAAACCCAACTTTACCTCCCTGGCTATTGACAACTTCATGCATAAGTATAAATTTGCTTAGTCAAGAAATGACGTATGAATACAATGAGGTGAAGGCATTCATTAAATATTATTTTAGTATCGCTTACATTTTACTCGGAGACCGTGTCCGATAGAAATAAAATTTGATAAGTAAATTTATTTGTTATCAGGCACGTTCTCCAAAATAAATGTAAGGGATAAACGTATCTAGTGATTATGTTGCGTATAATAAACACGATAATGCAGTTGGTTTGGTCAAACATTTTAGATACAACATGTTGTGGATTTGCTTGTAAACAACCATACCTTAGGAAATCTTGTTTCAAACGGGAATTGAAATAAATATATCTATGTTTTATTATTATAATTAGGTACACATTATAAATGTATTCAAATTATGAACATGTGAAAATAGTTCAAAGACTGTTAAATGCAGAAAGAAAATATTTTTTTGAACTTTGAAATTTCTTAGATTTTTGTAACCATGGTGAGTTACCTATTTTATAAGGAAATATACTGATTTTTGTTTTTAAAGCAGCGCAAAAAATAATTCATTTTTTTTATTCTAAAATTATTTGATATACGACTATTAGTACAGAGAATCAAATTACTGATATCATTCTCTATAAAAAAAAAAAGGCTGCTCGACGCCTTTGTGGCTGTTCCGGCCTTTAATTATTCTTTTATTTATCATTAGAATTCATTGCTTTACAGTTAATTCGTTGTTTTGCTTTCTGAATCAAACTGTGGCACATTTGGACATTTTGTTGTATTTGCTGTGTATCTGTTACTTTCATTTGTTTGGAAAAAAAACCAGTGTGTTTTAATAAATATTTTTTTTACTACAGATTTTTCCGTGGTTACAGTATTTGTCAAAGCGACCGGCTTGGTTTGTTCGCCTTTTTATGTGCTTTGAATTTTTTACGACAATCAAGTTTAAGGATAAGTTTTACCTGCAAATGAGCAAAACCTTGCCAAATCTTGACCTTGGCCCCTTGTACATTGAAAAGATAAATGATAAAAATTGTTGATATACTTTATTTTCATGTGCATTATCCACAGGTATCAGATATGTAATATAGAGCAAATAATCATATGTATTGGCTTAATTAAATACATAAGATACAAGTGGTTTCGTTTTAATGTTAAATCGTAAAATTGACACAAACCACTCGTGATGCGCATGTTTTAGGGAATGAGTTAGATATGAACTACTATGCGCAAGAAAGTTGATACATTCATTCGTTGAAGCATATTAAGAATACACTATATGAAAATTCATTTTTATATTGGTAATGTTTATTGCATTTTTATACAATAAAAAAGGGTTAAATGTAAACATGTTTGCAATATTTTTATACAATACTTCGTTTGAAAACAGTAAAACTACTGTAAGCTACTTATTTCTTTAATATACTAGTATATATATTTAGAAATTTACTTTATATAAGAATACTGGATTCAACCGCTACCTATAGTATCGCATTACTGTAATAATAAGCTTAATGGCAAAAATATGAATTTGTTATCATAAATGTTATACCAAAATGCCAAGTTTTTTTTATATGATGTCTTAGGTGTCAAAAACTTTTTAAGCAATTTCTTGGAAAACAAGAGCATTCATCTATTCTGTTAAAATAGTTCTTGGTATCTGTTAAATTAATAGACCGATCAGATATTTCGAATAAAAACATTTTTTCTTATGGAATCAAAATCAAGCTTTGGCCACCACTGCACCAAAATAAACTATATTGTTTAATATGAACAGAATTAAAAACGAAATCAAACATAATTTGTCAGTGGCTTTTCCAGCAGCTTCTTTCCAAAAACGTTTGTCTCCTTTTCTTTGTTTCCTCGTGCATAACAACTTTACGAATCCACTCTCCGTTTTTGTACCTTGTTCCTCTTGTTCTTCGGCGTCTTCTCTCTGATAAAAATTGCCCGACACCACCACTACCACCATTATTGAATAGCTAAGCAGCAAGTCTACCAACAATTTATAGATCAAGTATGATATACCCGGTTCCGAAGCTTCCGGTAGTTTTTCCTGAATCATAGTAAGAAATAGAACCTCGGTTAAAAGAACAGTGATCGAAAATCCTACTCTCTCACCTGAATTTCTAGGCAACGCAAAAACCAAGATATGCATGAAGTTTATCAAAAAGATTGGCAAAAGAATCACTATGTAGTATGTGCTTCTTCGTTGCAATGTTATTTCCAATCTCAGAATTTCAAAGTTTATATTCTCAACTTGTTGAGTGTGTACATAGATCCTAGTACGTTCTACAGACCACAGTCCATTCTTCTCATAAAAATCCATTTTAAACGTCGGCGACGTGGGCCGGAAGGTGATGTCTGAAGATAAATATCCTGGAGCATATAACTGCAACGTACAAGTCTGAGAATCAAAGGGATAAAATGTGACGTCGGCATCGCAGGAAGCCTCGAAAATGTTCTGTGGTAAGCAGTGAATGTATCCATCAGTCCAGACCTTACAAAAACGTTTGTTTGAAAGAACGGATTTAACTTTATCATATGGATTCCAAAGGACTATATACGGCGTCCAAATGGCATGAACAAAAACAGTAGTTTGATGAAGGTGATCTCCATAACGGGTTGGCTCCCAAACGAGTCGAACATCTGTCCATTCTAAACCAAGAGTACCTACTATACCGATTTTGCCGTCACTTTCTACAAGCTCTTTGAGACTGGTCATATAGAAGAATACACTAATTTCTGTGGGCATAGTTCGATTCTCTCCTGGCCGGAGCCCCTTGTCATAGTTCTTAAATATATCCTCGTGAAGTTTGGTCTCATTTATGATTGTGTATCCTTTCCCTCCATAAATCAAACAGTATAATAATAAACAAACCTTCATTGCCGGATGATACTTAATGAAGTGTTCCTTCTAAATATTTAAAGTATATGTTTTTCTTACAGAACATTTTCTTTAAAAGACTTTAACAAAAGTCGTGCCTTTTATATCACTGCTATTTTATTCATTGTGCATGCTTTTACGTCATTTGGTTTCTTATTTTTATAGCAGAAATTGATATTTTCAAAAGAAAAAAAAAGACTCTGTGAAGGGTAAAAGTACAAACAAAATTGCAGCATCAAAATTCCCAAGGCGTAAAAATGTGTTCTTAGATCGGTGTTAGGGAATCAGAATGATACCATGCGGTTCATTATCAGATTTCTATCGGCCATGGCACCTATCGATGAAGCTTAAATGTCTTGGGACATAGAGTATCTCACTCGTGATGAAAGCGATAACTAACAATAAAGAAAGAACAGTGTCGCCATAAATGCTATCATTTATATATTAGATATTTTAGATATACATGTATTCCTTGGTTTTGTCATAGGTATAGGTAGGAAAAAGAAACCGAGAGATAAATTTCAGTGCAAACAAATTATCTTAAATTACATAAACACATACCATAACCATGACAAATGTTGATCTCATTTTCTGCTGTTTACAACAAGGTTAAATTCCATTCAATGTGGATAGTCTTTCAATTAGTTCAACAAGAACAACCTGTCAAACACTGGTTGAATATTATTAATCAAATCGTGCTTTAAGGATAATAAAAACAAGTCAAGTCAGATAGAATACATATATTTTTTTCATTCGATGGCAATAACATTTTGCGCTGTGATTCTAGTGATTCTATAAATTTTAACACAGAGCATAATCTAAGTTTGTCCTATATGAAGCTTATCTGATAAGGTGAAGTTTATGGTTTTTTTTCGGTATCCCACTTCTCAATGTTGTAACAAGGATTTGTTGTGAGTATTTTTGATCAAGCAAACCTATTTCTTTAAATATTGTTTTTAATTATGCATATATTTAATATCGAGAGTTTTATAAGATTAATCCAGTTTGCCTAGATATGTATTCAATATCATTTTTAAATAATAAAACATGTGGGTAAGTGATGTCACATTTTAGATATAGGGCTTCAAAGGTAAAATCCTCTCAAAATTTGGCTTCAATAATTAAGACATTTTCTATATATTTGCATGATTTTATGCTAATCGTTTATCTTTCTCTCAATATTTTATTTCGTACATATCGCACAGAACCTATAGAATATGTTACAAACCTATCATATGTTAAAAATGTGAATAATGAATAATGTTTAATAAAAAGAAAAGTATATTAAAAATTCATAAAATTGCTTGTTTCTGTCATTTTCGTTTTAAAAAACCTTCCGCACGAAAAAATAGTTCTCCCAAAGACTTGTTTGTTTCTTAAACCCAAATGAATTTTCTTTAAGAATATTGTGTAATTATGGAAAAAATAATCTTTCTGTGATGATTAAATAAATAAAATCATATTCATTTCGAATATCTTGATCAATGAAAGAAAATAAATCAAAACGTGAGGGATGAGATACCTTAAGAAATAAGGTATCATTTTTGGATGTATATCGGGATATAAAAACGGGTTGGTCACGTAATCAAATCCCTGATCACGTACTAACCCGTATATATATCTCGAAGTACATCCAAAAATAATACCTTATTTCTTATATTTACATTTGTTGCAAATTATGACGACAATATTGCTCCACAAGTTCATTTTTGTTATGACCTAGAAAGCCGCTTCGATTAATATGACGTAACAAAAAAATGTTCAACAATGATGCAAGTATTTGAATATCATAATAAACAAGAGGCCGATGGGCCACATCGCTCACCTGAGCAACAATGGCGAACTACATTGACTTAACACACTTTACGGTCAGACGCGACCTATCTTCCATTATTTTCTATTTTTCCTATCTCCACAATGTGAAGATTTCCACCAAGTAATTCCATAATTATATTTTCCTGTTATATGATACTTTATTTATTTAGATATAAAGTGTTCAATTGAAAATATATACTATGACTTTATTTATAAGCACTCAAATGCATTTTGCATGCTATTTTAAGGAAAATTCTAAATATTATAGCTCTTAAAATAGCCTGGTAATAAACCTTGAATTTTTTGGAATTAACAGGTTAAAATGTTAATAAATAAGGAATAATTTATCAAGGAAAATTATATAAAATTGAGGAACGTCTGGTGTGTCCTTAAATAATTATTAACTGTAAAATTTAATATTTAGCAAAGTTAAGTACCATGATAATTTTCTGACCTAAAACTCAATATTTTATAAAGGGGTAAGGGTGAAAATATATTGTGATATATTAATTATATATAACACCGGTATATTATTTCCTACAGTTTTTGCACATATGTGAACAGTATTAGCTCATTTAAGATAAAAAAAATCATACATTTCCTAAGACATATATCAGTTAAAAAATCAGCACCCTTTGTGGGCCTACCTTATTGAATCTACACAATTAAAGGATGCAAACATTTTATTTCATTAATATGTTGTCTTAGAGGCTATGCAATGCATATTTTTTTATATGATGAAAATACTGGAAAAGGTAGTTACCATTTACCTGCAATATTTCTTGTTTGGTATCTTGGTATTTATGAAAAAAAATATCGAACTTAAATTAGTGTAATTATCATTTTCCACATCTAAGTGAATATTTTTTGTGTGTTTATTTAAGATGTATAGCTCTATGAATATACCATGAAGATGAGATACATTTCATTTTCACAGCTGATATCTCATATGTGAAAGTTAGCAAAGATTGACGGACAGAGAATCGCCAGCTAGTCTGGAAAGCAGTGCGCAGTGTTTGAACTCTGTGGCAAAAGTTGCTAAGGCTACATTAAAAACTTAATTGGTCTTCTCTTAAATAATTGTTTACCTGATGTAAACTTGTGTGACGTTTAATATCCTTACTCACTTGATCGATGAAAACATTTGACTGGAAAATGTTGTCACATGATGTGTTAAAAAGCTATATAATTTAATGTATTGTCAAGCATACAGGTATCAGTTCTATACTAAGGCCCATTAATTATTTCATATTCCCTCAAAAACAACAAACAGCTACAAACCAGGATGATTTTCTGCTGCAATATTTTCTTTAAAATAATGATAATGATATCCTCATAATTATAATGTGTCAGAACTGTTAAAAAGAAGTTTTTATTTACTCGTTTGAAAAATACCAAAATTGTTGCAAATTTCAAATAATGTATCAAATGAGAAAGGACCCCAGAAAGTAGTGATAGCACATCATCCTTTTGATTTTTCTGTACACAAGTATATAATGTTTAGCAAGACAATTCCAATGATCAACAAACATTTCAGCGTCAGTCGTAGAATGATAGGCAACTTTTAAAAACTTATCAAATTTGTTAAATTTCATTTTATTTAATGCATTCATACATTATATAGAAAGTTTTTTGTAAAAAAATGTTTTGTAATTGAGTTAGCCATGTGACACAAAATCAGTTTATGCACTGTGTATTTTGGAGAAATTAGTCCTACCCTATGACCCAATTACAACAGTTTTTAGTTTTTAAGATAACTGTAAACAAACGGTTTTGCATTAATTTGGCAGAGTTATTAAATAATTACAAGTTACCTTCTTATTGTAGTATCAACAAGAAATGTAATGATTATCGATTGTAATTTTCAATGCACGGTATATGTGTTTGCATCACCCGTATTTATAACCTCTAAAGATAAGACAGTCGCGGGTGATTAATCACAACAGGGTTTAACTGAGGCTGTGAAAACGTCTTTTCAAATTCATAAACATCTTTTTATTGTGTTTGGATTTAATCTACACGATTATGAACTCGGAATACATGGCTACTTCAAATTCTCTTTCGGAGAAAATTCCGGCGAAGTTAGGGTTAGGGTGGTTTTAGAGAAGAAGATCAAAATGTAAAAAGTTTACAGACGGACAGACGGACGACGGACAACGGGTGATCAAAAAAGCTCACTTGAGCTTTCAGCTCAGGTGAGCTAACAAGCATTCTGAGAGTTTTGTAAAAACCGGTAGGGGACTAATAAATATGACACTACGTTTGACAGGAAAGCACTTTTTATTACAATAAAGTGAAATAGTAAAGAAAATTCACTAGTACAATTGAAAAAAAATGATTGAAGCTTGGTGGAATATCACTACTTCCGTTGAAGTCGCAGAGCGGTTGGAAATTTGAAAACAAAACGATTGAAAGCTTAATTAGAGACTACTTAGGAATTTTCAGAGTAATTACATATTAAAGAGCATAATGATTTTCATGGGATATTAGAAACAAACTATTTTAAGTTCTTTTACGCATAAAACGGACAGTCACACAGAAAAGCAGAATGAGTCAAGTTTGACTGTGAATAAACTAAACACGAAAGGTCTGTGATATTGCGTTTGCGATTTTGATCGAGACTTGTTATTAAAGTCAGAATGAAATATAACTGATTTTATCTAGGCCTACTTACACAAAAGTGATTGTAATTTTCAAGAACGTTTTGTTACGATGTCAATCCATGAACATGACCTTACGGGAATCTTAAGCCATGATCATTTATCCCTGCGATTAATGTTACTTTAGAAAAATTCGAATACCTAAAAACAGAAAAGTTTTTTATCTTTATGCCTAAATAATGTTTTCATTGTGATATTAGGCGTGTTTTAGCGCAAGTCGGTTAGTTTGAGTACATAAAAAGTAGTACCCTGATTATCTATGCGCTTTGACCTCTTGCCCAAGGCTGGCGTTATGCAGAAATAACAACATATTGCGCAAACAGTTGTTATATAAGGGAAACATTTGCAAGTGTAAATATTTAAAGATAAACATCTGAAATTGATATTAAAGACAAGTTGCTGTCCTTTAAAAAAGGACTACAATACGTGGACCATTTGCATGTGTTTCCAACGAAAACGTGAAAGCCTTAAAATTATCAGAGATTCCACAGAATCTAGCCCTCTGCTTTTAACCACTTAATTTGTACGTTGTATTGCGTATACATGCATGTATAGCCCTGACTTTTTATCTCAGAATTTAAAGGATTCATACTTCTAAAATAATTATGATTTATCTATGAATGAAGTTTGCATGTATGGTATCAGGCATTCGGTGAATTCTGCTATTTGTACACACATTACGATTCGCTTTACTTTATTAACTATGCAGTGACAGCTTTGTGTAAATTAAAAATTTCATAATTTGATGCGGCATTTTTCTTGAGATTTAAACTTTTATAGTGACATAATTATTCAATCATACTTAAATGCTTAAAAAATTTAATCGGGAAGTTCTCTAGCCTTGCCTACTATAAATGTCAAGTTAAGTTACATGTGTATTCGGAAAACAACAAAACATTGCAAATTATGCTTTTTGATGCATGTTGTAGTTTCGGCATAACATTAACTTATTTCATAATACTAATAGTTCATATCACATGCCAATCATTTCTTTAAAAGGAATACCTTGTCTGTACCGTTTACTGACAACTTTACAATAACAGCGCCTTTGAACTTATATGTGTCATATGGCACGGAATCCCGATCCCGATACAGATAAACTTGTGCTAGCCTGGTTCCCTGAGCTACCCATTACGTACAGGAACCAGGCTAGCTCATGCGCAGGCTGAATTTTCCCCACAGCATCCGGTTTAACCTCGCTTATATATTTTCTGCGTGGACCTCAGGGTCCACGCAAAAAACTAAGTATCGTTAAAAGAAATATTATACTTCATTGACGTCGTGGACCAACGTATCGTGCGAGATTAGGTTTAGGTTATGGAAACACCATTTCAACATCTTCAATATAAACTGCGTTGTGCTCAGATGCAAACTACTCTTTACTTTAGGCCTTTTTCAAAGGAAGACTGGCTGGTCATTTTATGCTATGAATATATATTGATGTCCCGAAGCTAAAATACGGCTGGAAAAGGGTACTGTTTGAATTAACGAAAACATATTTTGACCGGTGGTGTTTCTTAAACTCTTAATTATAAACTGAAAATGATGTTCAACAACGTTGTAATATACATTTTTGTGACGTCATGTATACTTCATAGTCACGTCATGTGCAAACCATAACATTGCAATGAAAAACTGACAATAACAAACCGTCAATCATCTCAAAAATCCATAAAACGAAATACAAAGTCAAAGAAACAATACAACACTTCCAAATAGATATAGGTAGGATCAGGTGCCTAGGAGGAGTGAGCATCCTCTGCTGAACGGTCACACCCGCCGTGTGCTCTTTGTCGTAAATTATCTGATTAAATCGCATGGGCAATTATTTTACAGAGTTGCTGGTTGGGCTTGAAATACACATTTCTTTTTTCAAGGATACTGTTAAACGTTTCGCCAAATCAAATCACCAAATGAGACAAACACTTACTAGTCAAGTGGGATTTTCATAAAACTGGGATAAAACCATAGGTTTTTTTCCGTAAGTCTCATATGGGTTCTTATATTTGCTATATATTTAACATAAAATGTTCCAAAATTGAAGTGACATTTCACTCGCACCGAGCTGTTTTATGCATTATAATCTCTGCATTCATTTGTAGCGGGGAGAGTCTCAAAACCATAAGTTTATAAATAGTCATTTACTTTAAACGAAGCTTTGTCACTGTTGTTTATTTAAAACTGAATATTATTACAAATGACTTATGTATATATTGACACTATTTGGTAGATGGCTTTTTTATTGATAAAGATTGTTTAATAGATTTGATTATGAGTATTTATATTTATGGTTTTGTTAGTGGGTTGTCTATATCTTTAGTTTAAAAAAGATAAATATCTTAGTTTGCAGCTATATAATGAGTATAACGTAACACTCCTAATACGTACGCTTCCTGCACACCTGCGTTTTCATTTCCTTTTCCCCCAAAAGATTGATATTTCAATCGATAAGTTCGAAATGTAATGCCAAAATAATAAACATTATATGGTTCGTTTTAAGTCCACCGAGGTAACATTCAATATTTTTTTTACTAATCAAATTTTAGTTTGAGTGTGCTGATAAACAATACGCCGGAGATTATATTGAAAGTAAAAAGAACAATTCACAAAACATACAATGGTTACCACTCAAAAATTTTAAGAAGAATTAGAGGAATAAAACTAGGTCAACTAGTTTCTGGTGCAAACAGAAAAATGCTTCAAGAAAAACTGAACCTAAGACCTTACCAGTACATGTAAATACTTATGGCACCACCAGTTGAGGTCTGACACATTTGACAACTTTAATACCTGAAGCTTAAGTAACCTCGATTCAATAGTTGAACTGGAGATCGGGTAACTTTGTCTTAACCCTGGTTAAAACTATGCTTAGGTGAGAGGAGTTGGACGTGAGACTCGAGCGCTTCTTACCTGATACCAGTGTAAACTTATATTATTACTTAGAAAAAATAGCAACGTAACAGAAATAGTCAGATTTTTTCGATTTAGAAAAGGAAGTTTTACTTGTTCATGTAATAAAAAAAAAAGCAGAATACGGAGTGGAACAATGTCACGTATTAAAATTCTATGAATATTCCTTTCTCTCATAATGAACAAAAAATTCTTCTATCCTTGTATTAGATTAATCAAATAATTTTATGTTATTTTTCAAACAGTGTGACTACAAATAACATAAACATCATTTGATGTTTGAGGAGTAATTACTTTGATTCATTATTCTTTTGTTTCACTTTTAGTGATTTTTTTCAATAAACTGAGTTTAAACACGAATAATTGAATCAGCATTATCGTTAAAAATTTAAAAATTTTCCCGTAAAGTTATTTAAGAAATGATCTAACTAAAATAAAATGGTAATGCGGTAATGGAATAATCATTGTATTGGTTCTAATTATTGGGACAGGATAATCATAAAGGCAGAGAACAAAACGTGTGATGCAAAACGTTTATTTTACAACACAAACAAGCTTAATTTATACATACTATGTGATGATTACGAACAGTTTTCAAAATCAAAAGTTCAGAGGAACAATACAAAACAGGAGCAGAGCAAGAACGGAACTCTAAAAAAATTAGAGGTAGGATCAGGTGCCATCATGGAGGACTGAAAATCCTCTTCTGACCGATTACACTCGCCGTGTGATCTTTGTCGTCGTAATCGTAAAAGAGTTAAAAAATACCTAAATTTTACACAAAAACCGTATTCACTACCATGATACAATATAAGTTCCTCACAGTTTGTTAAATTGCTTTGTACTGACATACTTTTTATATTTAGATTTCTTACGTAGTAAACTCAAAACCGGATGCATAAAAAGTATGAATTAATGTAAAGTATGGAATGACGGTCTTTTCCGGAATCGTAGTAATTGCAAGGTTTACGATGAGAACTGAATACTAAATATGCAGAATGAGATTATAATTCAGTGGAGTCTCAATACTATTTGTTTACGTGCAAACAATAGGAAACTCAAATCATAAGACCTATGCTTTGCAAAATTTTGTGTATTCATTTGCGTTTTTGCGTAAAGGGCGCTACGCCACTGACTTACATGGCGGTAGTCGGAGATAAAATGGAAATAATGCGTATTCATGAATTAACGTCAGCTTTAATTTTAAGCTGTAAAAAGTACCAATATTCAGTTAGAAATTTATAAAACCCAGTTTCTATGCTGAAATATCAAGAACAGCTTGTATACTAATTAATTGTAGCAATAACAACGATATATATGAGATTACAATTGATCAACACAAAACCAAACATAATCAAACAAAAGCGATCCGTGGCCTGCCCAACTTCTCTCCAGGTCACGAGTGGACTGGATTCGTTGCTTCTGATGTCGTCATCGGCAACTTTTTCCACCACTGTACTATCCATGGCGCCCTCGTTGTCTGTCCATGTAACTTTACGCTTCTCTCGAGTTATACAAAGTTTTCTGCCAAGAATTAATTTGTGAAAAGTCCGTAAATAATTTGGGATGTCGACGCCATCTTCCCTGCTGTAGAATATCAATCCTATGATAACGCCAATCGTCATCAGTACTCCCACCATGAAGTCTCCTAGAAGCTTGTAACTGAGGTAAGCTACACTTGGCTCCGACCCTTCAGGAAGTTTGTCTTGTATTAAAGTCAGGTATACGGCCACAGCCAGAAGGACTGTCGTCACAAATCCAACGCGTTCTCCGCTCTCAGGCGGCATGAAGAATACGGCAAGTTGAAGAATTGAAAGAAATGCAACTGGCAAAACTAAACTTGATATATAATACACCGATCGCCTTTTCATAGTAACAGACATCACCAACTCTTGCAGCTTCAAATTATCAATAGTAGTGTATACCTTAGTTTCTGTTACATCCCAAAGTGCATTTTCGATGTACTCGGCCAGGTTCATAGTCTGTCTAACAGGATCTAGATCAATCTCAGTCGGCATGAATCCAGGAATATAAAACCGCAAAAAGCAGGTCTGATAATCGAAAGGGTAGTAGGACAGGTCGGCATCACAAGTACTCTCAAATATATTCGGTGACACCCAATTCAGACGACCGCTGCTTTCAAGTCTAACATTCATGTCACTGTGCCCCACTTCTTCCAAGGCATCGTACATAAGCATGTTTACTAGAAATGGAATCCATACTTTTTTCTGAGGAATGATCGTGAGGTCTAGGTCTCCCCCATACGTGGCGGGGTCCCAGGTTAAGCGATGGTCTAACCAGCTTACTTCAAGGGCTCCAGTGATAGAAAACTTACTGACGGACTCGTCAAACTCCTTGATGCTCTTGAAATAAAACGTTATATTAATCTGCAGGGGGATCGACCTGTTTTCTCCTGGTCGCACATTATTGTCGTAGGAGGCTGGAAATATCGCAGTGTGAAGACTCTGTTCGTCACTAAAACTGTAAGCCTCACAATGTATAAACAGCATCGAAAGTAGTGTTTTAAAAGTTACAAATTTCATGGCATTTAATATATTGATGGGCGACCAAACAAGAGGAACAATTTAGAGAACAAAATCCTAATAGCAGAATCACTGCATAAAATTCGCCCTTTCCGCCTGGGACGGGAATACTTAAAACCAATAGATTGTCTAGAGTGACCTACAAACAATATCACCCTTAATTCTAATCAAATGGTATAATTTAGAACAAGTCAAAATATTGTTATGTTAATTTTCCCCTACAAAGGAAATTGATTTAGAATAATGAGTCTAGTTAAAGTGAATAAAGGAAGAAATTTGATCCTTACTGTGGGTCTAAAAGACAATTAACATTGATCAAATTCGTTCTCAGCTAACAGATGATTGTTTGAAGATAAATATTACAACGGGTTATGTCAAATTGCACAACTTTCATATCTGTCGCAGTCTATTGAGTGAATGATTAATTTAGAAAACCAGATTGTAAAACAACTGTGTACTAATATCTGTTTTGTAGCTTCTTCAGATGATGAATTTATCCAAAGCAAAAACAAAAACAAACAAACGTTTTAACAACAAAACTGATTGTTTGATGAAATATACACGTTTGTTTTCTAATCGTTAAGATTGTAAAAATTCAAATTAAACTATCAAAAACTTCTCCTGATAAATCAATTTTCTTCAAAAGTTATAGACTCCCCCTTTTATACAATAGGAGAATCGGACTCGTTTTGAAGATTGATCTAGAAATATTTAAAGATAGATGAAAATAACTATTGTGTGGTAGCTAAAACAAGAAACAAAACAAAAAACCCTAAACAAAGCCCGTTCGTCATGAGCGTGATAACAAAGGGAAGCGTATGATTTTGTCCACCGATTGTTTTGACTTTCTCATCACGCATATTTTTGCATCGACTGTCAACACGATAATCCTTACAACGATAGGTAAAGAAATGTACCTTTGTTTAAGTTCTGATCACCGAAAAACTTTTTTCAAAGCTGGTATGCTTTTTTTTAGCAAACGCCTAGCATCGGGGGTAAGTAAGAAGTGTATAGGTGTTACGAGTACAATTAAAGATTGTTTTGTGAACAAGATTTCAATACCATTTTCCCATGGATATATTGTTTAAATCACTGGTAAATTTAGTGAAATTCTCTGTTATTTTATACATAAACGAATCATTTTACAGCGCACTTTAAATGTGATAAAAATCAGACAAAGAAATTTGAGTCATTTAATTGATTGCTAACAGTCAACAAAATATCAATTCGGTTTTGTATTCTCTTTGTTTAAGCCCATTTAATCACAATAAGCCTACCTGTCTTCAGTGAAATATTTTTTCAGAAGTTCGGTATGCAATTCAAAAAGTTATTATGCACATCACGAATGTACAAAATGCCGAAATGACAATAATAACACCAAGACAAGCAAAATAAATAAACCCAAATATTTTCCAATTATATTATTGTCCCTTATGTTTCTTTATATCACTATAAGTTAATTTAGATTGTAATGATTTACATTGTGGATCTAAGGTATAGAAGGCCAGCTATTATGCAGACTAATTTTTCGATTCAGTGTTGCAAAAGCAAACACTAAGTGATGCTTTTAAGAACAGGTCAAATAACCAATTCCACAGGTACATAATTATTATCTGAGCACGTATTATGTAAAATATGGTTGTCAATGAGTTCTGACAAAGATTGAACTAAACAGAACTATCTTGGAATTATTCTAATTAGATATTGATATGAAAACCGATCAGTACCATGAGGATCAAACCTCCACTCTTACATTCCTAACTTATAATTCTCCTGATGCTGGCTGTACAAACAGACGGAGACGTGCAGATGTTGTCCTGTGGTCGTGAGTTCCGTGATACCCGAAAGATAAATTCCTTTCTCCCGGCATTTACATGTACGGGGTCGTATAACAGAAATCATAAAAGAGCATGCCGCTTCCGAATATACGTATAGTCTTCTTTACAAGCTGTTAATTTTTATATCATTTTCTTTTTCAAAAATATTTTGGATCAGAGGAAGGCCTATTGTGGTTAGAAATGCAAAAAAGGAATTATTCTTTATTATCAACAAAACAAAAATAAACAGCCAGGAATAGAAAAGAGTAAAATGAAGAGGCCAATAACTGTGGGGTAAGATCAAATCTTGAAAAGTCTGGGTTTTATGGTAGATTTGATCACGAACCACTTTTCTCTGTTAAATTAAGATTCCCATCTATTATTTTCATCATGCAAAACTCAACAATGTCTCCGAGTAACCAAACTCCCTCACTATGAGCAGAAAACATCCTGCGTTTCTGTATAAATGTGCATGCAGTTAAAATTGTATTTAATATCATCGAAATTAAATGATCGCGAGAATAAAAAATGGGTCATTGTAGCAACAAACACAGTGATTTTTACAGAATTCATGGATGCCGTTTGATTTCTGTCATTACATGTAAATATTTCATATATATGATATATATGATATATTATATGTAACAGGGTCACTTGTACATGTATAAACAAACGAAGTGCACCGCTGGGTTCGTTGATTTATTCAAGAAGAAAACAGGTCCTAAAAACAAATATAAGCAATAAAAAAATATTTGGCAATAATCCGTATATAAATTCTATAATCGATTTACAATATATGCATATATAATTAAGTAATGAATGAATTGGAGTTTTAAATCAAACAAATCTAAATTACACTTATTATAATTTTACAAATCTTTAAACTTTAATCTTAATTAAATAATGTAAAAATGATCATAGAAACATAAATACCCATTTGTGAAATGAAAACCCACAGCCGGTGATCAGAATAAATTTCAATGAAAGATGTACATGGACACTCGCTGCAGTGAACACTATACCAATCAAAGTACTGAAGAACTGACGGGAGTTGATTTTGTCGATGTTTATTTATTTTAAAATCAATGATATGTTATTTTTCATGACAAGTACATGTATACGTAGTTTCTAATTTGAATTACGCATATTTTTATAATATGAATTTTTGAACTTTTTCGACTAGAATGTCGAGAAACCTCCATATGAATCATGTTAAATAATATTTACAGATAAAATTAATTCAATCAAACTATGTATCAGTGGTAGAAATATTTCTCGAAAATTGTATGGATCCAAGCAATATTGAACTCTAGTCTCGTTCAACCAAACGCTCGGCTGACACCGTAAATCTCCGACAAGGGTTTACGGAGACAGCCGAACGTCGAGTTGAACGAGACTATATTAAACTCTGGCGTAGGAATACATACGACTACAAAAAATATTTAAATTGTTCATACCAATAAAATTCTGACTATTTTTAAGGTATTTGTAAATAAGTTTCCTTGAAAAACAGTGCTTTAACATACATTACATCGAATTCATCAATTATTTTCAAGAACTAAGTCTTGTCAGGAGCAATGATTTGTGCTGAGGTCCAAACACTGTTTCACTTTCGATTTGTCCGAGTGACTGCATAGGAGAGTTGATTAAAAATCAACTCCCAAAAAATGGTGCAAAATACAATAAACTGGTTTGACCAGGTGTAATTTCTGGGTAAATACGTAATACTATTATTTAAATCACGTGATCAGAAAACTCCTTATATTTTTAGATATCGATCCACATCTACTTAATAATCAAAGAGAGATAACTCTTTTGGGAAAACAGTAAAACTTGAAATGGAAGTAATTACGTTCTAGGTATTTGACAAATAAATATATATATGAAAATATGACCCCTATTACATATATATCATATGTTTATTACAATTAATTTGATTAATTTAGCATATTCGAAATAGCATCATTTCGTATACATGTATGTCTATAATCTGTTTAAGGCAAAAATTACGACACGAGCGATCTGACGTTATCATCAAATGAGGTGCAGAAACGCTCATGCAGACTGAAAAATGTTTAATTAACATTAATCAAAATGTATTTCATGTGAAATGTTTATCTTGGCCTCTAAAAATGATTGACCACCGTAATGATCGAAGAGCCAACGTGTCAGAGATATCGGTGCTTTAGTGCCCCCGTGAAAGGTGCTATAGTATAGCTGATATTTTGCAATTTATTTTGACATGCAAAAAATGACGTCATAATCGCAACTGATTTCCAACGGCGAGGAGTTTCCCGAAAGGGAAGGAGTTAAGAAAGTGACGGAGCTCGGGGCTATGCAATTATCTATATTTATAAATTAAGACATTTTGCAAATAAACTACAAAATGCCTGCACCACTGTAATTGCTTTCATCTTTTGTATTTCAACAAGTTTGAGATGATGTCCATAAGCTATAATTGCATGAATTTTAACTGATAATAAATTATTATTGTTGAAATAATCAAAAACCTACTTCCATTTTCTATAAACAAGCCCGAAATAGCAAAATGAGAGTAAGGTGGTGGACACTTTGGCGGATCCAAGTCAGGTTTTGCATTTTTTAATTTTAGCATGTTTATTTTATCATTTATTTCCGGATTTTTTTGGTGTCGGTTTGAATACTATACATAACCATGTCAACGATAAACAAACTACGAGGGCGGATTCAACAACAGCATAACATTTGTTGTCATTGAAATAACGGAATCATCTTGGTCATGGAAGAGTTTGAGATAAAATGATATACACTTTTATATCTCGATGAATCAAATGAAAAAAAACATATGTATGCAGTGGAAAAAGTGATCCGCCGAGGTTGTCAGACAATCGATAGTGTGATTGCAAGGGAAAATGATTATCTCATACGCACACAATTAACGTTAAACTGATAAAAGTAACACCACTCTGTAAAACGTATAATGTCTTCACATATTAAGTGATTTACAAACAAAATCTTGCCGTTTGCGTTGCTGCTTCTTTTATTAGTAAATGCAAGAGAGATAACCCAGTCTAGCACTGTGAGTGAGGCCCGAGAAAGGTGATTTCATGTTCTATCAATAATAATTATGCATAATGTATAACTCATTGCAGTTGATTCAGACGGGTATAGATGTAATTTTAAACATCATTACAACATTAAATAGGTCTTGCTTATAAACTTAAAAAAAAAAGTATTTTTCACTAAAAATTGAATAAAAATTATATAAAAATTCTATTATAATGAGTAACGAACAGTTTCTAATAAGTACATATTATGATAAATCATAACAGATTTTGATTGATATTAATAAATATGTTTATATATCAGAATTTGGGGTTCTTTATAAAAAGGGAAAAAAGAAAATACATGATAAATAAATAAATAAAAACATTAAATGATATATTTAAGAAATGTTAATTCAAGATATTAATAAGGTGATTACAAATGAAAACATTGAAAATGCTCTTTCAATATTCTAAAACATATTCATATTTTATAACATTTCTATGTGATTTAAATTACACAATGATTATCAAAAAATATAAATTCAGAGAAAATCATAGTTACTGAGTTAATTGGTCAACCAAATTCTTGTCAATAGGAAAATATTGCAAAATTTTCATTTAATGCTGCTCTAAGCGTTTTTTTTAAATAGATCTTTTGATACAAAATTTCTTAAGGTCATTTTAAATACGTGATGTCATCAAAAAGTATATAAAAATTATTACATGGATGAAATATAGCATATAGTGAGCTAAACAGATAAATAAAGCTAAAGCTATAGCAAAACATGTTATTCAATATGCACTTTGCTATAAACGTATCGCATTCTAAAATCTGTTGTATCTCCTGCATCTGTCTGACGGAAGGTAATCTCCAATCAAACCTTTTCCTGTTTGAATATATTGTTAACAAGAAATAATTTACAAGGACATATGCTTACTGACTTTTAAACTGAATAATCTATTGATAGCGAATATAACAATGAAGGCCTTTTTGCTAGTATTTCTGTTTGTTGTAAGGTGTCGGGGATACTCCATCACTCAGCAGGCACAGCTCCATGCAAATCTCTCCAATGGTTATGATCGAAATCTCCGACCAGGAGAAAATGGGACGTTACCTACAAAAATCAGTATTGATTTTTACATAGCTAAAATTAAGGAGCTCAAAGAAGAAGAGAATAAGATGAGTACAGTTGGATACATTGGTCTAGAATGGACAGATCATCGCCTTACCTGGAACCCAGCAGATTATAACGACGAACTTAAACAAACCTCCATGTTTATTTCCAAAATATGGGCGCCAAATGTAGTTCTATTTAACCCAGTTGAAAAACGAAGTCCAATACTCACAGATGACTTATCGTGCACAATTAAATCAAATGGACAAGTTAAATGCTTCTTGGCGGACCTTTTTGAAGCTACGTGCAGTGCTGATATTTCTGGTTATCCCTTTGATGCTCAATACTGTACATTAAAATTATTCGTTCCGGGATTTTCAATCTTGGACATTATATTACAAAGTGCATCTTCAGCCATACACTTGGAATTATATGAGATACATGGACTTTGGTATATAACAGATACTAGTAATTATGTTAAAACGTATCACGTTTATGAAATTAGTTTCGAAGTGCTGGAATTGAAAATTTCTTTGAAAAGGCGAAACATGTATTGTGTATGTAACATTATACTGCCAATTTTTTTTATTAATCTTCTTCAGGCATTTGTTTTCTTTTTGCCTTTGGGATCAGGCGAGAGAGTTAACTTTTCAATGACGGTTCTTTTGGCAGTTGTTGTATTTCTTACTATCATTCAAAGCAAATTACCAGAGTTTTCAAAACCGCATATATCATCCCTTACAATAAAACTGCTGTTGGATATACTTGTAAGCATCTTTATAGTGTTGATAGACATAATTATTAGCTACACCTATCATAAAACCGATAATCAAAATATATCTAAAGACCTTAAAAAGATCGTCGCAAAAATTATGTTGAAAAAAGACCCAAATGAGACTATCGTGACTTGGAGAGACGTTGCAAGTTTTTTTGACAAATGTGGTACTTATGTTGTTTTTATTCTATTGAGCATTAACTTTTTAATCTATTGGATATTGATATCTGAAGATCTAATCGACAAGTTAATGAATTTATCAATTGAAAATAAATAAAAAGAAGCTATCAATTATTGTAACTTCTGGTCTGGTAGAAAATGTATAATATAATGGTTTTTCCACAGTTAATATATTTTTACTATCCTGAATCTAAAGTCTATTGTTTAAAAAAAGTGAAATCAATTCATTTTTTTTAAATTTTTTTGTTTTGTTTTTGTTTTACTTGAAGTTTTTCTTTTTTTTGTTCTTGACTGATAAAATTCTATTATTTTGTTGATACATGTCTTCTGAATCGCCTCGTTGCTCGATATTTTTTTTAAGTAATAGCACTGAATTGATAAGTAATACGTATTTTGCCTGGCTTCAAGTTATTAATTTTTTTTTAATTCTTAGATTCAAATGTGTAACTCTTTTTCTCTATTTAAAACGCAACTATTTGCGCTAATTAAATATTAGAATTATTTTTATACAAATATCTTATATGGTATTGTACAATTTGAGCTATATTACATTTTAGATTATAATTTTTGTTAGAACACGTGACCTGCTTTCTACATAGAAAGTTTGACACGCATAGACATCAAGTTCTTAAATAATTAATTATATAACTTGCTCTTTGTTTCTGATGTAGGCGTCGTTTTTTGATTTGGAACAGGTCCCATTTGTACATGTAACTTTAGAATTATCAAACTTGCTTAGATTGTGTATATTGTGTATACTGTGATACTTATTGATTAAACGAACTTAATTGCTCGGTTTTTTATTAATTAATTCGACATGCTTGAGGGGATTCAAACTTGAAAGTAGGTAAAAGATATGGCAGGTGACGTTTGATGCTATAAATTCAAATTATTTCTGGTCCCATCTTTATCACACTAAAACATACGATATATCAATTGATTCTAAAATACTTAACACATTTTAATACTGGATCTTAGCTATCTGTGTCGGGTGTTGAAGCTTCAAAGTTATAATCAAATCGCAAGTTAAAGTTTTAGAAGCAGGTGACTCTTAAATATCACAGTAAACTAATAATTGGCCAATCATTGATCGACTTAAAATTAAAGTAGGATAAATTTTGTATTTTTAAGGGACTTAAAGGTTAAGGTTTAAGGTTAAGGTTAGGAACCTTAATCTGAGCTTTAAATGTTGGATGCTCAGAGAAGTCCAATTTTTTTAACACATTGAAATTTGTGACGTTTATCAAACATCTATGCAACGATCTCTTTCATTAAACCTGAGGAAGGGACTATTCTCCGAGGATTTACATGGAAAAGTGTTTAACCAAGGTCTATTAATAGTGCTTGTAGTGTTTTTCTTTCCTATTAAAGTCTTCCGTTTCCATTTGGAAGACCTTATAATGATAGTGGTGTTTTTCTTTCTTTCTTATTGTTCTTTTCCCACTTTTTGTTGGTAGAATTCCTCAGAAAATTTTCAGGGATGATAGAAAATTATAATACCTCGAAGCATTTTCCTCCTTTTTAAAAAAATTTAATTTCCGTATGCCCGTTTCCGGTCCCTATAAAAAACCTTTTCCAAACGAGATCCCAGAAACGGTAAAACTTGAACAACCCAACATTGTGGGATAAGAGACCTGTGTATGTAGATGTGTTTAACTGTTTTGTTTAAATCGGCGTAGCTTCTGGTCGTCACAGAAGGGACTCCAAATTATTTTCTTATTTTTTTCATTTTACATGGAATTACTATTAAGGTTTAAATGATTATATACATGTATGATATCTATACAATGTTAAATTGACAAAAAATTCTACTTCCAGTGGGATATCTCAAATATCTCAACTAGCTTTAATTTTTTAAAAAGTTTGTTTTCGCGAGATCTCAAACATTGTAAGAAACGAAACTTTTATGGAACAACGACATTTGTCTGAAAATGTGTTACACGGGTGTCATTTTGTCGACCGTTACTTCCGGTTCTGCGAAAGGATTTAACAAAAGCAAGTCTGTAATAAATGTAAGTGATTTTTTTGCTGTTTTTAGCCTGATACATGAAGAAGTACATTTTGTAAATGTACAAGAATGATATTTTCATTGAGCACATTCGTTGTCCGTTTCCGGTCCCGAGAGAAAAAAACCTTTGTCTTAACGAGATCTTAGAAACGGTACACAATTATATATCTATACTGTATGGGTTGATAGACCTATGTATGAAGATGTGTTTAAACTGTTTTGTTTGATTCATCCCAACATCCGGTCATCACAGGAAGTACGTCAAAAAAATTTCTTTTCATTTTTTTGTTGTTTTACATGGAACAAATATTTCAATATAAAACCTTATATATGTCATATATGCAATGTTAAATAAGCAAAAAAATCTATTTCCGGTTCTATATCGGTGCTATATCTCAAATATCTCAAGTAACTTTCTTTTTTTTCAAATTTTGCACTCATTTTGATATTCATTCAATATTTCGTGTGACTCGTAACTTTCGATCATCAGAGAAAGTACTTCAAATGTAAAGGAAAAGAGGATCACTATAGCAGCATTAAGGGGGATCCAGATATATTTGAAACAGATTACAAGAAAACAATTCTACTATTTCGAACCTCAGCATACAGAACTCTTATTTCAATCATTCGGGGGGGGGGGGTTGTAATTTAAAAAAAAACTATATTCAAAACTATATTAAAATCAAAACAAAACTTTGTGGTAAAAAATGTATCGTCGGCTGAGGAAACATGATTGCCCGACACTGGGATCAGACGACGCAGAGAAGTCACATTCACTCCTCATTATATAAACAAATCCGCATTTTCTGAATATTTACTTGTAACCACGCAGGCATCGCTTCAATTTATTTAATTCATTTATTAAAGTCCCCCGACAGACCGGTAAACACTAAGTTGATTTTCGATCGTCCATCGGTGTCGGTCGACTTAATAGAAAACCCAAATTAAATGGCAAAATGTCGATCGACAACATACATAACAAACTGTCTGCCTATGGTCGGGTAATGATCGAGAGTTGCTCGATGGACTATATTCAACAACTTAAGAAGTCGGCTGTAGACGCAAAATAAAGAATTATTTTGGCCCTTCGGACACAAATTGGTCGGCCGACGAAAAAAAAGGTCGAAATCGGCCAAGAAAATGGTTGATAAACTGCCGACTGTCGCCCGAAAAATTATGTCATTCTGCCTAAAAAAAAGACGTTTTGGAAATGTGACTTAGGGATTACTCCATTTAACGATATGAAATCTAAAAGGTTCCTGAAAACAATTGTACTTTCTGAAAAAGAACAATTTGTAGTTTTATATTAATAAGTGTAATTTCAAATCTATTTTCTATCATATAAAACAAAATAAACACTGTAAACTCTATTGCTGAACACATTTCTGATTTTTTTTAGGACTTAAAAACAAAGAAACAATAGGTTTTTTCATGGAAGGAGCACGTGGTGCAGCTCGGGGGCTGAATTGATTTACAGATGTAGCACGTGGACTCTGACAGAAACTATTCGATTGGATTCTATCACAATGTTCATTACTTAAACGATAAAAGGTTTATTTTATATATGGAAACTAATGAAAAACAATGTCTCATATTAGTGAATTACATGTTAAAACTACATGTACTCTCTCTCTCTCTCTCTCTCTCTCTCTCTCTCTCTCTCTCTCTCTTATATTTACTTAAACAAATGTTGTCTAAACAAAATGTTTACAGTGTCTGATAAAGAGGAAGTCAAAGATCAGGGAAGGAACTTCAGCTACCGATCCATTGATTCTATGCGCTATAAATATGAATATACTACATGCACAGTGTAGGAACGGAAGTGTGAAATAGTGTGATAAATGGATGGAAAAAAACCTTTTGAAAAAGTTCTAAAGGGGAAAGGGGGATCGACTCCCAGCAACTTTGAAAAGCAACCCCAATTTAAAAAAAATATATCATTAAATATAAAGAATGGAAAGAATGGGAATGATTAGACTGGACGAGATGTTGGATCTGTTCCTGTTTCACAATATCCTTTGCACACGCTACTACACTCTGAGAGAGAGAGAGAGAGAGAGAGAGAGAGAGAGAGAGAGAGAGAGAGAGAGAGAGAGACAGACAGACAGACAGACAGACAGACAGACAGACAGACAGACAAAGATAAAGAGAGACACATAGAGAGAGAGAGACAGACAGACAGACAGACAGACAAAGATAAAGAGAGACACATAGAGAGAGAGAGAGAGAGACAGACAGACAGACAGACAGACAGACAGACAGACAAAGATAGAGAGAGAGACAGAAAGAGAGAGACAGAGACAAAGATATAGAGAGACACACATAAAGAAAGAGAGACATAGAGATAATATTTTCAAAAAAATATTAACGATAAGTCGTTTTATTCTTACACCAGCACTGTTAAAGAGTATAATTCCTGTTATAGAGTTTATATAGTATTGAATTTCTGAGGCAATTACTAAGTTCATGGAATAAAAAAATAGTGCGTGTTATAGTTTGATATCTATACTACTATATTAAAATAATAGACTCGAATTTTTGGTCTTAAATACCGATAGATCGGAAGAAAACTGTCTTTTGTTTTATATATTTTAAACATCATTGGTACTTGAAGATTACCAATTTGTTTTTAATTTTTTCTCGGTTAAGCTTCGCTAATTAATAATCAACGAAAATTCCTCAAAAAATTTCGAAAATCATCTGGATTTTTTGGATTTTACAATCATGCGCTTGCGCAATACATTCACGCTAACGGGATCTTTAGTTTACGTTTCTACAATATTATATTTGCATGAATAAATTAAGAAATGATAGTACAAATACAGGTAAATTTTCATTGGACATTTGCTATATATTCTGTTCATATAATATCCAAAGAAAGTATAAAATAACAAATATATATTTCAACTAAGTACTTACTTTCGTCTTCATGATGACAAAAAATATTTGATTACATGCAAAAAAATTTACATTATATTTCTTAGGAGAGTGAAAATAGAATATGTTTTATCGTAAAAATGAATAATGTTCTACGGACCCAGTTTTACGATAGAATGCGTTCCGTGTATTGTCTCTGTAGCAAAGAAAATACGTGTACGTTGGTGAAAAGGTGTTGAATTCTTCCATTGTATGGACTGAAAATTTTAGATGAAAGGTATTTTCAGTCTCAAAAAGGTTTGTAGGGGTGAATTTGACTGTTTATTTTCAAAACAACTTCATTAATTTTCTCCAAAATTGTTCCGGAGCGATTCTGCGATTCTGCAATTTTTTGCTACATTACGGGTATAAGGGAGGAATTTTAACTGTGGTTAGGGCCTTTCCCGAGGCACAGTTAGATTATTCAAACTAAGGAAAGTGTAGTGAAATTAATAGCATTTTTGTAGGCTTATAGCTTTGTTATGTAAATGTCAATAATAAGGTGTGTCGATGTACCTATTTCGTATATGTTCGATATGCAATGTCAACCCGTGCACGCACGGGTCAAAGTCTACTATATACAAACAATCTGAATGTTGGTTTCATCAAACTTTGAAACGGTAAGCAGCTGCAGTTAGTACGGCATCAAGATAAAGACAAGCAAAGAACGTTTTCTTATTTCTGAGACACCTCAATTTAATTTTTTGGTCTATTATATGGTGTCCGGATAGGGCCATTTGCATTAGCGCGACATCGCGTTCAGATAAACGAGACATCGCGCTAACACACAACACGCCGTCGCGCTAACGCAACTTTGCACAACACGCCGTCGCGCTAACACACAACAGCCGTCGCGCTAACACACAACACGCCGTCGCGCTAACACACAACACGCCGTCGCGCTAACGCAACTTTGCACAACACGCCGTCGCGCTAACACACAACACGCCGTTGCGCTAACACAACTATGCACAACACGCCGTCGCGCTAATGCAACTTTGCAAGTTTCACAGTCTAGTAGGAAGTCGTGTCCGGAAATATCAGACTGCGCATGCTGAAATATGTAGGCCTGCACGCAAGCATGGGTGAAAAATAAATCAAATGTACTTTGAAATACATATATTATTTTCATTTATTATCAATGCATATGAATAAAAATATAGTTACTAGTGTGTCACTGCTTAAGGATATGGATAATTATAAAATCTACCAATTAATAAATTTACCTTAAATATTTAATATAATTCATTAAATAAATAATAATATATTCATGACATGTAATATACCTGTTATTTTACATTTTATAATTTCTTTGCTTTGGTAATATACAGAGCACCTAATATGAATTTGTGACATGTACATGTTATAAATATATTTTTGCTCAATTAATTAATTATATCAAATTTTTAAGGTAAACTTATCAATTGGTAGATTTATTTGTTATTTATTTATATGCACTCTATCATATCCTTATACAGTGACATACTAGTAACTATATTTTTATTCATATGTATTGATAATAAATGAAAATAATATATGTATTTCAAAGTACATTTTATTTATTTTTCATCCATGCTTGCAAGCATGTGCAAAGTTGTATTAGCGCGACGGCGTGTTTTGTGTTAGCGCGATAGTATGTTGTGTGTTAGCGCGATGGCATGTTGTCAAAGTTGTGTTAGCGCGACGGCGTGTTGTGCAAAGTTGCGCTAGCGCGACGGCGTGTTGTGTGTTATCGTTTATCTGAACGCGATGTCGCGCTAACGCAAATGGCCCTATCCGGACACCATACTATTATAATCAAAATTTTGTTTCTGTTATAACACTTGTTTTACATAGGAAAAAACTAAAAAGAATATGTTTAGTCACTTTAAAAAAGTTTTCTCAGGAAACGAATAAATATAAGTAAAAATAAAGTTTTAAAGACAAAATAGACGAAAAATTATCTCTGTCTACGGAAAAAATCATATATTATCTGTATTTAAAATGACCAGGATTTTGAGACATTCAACTGGCACTTGCCGATTTCCATTATTTGTTTCTAACACCCAAGAAATCAAAGGAATTACAAAACAGATTTAAAAAACTCAAAATCACAACGGATTGTAATATGCCTTCTTTACAAAACTATATACAGTAGTTGGTCATAAATGAGTTCGCAAAATGTCCGACGAATACCTAGGTCTCGTCATCAATTGAATTTTTTTTACCAACTATTTCTAACAACAAAGTAAAAATTACTTAGCAGATATGTATGATACTTTGTATTATATACTTCGGAGTAAAATAATCTTCAAATTTTCTTGGTTTAGCGATGTATAGGCTCTGTATTGAATAAAAGGGGAGACTACTCGAAATGCCAACAACACGAAAATATCCGGTGTACATTTTTTGACCTTTGTACATGTGTAATCAACAGTTTTGCTATTTTTAAATGATACATATGTCATACAATCCAATTCCGAAAATAAAAACAAATTGGACTTTTTCTTGATTTTAAGATTTAAATTTCCTATTATTAAAAAAAGTAAAAAAACTTTTTGCTCCCATTTATGATTTATTTGACATTTTTGCACTGTCTTTCACAATTTAAACTCAAATACCAAAATCAATACATACTTTAAAGAAATAATACATTTATTACAAAATTTAATAAGGTTGTACAATCAATGTAAAAATCTATATAAAAATTTAACAAATCATATATATATATATATATATATATATATATATATATATATATATATATATATATATATATATATATATATATATATATATATATATATATATATATATATCAGACTTCTAGAAATAATGAGGATGTCGAAAGTTTTTGGTTTTTTCATCTACGATTGTATTAATCATGTAAACAGACGACACTTATGAAATGCATGTACCTGAAAAGAACAAGACACGGTATTGGCAGTACTTGACTGCAAAATTTACGATATTTTAAATGTTTTGGTCTAGGTTATTGATGTTGTGAATTGAACTAAGTATGATATAAACTAAATCCTACAGACACTAAAATGACGTCGCTTTTCATTATGACGTCACTAATGTGAGCAAAACATGGAATGCTTTTTCAAATGCGTTAGTATATGATGTTTTATGAGTAGTTTTCGTCACTTTCACATGCGACAACCACTTTTATAGTTTACGTGCAGGCTCATAATTTTATCATTTACTCATGCAAATAAAATGTTGTAGGTTGTCACATGTGAACAATATGAATTTAAAAAACGAATACGGAAAATTATACGCTTTTATCTATTGTTATTGACGTCAACAATGCTATCGACGCTGAGTGAGAAGCTGATTAGCGGAATGCATTAATTGATAGGTTATTATTTTGTTGGTACTTAATATTGTTCCACTAATTCTAACAGTAAATCATACATATATTACAGCTTACGAAACACGATGCGACACGGTTCAACAACGTGTAACATCCGGGATATATGTGTGAAAAATGGAGGGTTCAAGAATAAGACTTTTGTTGTTGTTTTTTTAGTTAATTTAAACACACTTAAATATTTAATTATTTACTTGAGAGAAATTTAAGGAAAACAAACAGAAAACAACAACAACAAATTACAAGACAAACAACGTTTAGACCTATGCGATTGTTCCGGTGGATTTCTGTTGAGATAAAGACCGAAAAAAAAATTATAGGCTTAATTAAATCTAAATCATGTTTAAGTTAAGTTGTAACTGTAATATGTGATCGTTTGTGTAGTAGTTTGATCAGTTAGAATAGCACGTGGAATGATAACGGTAGAACATACATTGTCTTCCGTTATCTTTTCTCACTAATTCTATTCAACGAAATCAAAATTAAAGGGCTGGTGAAAAAAATGGTACTTTCTCAAAAAGAATATGATGTACATTTAGTAATTTTAACTTTTTTATATGTTTTACATGTTTTTGATGTACATGCACATGACTCAGTATAAGAACTAAAGAGTACAGTTTTAAGTAGCGCTGTTTGTCGAAGCGAGAGAACAATTAGCGATGCGTACAGTATTTTGATCGTAAATGAAGAATAAGTCAATATCTAATATATGGATGGAAAGTATTTCGATTTTGATACAGTAGTAAACTAGAATAAGTTTATACTCGTCATATCAATCTTAAATCTTAAAATTCTCTTGGGGAAATAAGTTATTGGATCAAAACTGGAAATATTCAATAAGAAAGTGTTTTTCATTTCTTTGACCAAAAAATTATTTCTTGTTGAGAAAATATTTCCCCAATATGATATCAGACCAAAAAAAAACATATACGAAGGAAACAATGTATTCTTTGAATTTGAAAGGTTTTTTTTACCATGCCTCAATATTGTTTACGGTACGCGTAGCTCTTATAAGTATGTACGTGTACGGGTCTAATTTGCAGATGAACAACTGTATGTGTAGCTGCAAACATTACAATGAGCTAAGATATTTCTGTTGACATAAATTACGTTTGTTAGATTCGTTTTTATTTAAAAAAAAAGTTATGAAAACCAATTAAGAAAAAAAATCTGACTCAAATGTGTACCCCCCCCCCCCCCCCCCAAAAAAAAAAGAAAAACAAAACAAAAAGCCCATTGATTTGTAAAGTGTTATCTCCCGCGCTTGCGCGGATGTCATCTATTTATTTTTATATCAAGGGTTTTGTTATCAATTGCGTTAACTGCAAGTATAATTTATATAACGTTTCTGGTCCGCTAGCAATGTGAGTTCATGTATCGAAATACTTGTACTATTACCCCGCTTTTAAATCTCATTCATCTAAAACCTATATAGTTCACTTCAGTTAAGCACTCATCTGCCTATGACAGCTATGTTAAAGGATGTACAAGGCTGATTAAAAAACTACTAATTATGGTCGCAGCAAAAATATTTGTTTTTCATCACTGAAGTTTTTTTAATGAGTCCATTCATACAAAGGTCATTCTATCGAATTAATTCACCATTCAAAACCAATGCTTAATCATAAAACTATGCGTACAGTAAAACATAAATATTTGCTTAAAATGTGCAATGTGTTCAGTATGAAATACTTACAACTCATGCTATTCTGAGAAAGTTTTTTACTTTTATTTGCAATAAAATTTAACTCCAGGTCAGATTACTCTCTTGAGGTCTATATCTACCTCTAGATGTCCCCTATTTAGTCGAAATGATTGTATTTCTTACATAATAATCATTTCAATTTTGGAATGTGACCTTGGATATTGATTGTAAAAATGTACATTAAAATTCATTTTGCAAAAGGAGTACAACTTTTTATAATTGTGCCAGTTTATAACTATAACGTATTGAATTGTTAAGGACGTTATTTTTACATTCATTTATCAATTCATTTGATTAAAATATTCGACGGTTCGCAGAGCTACGTCTTCTATTCGATTATTCGCTTCGACAATCTGCGCTACCAAAAAAACCGTACACTTCCGTTTCTACACTGTGCATGAAGTATATTCAATTTCATATTGCGTAGAATCAGTGGATCGGTATATAAAATCCTTCCGTGATCTTGTCTTAAAGTTTTAGCTTAATCTTTATCAGACACTTTAAACATTAAGATAAAGTATCATCCGTGATCTTGTCTGAAAGTTTTGACTTCAACTTTATCAGATACTTTTAACATTTTGTTTAGACATCATTTGTTTGAAGAGAGAGAAAGAGAAAGGAGTCATTTTGCTTGTTATTCACTAATATGAAACATTGTTTTTGGTTTAGTTTCCATATCTAAATAACCCTTTTATCGTTAAATTAAAAGACGTTGTAAAAAATCCAACCAAGTTGTTCCAGGTAGAGTCCATGTTCCAGTCACGTGCTACATCTGTCAATCAAATCAGCCCGCGAAGAAATGCACTAAGTGTTCCTTCTATGGTTCGAAGAGAATAGAAATATGTTTAATAATAAAGTATTTTGTAGTGTTTTAATGTATAATATGAATTTTACACACTGCGTGTGTGAAAGTTGATTTGTAAACTACATTGTTAAAACAGAAAACTAAACTTGTAAAACTCTCTCTCTCTCTCTCTCTCTCTCTCTCTCTCTCTCTCTCTCTCTCTCTCTCGTGCATATATGTGTGCAAACAATATTGTAAAATAGGAACAGATCTAGTTTGTTTTTAAAATCATTCAAGTCCAGTCCAGTCATCCCCATTTCAATTTCTTTTCATTCAATAAACTATTTTGTTGATTGAGGTTGCTTTTCAAACTTGCTGAGAGTCGATCCCCCCTTCCACTTTGAACTTTTTCAAAATTTTTTCCCCATCCATTTATCAGATTATTCACACTTCCGTTCCTACACTGTGCATGTAGTATATTCATAATTTTAGCGCGTAGAATCAATGGATCGGTAGAGTAAGTTCCTTCCCTGATCCTGTCTTAAAGTTTTTGACTTTATCTTTATCAGAAACTTTAAACATTTTGTTTAGACAACATTTGGTTAAAAAAACTTAGATAGAGAGATAGGAGAGAGAGTACATTTAACTTGTAATTCACAAATATTATACATTTTTTTATTTAGTTTCCCTATATAATAACTCTTTTATCGTTTATAGGAATGGACATTGTAATGAACCAAGTAGTTTCAGTCAGAGTCCACATGCTTCATATGTCAATCAAATCAACTCGCGAGCTGCACCATGTGCTCCTTCCACGATAAGAAAAACCTGGAAGGGGGGGGGGTTAAGTCCGAAGAAAATAGAAATGTGTTCAGCAATAAAATGTTAGTGTTTATTATGTTAGAAAATGGATAAAAAAATATTTGTTAAAAAGAAAATAGATTTGAAGTTACACTAAATATAAAACTACATATTGTTCTTTTTCAGAAAGTACAATTGTTTTCAAGAGCCTTTTAGATTTGATATCGTTCAATAGAAAAATACCAAAGTCACATTTCCTAACACGACCAACGGCCGACGGTTTTTGAGGCTAAACGATATATTTTACGGGCCACTTTGCAGTTTATAGGCCATAGGCCATTGTCTTGACAATTTCGATCTCTTTTTCGTCGGCCGACCAGTTCTGTGTCCGTCGGGCAAAAATGTTTTTTTCTTCTGCGTCTAAAGCCCATTTCTTCAGTCGTTGAAAATAGTTGAATATAGTTCATCGAGCAAATCTCGATCATCTTGATCATCGTCCGACCACAGTCTGACAATCTGTTTTGTATGTTGTCTGTCGGTCGAGATTTTGGCCATTTGGGTTATCTATTATGTCGACCGACAGACACCAATGGACGACCAAAACTAGACGGAGTGTCCTCTGGTCTGTCGGAGGACTTTAATAAATGAATTCAATAAATTTAGCAATGCTTACGTGGTCACAAGTGAATATTCAGAAAATGCAGACTTGTTTATATAATTAGCCGTCCGTCAAAATTAAACCTTGGTCAAGTGCTTGATGATCGGGCGACGATTCATCGACTTATCGGTGTTCCTAGGAGTTTATGTGACTACTCCACGTCATCCAATACCAGTGTCCGGCAATCATGTTTCTTCAGCCGACGATACAAGGAAAATTTGTTTGCTTTACCATCGGCTTAATGTGACCTAGGCATAAGAAAGATAAGATCACAAAATACAATATAACAATTTGTCTACCGTCCGTTATGATTGATCAAACTACTACGATCACAAAGTACACTTACAAATGGATACAATTATAAACTTAATAAACTGTGATTGTGTTTTGATCAAGCCTTTCAATATGTCGGCAATATGTGATTCAACAATGCAAAACATGACAACCTTGCATCCAGTTAATTTGGCACTGTTACAACATTTCTTTTCAGAAGATACAGTTGCTACTATGGCAAATACTACATTTAAAAACGTTGTGGATGTCAAAGTTCCCAATTTTAAACTTTATAAACACAAAATGCAAGACGTTTTGGCAAATGATAAGATCATCGATCTCAGTCTTAAACAGGTTATCAAACGAACAAAATAAGATAATAAAATTTATTCTACTTTGGCGGAGTCTTTAATCGATGGAGAAATTCAACTAGAAAATCCCTTGCTAACTTTAAATGACATTTTAACTTATAGTGCGTTTGGACTCACAATTTTTAATACAATATGGCTTATCTACCTCTTTTGTAAATTCAAAACATTAGCAACGGCTTTGTTACTAACGAAATCCGCAAATGCATCTCCAACGTTTTATTTCACTCCGCCTACTACAACAGTCGAAAATAACACACTTTGGGATGTTTTGCTAGAAGATCAAGTTCAATGGGATCATATTGCAATAACGTTATTACTAATCAACCTTCTGGTGCTTGCTGTTATTGTATAATTTCCATTGTAAATGTGAAAACTGTTGGCATATAGGATTATTTTTAACATGTACACATGTTTGTCTTCATCCTATTGTTTTCACACTTTGCATTGAGTTGATGGTAAAATTACAACTGTTACTTTGGGAGTAGGTAACATAATCTTTTCTTATTGTACCTTACTACAGGGGAAGTGACGTACACTTGTATGATATTAATCTTGATTTCGTGTTTGTATTTAATTTTATATCATTTTTTTTAAAATTACTGGTATAGTAATTTATGTATTATTTGTACAATTTTTTTACATGACGAAATGTTTTGCATTTGACAAAAATTTTTTTTTAATGCAACATCGTTGATAATTGATTGTAATTTTTGATTGCGGTTAAGCGGATAGTGTCAATGCAATTGAGAACGCATAAAACTAAAAAAGTAGATTGTTATTGAAAATACACTATTCTAAGGAGGTTAGCCGTCTCTACCCGTTCATGCCCAGGCTATACTTTGTGTATACATTTTTAAATTTCGATTGCATATTATTGCGTTGTGTTGTGTGATTTATTGTTATTCTTTGTCAAACTTTCATTGACTTAATCTTGTGTGGTATATTTTTGTCTTAACATAGTTTTTTTCTCTTTGTAGGTTGTATGAGCCCCCTTAATCATGAGTAATTTAAAATATCGGATAACAAAATATATGATTCGTCAGTCCGAGGTTGGTTCTGGGTATAATTTATTATAAAAACATAAATATTTACATACATCTATACCCGATTCAATCACCCACCCTGTAATAATTCAAAGACTTTTTCGATTTATTCAAAAATATTGCTATAAAGAAATTAACTAAATTTATTTATTACTGTAATGTTCACTTAGAATGCGAAACTGAATATATCTATCAACAGTTTATAACATTCGCTGATTCTTTTTTTTTTTTTATTTGGATTTACTTTTTACCTTATTAGAGGAATATACTTTAACACTTAGTAAAGGGACAACCTTTGACTTACTCGTTTTATATTTTGAATATTTTGGCCTCTCACCGATTGCAAATAATTATCTCATTTATATCGACTACCTTACCAATTCGTGTTTGACTTAATTTTAGATGATAAATATATACCTTTGCAATTTAAAAAAAATAAATTAAAAAAATTGGTGAGATAACAATTAAGGTCATCTTGGAATGATCAACCTACTGATGATAGGTTTAACATTCATTGTGCTGTGTGCATTTTGTCCAGCAACACAGCTGTGTGCGACAACCGAATGCTGTTTTGCACGGGTGCACAGACAGTGTCTAGACAAAACTAACGCAGACACGCCGTGTGCATTCTGAGGAACGGTACCCTCCGGCATCTTATTTATCATGTGCCAAGTGCAATGCTCAGGACAACGATTGTTTTACACAAATCAGAGTTTTTGAAATATCACCCGGACACTGTTCAATTTCCTGACCTTGATCATTTTTATTTGGAAAATCTCTTTAAAGAATCTTGAGAACAAGATTTGTTTTGTTAGTAGGGGGAATTTATCATAACAAAATACTACAGAAATAAAACAAATAAAAATATACATTGGCTTTATAAATAACGAATGATTGTTTAAATTCAATGAAAAGGGGGTAATCAAGTCCAGTGATGAACCTGTCTGCGCCGGGTCAGAAATTATAAATAAAATGCTACGGCTGAACACGTTGCGTCAGAACATTGGTATGGACTTGAGCTCATTCACTAATATGGTCCGGAGATTAGAGGTACAGTGTCCGTGCGAATAAAAAGGAGGTGCAGGGAAAGCGGCTCTCCAGTAGTCAACTGAAAGCTGTCTTTTGCCTTCTTTTTGTACAGGTAAGATCATATTAAGATACTTGCGCGGTTTTAATAAAAGTTAACAAAAATGATTCAGAGGGTTCAAGTAAATATAATATTTTTTTCAGAGTTTTTGTAATCAATGTTTATTGTTATTAATTATACATGATATTATATTGTGGAATTTGATCGGAATGTTTTATTATTAAAATTGAATAAAAGAAGTAGTCAACTGGAAGCTGTCTTTTGACTCCTCTTTTTGTACAGGGAAAGGGCTACTCCCCAGGTCGAGTAGGAGATAAATATGGGTTATATAACGTGGCAAAGGCAACGCCGGGTGTCTGATCAAGGACAAATAAGATCCCGAGGATCAAATTAAGTGAAATATCGTAAGCGAAATCCTAGTACGATAGAATTTTCAAAGCACTATATATAAATGTAGATGTGTTTTTAAATTTTACTCGATATTTAGATCAAAAACTGACACATACAGTACATAAATCTAAAAATTGAGATTTCGCAAACATATTTTTTTTTATTTTAAGATTAAATTTTTTTTTATATACACCTGTTTACAATTGTTTAAATCTATATATTGATAATTTTTGTTTTCTTCCTTGATTTAAAGATTTTAAATTAAAGGGGAAGTAGAGTAATAAACAGATTTTATCTGTATTAATAAAGTGGTTTAAATTTTCACAAGTGGTCATGCTGTTTTGATAATAAACTAGATAATTAAGCATTAACGCAGAAGTTAGAAAAATCGTATTTACTGGAGACTGACAAGATGTAGAACTCTTTTGTATTAAAAACCAAAAAAGAAAAAAAAGTTTTGACGCCACACCATCTTTTCCGGTTTGGTTTGCATATACAATGTACACAGTACCGCTAATTTATTCCTTTCTGTTGCTCAAGTAATCGACTGAACAAAATTGATAATGTTTTGGTTCACACGTCAATCTAAATAATAAATACATGGATGTATAAATATGTGCATTTTTATTATAATTAATGACAGGTACTATTATTCAAAGTTGGAAATGACCTCGAGTAAATTTTTATTCCAAGTCGAGTTCCTTGCTAACAAAAAAAGTACGATGTAATTGTAAGCGGGATGTTTAGAATACATTCTCTAAAGTCGGAATTAAATGTACCATGTCGAAATAACGACGGGACATTTTTTTGCGATATCTGTTGTTATCTGTTGGCTATTTCCACCGACACTATCCTCCGATTTTAGACTTCAACGAACATGCTTCCGTTTGGCGTTGGTTTGTAATTTAGTGGAAAGTCAAAGGTAAAAGAATGGTCTTAAATCGATATTGTACATATTTTTAGTTTCCTATCGCTTTAAGGCTTGTAGACAAGTTTTCCTCTTCAATAGATTGACATTTTCATTTAAAGATTAAGAATATTTTTAATCGAATATTTTAAAAGTAATCTGTCATGTATAAAATAAGCATTTTTTAAGTAAAATAAATTGGGTATGGATAAATTTATTCAGGTTAACACTAAAACACATAAACATGCATTGCCTCGCTTGAATACATTGTCCTTAACGCTTCAAAAACTAACGAGTCTATTCGCCCATAATTCAAAGGTAATTAATTTATTCTTCCATGTTCAATTGGCAGTTTTGTTTTTAAAGAATATTATTTTTCTTCATTTTAAAACATGAAGCATATGGAAAAACAAGTATTCCTTTTAAAGGAATGGTCGGCATGAAATGTTATTGGTCAGCTCTGTTTATATAAAATACGCGACATGCAGTAAACTATATATGTCACCGGCTTTTTTTAATTTCCATTAATGATCATTCTATTATTATTTATGTAAATCTCTTAATGCTTTTATAAATGTTTGGAACATATTCTGCATCACTTATAAAGTTAAATTATTACATCTTATTAATCAAAGATACTTTGACAGAAAAACTGTCACAGTGCTTTTTCGGTTAAAAATTTAAGTCAGTTTTTTTAACGTAGGGATGTTTGCCGAAGGCAATAAGTTTCATTCATAATAAAGATCTAGTGGGTTTTTATGATGCTTAAAGATTCTTTAGTAAATTCAAATTTGTAAAATAGATATGCGTGCTCAGGTTTCAGTGTCATAGCACCCGTTTGTAAGATAACATTGGATGCCATTGCATGTTTGTATAGTGCTTCACTAACGTTCACCAGTTATCTTTAGAAGTCTTAATGTAGGCACCCATTTATTTTTTTTGTCTGTGTACATTATCGATGCAATAAGAAAGAGAAACAAATGTGAAATGGGAAATATTTATGATGACAAAATAATTTTTAAATTGAAAAACAATAATTGAAAAAAATTTTTAACTCAGATTAAATCAAACCATGATATCTTTTGATCATTACAATAAAGTATTGTGAAATAGCAATGATACAGAATGAAATATATCTATGCAACATTATGTGAGATTAAATGACATTAAATATGCATTTTTGTAAAAATAATAAAGTTGAATTTTCAAAGTAATGTTGTGTACCAAAATATGCTGAAACAAACTAACAAATACATGCTCCACATACAAAATAATATGAACTGAACAAGGAGAAATAAGCAAAAATGATATGCAAATAAAAAAATACAAGTACAGCAATAAATCGATAATAAAACGAATAATAATAATATCAATTATTGACATCAATAATAACAATAACAACTTCAAGTAGACAAATTTGCCATTTGAATAGGCCCATGACTACAAAACTTTTAAACATTTGAATATTATTCCAAAAGTCTTTTCTTTATATCCAGTGCTTTTTGAAATCTTTACAGAAAAATACAAATAAATATACAAAGTAAATAAATAAATAAAATAAAAATAGAAGTGAGCCAGGTCAAGAAAAATGTTCCGAGTGAACATTACTTCAAATAAAAATATAAATGGTGGATATGAAATAAATATATATTTTGCAGTAATTGTCTTTTTTTTTTCAATTATAAAATCTCTGATATTTCAAACTTTATAATTATTTTATTGCTTTTAGGTGACTCCAGATAAAAATTAGGTAAACGAATGTATGATTAATATCTTTTATTTGAGAGTAAATCAGGAAATTCAATATAATCAATGTATTTTGGATTGACGCTCTCTTTTTCAATTTGAAATTTCGATCTCGTTTACAGAGCCAACTTGGTTGAAAAGCAGATAAAATGAAAAATTAAAATACAAACAAACGAAAATGAATATACTAACCCACCGATCAAGAAGTTTTGCAACGTCTTTCCAAGTAATGATGTTAGGTTCTTTTTCAGTACTATTTGTTTTCTTTCTTTTTTCGATATATTCTCTCATAAATCTGGGTATTTTTTTGTGATTTTTTAGATGATAAATGTAGCTTATTACTACTACAAACAACACTATAAAGATACTAATCACAAAATCAGCTAACAGTTTATAGGTAAGAGATGATAAACTTGGTTTTGAAAACTCGGGCAATTTGCTTTGAATGATGGTGAAAAATACTACTACGGATAAAAGAACAGTCATGGAAAACCCAACTCTTTCGCCTGATTCCAAAGGCAAAAAGAAAACAAACAACTGAATGAGATTTAAAAAAAAAATTGGCAGCAAAATGTTATATAAGCAATAGCTGTTTCGCCTTTTCATTTTCACTTCAAGTTGCAAAACTTCACAACTCATCCCACGAATCCGATACGTTTGAACATAATTACGTGTGCCGGTTAGATACCACAGTCCATGAATTTCATATAAGTCCAAGTGAATGGTTGATGATGCATTATGAAGAAGTGTGTTTGAAGCAAATGATCCTTGAACATAAAATTTTATCGTACAGATCTGAGTATCAAAGGGGTATTTCGAAATATCGGCACTGCACGTTGTTTCAAAGTTGTCAGCCAGCAGGCATGTTACGTATCCATTGGACTGTATGGTACAGGCAGTCCCATCTGAAAGAATTGGCGTTTGTTTTTCATATGGATTTAGCAAAAACAAATTCGGCGCCCATATATCGGAAACAAAAAGAGATGTTTGATTCAGATCGCCATCATAGTCTGTTGGATCCCAAGTGAGACGAAAATCTGTCCATTCTATATAAAGAGATCCCACTACGCTTATCTTATTTTCTCTTTCCAAGAACTCTTTGAGTTTCTCCATGAAAAAGTCCATGCTGATTTGTATGGGTTCCGTTTGGTTTTCATAAGGTCTAATCTTCCGATCATACTTAGTGGTTAGATTTGCATGAAGCTGTGTCTCCTGCTGTAAGGAGTATCCCTCAACGCCTTGCAGCAGACAGAAAGTCAGAACCAGATAAAGCGCCCTCATTGTTTTTCCGAAAGCCGTGATTTATTCACTGTAAGCGAGCTCCTCGTTTTATAAACAGTTGATATTACCATATAAGGAAACGAATGAAAACGAGTAAATTTGTTTGATTTTTTTATGCAAATCTCGCCCTTACTTCCTTCCTTCTTCCGTGACTTCTTTCTCAATGAGATATGTCTTTTGACCAATAGTCCCGTGAAGATTTATGATTACATTATTGATATAATGGGGATTTTTTTTTTCATTTTCATGCTCGAGTTCAAGTGACAATAAATCAGATCACATTTAACTGTCTTTGTTATCCAATCAACTTTGCAAGTATTCTGGGACGAAGGCGTGGGTATATTGAAGAAAACCTTAACAAAAGTCTTATCACGATTTTCAATTTTATTGTATATTTTCAATCCAAAGCTAAAATTAGTTAGAATGACTGTAAATGTTTAATGCATAATGGTGTTTTGTTGCCAAAATTTTATCAGAAACTTTTCCATTAAAAATATCAATGTGAATAGATTAAAATGTATTTTATTTTAAAGCTGTAAATCAAAACGTCATACAATCGAATTCTGGAGAATAAAAACAAATTGGACTTTTTCTTGATTTTTAGATTTAAATTTCCTATTGATAAAAAAGGTATATATACTTTTTGCTCCCATTTATGATTTATTATACATTTATGCACTGTCTTTCACAATTTAAACTCAAATTCTAAAATTATTACGTACTTTAAAGTTAAAAGACATTACAAAATTTAATGATAAGGTTGTACAATCAATGAACAAATCTATATACAAATTTTACAAATGATAAATCATTAGAACATTAATTTCAACTTCATAAAATTCAAATGTTTAAAAATTATTTACTTATTTTGGCCCTCGGAAAGAGTAAAATCTTAAAGTTGTCAGAAAAAAATATTAATGCACAAACAAACACTTTCTAGTTAACCTATTATCAAAAATATATAAGAACTTGTGATTACCCAAGTGAATATGCGAAATAAATTGCGACGAAATGTCCTGGGAATGCATATTTCCTGAAAAATACACCAATTGCTGTGAATGTTTTTGATATTTAGATAGGTCCGCATAAAATCACCACTGCAAAATTTTGTCATATTAAACAACTTACTTATTTTGTCTTGTTTGCAAAAATCGTGATAGTAATATTGTGCGGACCGTGTTTATTTTTTAAGAAACCGTGTTTGGATAACGTCAATGTATCGTGTATTAATGACAACGTTAAATACATTGTAAATAAATCGGATAACGTAAAGTTTTATAAATCATATTCGAAATGCAAATAACATTTAAACTATCAAAATGTATGTGTATTAGACAATATTAAACATGAAAGGAAGACTACTATAGTTACTACTAGTATATATAAGAAAATCTATTACATGTACGATCTACTTCCGCGTGTTCGTAACCTAGCGACTATAGACATTATACCGACTGAAGAGCTGGCAAAGATATTTTGACAAGTAATACCGGGTATAATTCTACAAGGAGGGTTTTACATCAACAAATATGTAAACAATGAGCTGTTTGTCGTGATTTTCTGAAATCAAGTAAGTGGAGCCAGAGAAAAACGTGAAATAACATGAATCTTACGTTATAAGCTATATTGAAGCTATCACTTACAAATTTCACATGTACACTCAAGTGCCAAAAGTATGTGATTTTTTTTTCCACAATATATTTCATGGAAAACCAACATTTTAAAAGAATCGTTAAAATAACCCCTTGATCGATTTCGACAAGACTTGCATTGACAAATTCAGAATTTCTCTTGCTTTTTTGGCATCAAAGGACTATGTGCGGTACTATGCATTTTTTGCCCCCAAAATCAAAGTTTTAGAGAAAGCTTTAAAAAAAAAGGTGAAACATAAAGTCTTATTGAAAATAAGGGTGTAAAAGGTTATCACAACAGTGACGTCATAATGTAGAAATGACGTCATGAAGATTGCCTTATTTCCATAAATTGATGTGTAGTAGCAAAATATGGCTGTTTTTTGATAGTTTTTCGACTAGGAAACATCGAGCGCAGGCTTGCTCAAGTACGGTTTTTTAGTATAATGTGTATAACTATCTAAAGAAAAACAATTGTTATAATCGTACTTGAGCAGACCTGTGCTCTTTACTTTCGAATGCAAAATATATGTTTGCAAATTTGCGGGAATTAGGTCATTTAGGTGACGTCATAGATAAACAGCGAATGAGCAACGATAACTAAAATCAAGATAAAAGTGATAGGCATCCTCTATACAATGATTAATGAAGATATAATTTTATACGATACTTTTTAAAAATTGGTTGAAATCGGGGGCAGAAATTTCACGATACCGCACATAGTCCTTTAAATATTTTTTCGACCTTCAGTTCTTGAGATTTGGTATTCATAATCCAAAGTAAGACTTTCGGTTCGCATATTGCAAAAGATATATATTAGAGCACTTAAAAAATATTTTTGTTTTGTCTTTGAAATATCAATTTTTATAAATGAGAAATATTTCAATGTACACTTATGAAATGCATGTACCTGCAAAGAACAAGACACGGTATTTGGTGAACAATATGAATTTTAAAAAAACGAATACGGAAAATTATAAGCTTTTATTTATTGTTATCGACTTCAACAACGCTATCGACGCTGAGTCAGAATCTGATTAGCAGAATGCATTAATTGATAAGTTTTTATTTGTTAGTACTTAATATTGTTCCACTAATTCTTACAGTAAATCATACATACATTACAGCTTACGAAACACGATGCGACGCGGTTCAACAACGTGTAACACCCGGGATATATGTGTGAAAAATGGAGTTTTTTGGGTTTTTTTTAGTTAATTTAAACAAATTTGAATTTTTAATTATTTACTTAAGAGAAACTTAAGAAAAACAAACAGAAAACAACAACAACAAATTACAAGACAAACAATAATAACAAACTGCAATATGTGATCGTTTTTGTAATAGTTTGATCAATTTAAATAGCACGTGGAATGATAACGGTAGAACATACATTGTCTTCCGTTATCTTTTCTCACTAATTCTATTCAACGAAATCAAAATTAAAGGGCTGGTGAAAAAAATTGTACTTTCTCAAAAAGAATATGATGTACATTTAGTAATTTTAACTTTTTTATATGTTTTACATGTTTGTGATGTACATGCACATGACACAGTATAAGAACGGAAGTGTACAGTTTTAAGTAGCGCTGTTTGTCGAAGCAAGAGAACAATTAGCGATGCGTACAGTATTTTGATCGTATATGAAGAATAAGTCAATATCTAATATATGGATATATTGATAGACAGTATTTCGATTTTGATACAGTAGTAAACTAGAATAAGCTTATACTCGTCATATGAATCTTAAATATTAAAATTCTGTTGGGGAAATATGTTATTGGATCAAAACTGGAAATATTCAATAAGAAAGTGTTTTTCATTTTTTTGACCAAAAAATTATTTCTTGTTGAGAAAATATTTCCCCAATATGATATCAGACCAAAAAAAAAACTTCATATAGGAAGGAAGCAATGTATTCTTTGAATTTGAAAGGTTTTTTTTTTTTTTTACCATGCCTCAATATTGTTTACTGTACGCGTAGCTCTTATAAGTATATACGGGTCTGATTTGCAGATGAACATCTGTATGTGTAACTGTGAACATTACAATGAGCTAAGATATTTCTGTTGACATAGATTACGTGTGTTAGATTCGTTTTTATTAAAAAAAAAAAAGATTAAGAAAACCAATTAAGAAAAAAAATCTGACTCAAATGTGTACCCGACACCCCCCCCCCCCAAAAAAAAACACAACAAAGCCCATTTATTTGTAAAGTGTTATCTCCCGCACTTGCGCAGATGTCATCTAGTTATTTTTATATCCAGGGTTTTGTAATCAATTGCGTTAACTGCAAGTATAATTTATATAACGTTTCTGGTCCGCTAGCAATGTGAATTCATGTATCGAAATACTTGTTCTATTACCCCGCGTTTTTATCTCATTAATCTAAAACTTATATAGTTCACTTCAGTTAAGCACTCATCTGCATATGACAGCTATGCAAAAGGATGTACAAGGCCGATTAAAAAACTACTTATTATGATCGCAGCAAAAATATTTGTTTTTCATCACTGAAGTTTTTTTAATGAGTCCATTCATACAACGGTCATTCTATCGAATTAATTCGCCATTCGAAACCAATGCTTAATCAAAGAACTATGCGTACAGTAAAACATAAATATTTGCTTAAAATGTGCAACGTGTTCAGTATGAAATAATTATAACTCATGCTATTCTGAGGAAGTTTTCTACTTTTATTTGCAATAACATCTAACTCCAGGTCAGATTATTCTCTTGAGGTCTTTATATACCTCTACATGTCCCCTATTTAGTCGAAATGATTGTATTTCTTACATAATAATCATTTCAATTTTTGGAATGTAAACTTTGATATTGATTGTAAAAATGTACATTAAAATTCATATTGCAAAAGGAGTACAACTTTTTATACTTGTGCCAGTTTTTAACTATAACGTATTGAATTGTTAAGGACTTTTTTTTTACATTCATTTATCAATTCATTTGATTAAAGTAGTCCAAGTATCGCACTACGTCACACCGACATGTAAAATTAGAGCCGCGATAAACCACACTTTTGTTTTCCGAGATGTGAATTTTTGACGGTTTTGGTTCGACTTTTACTCAGCGTTTTTTATATCATGTAGTTTGCTGTCGTAACAACAAATGGCGAAGTTTAAGGGGAAATTTTGAAAAAAGGGAAGGGAAAAAATAAATAAGGCTTTGGAAAGGGGAAGGGAATCACGATGGAGACAAGAAACCGCCCCAGCTGCTAACATTGTACCAATTATTAGCTACGATCACGAGTATGCTGCATGTGACATCCCCGATCCAGGTCAGCAAATTGAAATTCCTCTTAATGAAAACTTGAAAGAGGGGGATTGGCGTGTAGGACGAAAAGTTGTAGAACTAGGTAATAACAACAAACCAAAACAGACAACATTTGTGTGGACCATACACCGTAATTTTAGTTTATATGCTATGGAATTTTATATCTTATTTGTTGTTAAAATTAACTTAGGAGTCTTGGGAGACGGATTAAAGTCTTGCCAGCTATGCAGTCAGCCCCTCCATCTGAACGATTGCACTGGTGGGAAAAAATTTGGATTAGGACATATGTTGCTGATAAGATGTAACTATTGTCAGCTTGTTAATGAGATCCCGACTGGCAGCCGGCATAAAACTATTGCTGGTGGTATTGCTTGGGATGTTAACACAAAGTTGGCAGCAGGTAAGGATAACTTAAAAATTGGAATGAGACTTTATTTTGATAACAAATAAATAAATCTTAGGGATACATCAGTAAACAAAAGAAAATTTTATTTGATTTTCACAAGAAAATATTATAATGATTGTAGGCATGATAGATGCTGGTCTTGGAGAGATGCATGTGAAAAGTTTATTGTCTGCTATGAATATTCCAACAATACCACCCAAGAGCATTAAGTGCAGATAAAGAGAAATGGTACCTCATCTAGCAGACATGGCAGAGGAGACCTGCAGGAAAAGTTTGGAGGAAGAGGTTATATTGTACGTATATTATTGAGTCAACTTCTTAAGATTTGTTTGAATAAAATATTAGTACTATTTAAAAATCACTGACTGCTGTTATTTAATTTTTCCCTCTATATGCTACCACAGAAACCACATATTTAATATATAACAAGAAAATTTGTATTTGTTACTTTATTAGAAGTGATGGAAATTTAACAGCAAGTTTCGACGGAGCGTGGGGAAAAAAGAGGTACAGGCCGTGCTTTCAACAGTTTGACAGGTTGAGTACAAATTTTGATTTAGTTATTGTCCCGGTGACAAATGAAAATTTAATTTTATAATTGGTTACTTAGTATTAGATGTTTTTTACATCCAATGTTTAATATATTTGATAATGCAGTGAACCATAGAGGTTTTCTCTTGCATAAGACAGTTTTGGTTAATATTATTATAGGACATGCAACTTTGATTGGAGAGTCCACAAAAAAATGTCTAGGGTTTTCTGTGGTGAGTAAACGCTGTAGGATTTGTACAAAATCTAAGAAGAAGGGAGTCCCCCCAAGAAAACATGCATGCTCATGCAACTGGACTGCCTATGCAAAGTCCATGGAGCCAGCCATGGCCTGTGAAATGCTTCAAGACATAATGAATACAGGAAAGCAGGTATTTCTGAAATGAAGAGAACAGTATCACTTTTTGATGTGTATATGATAATGTAAAATATGGCTTTATTTTTTAAAAAAATGATGAATTGAAGGTCAACACTTTGGTCATGGACAATGATTCTACCACGATTGCGAGGGTCAAAGCCACTGTGGATCCTAACATCAGAAAGAAGTGCGATAGTAATCATACTCGCAAAGGTTTCACAGGCAAGCTAGTGGATATGAGTAACACCTTCAAAGCATTGAAAAATGTTAAAGTTCGGGGTCATGTGGAGAGATGCTTTATGTATTGTGTCAAACAAAATCAAGGAAAATCAACAGAGCTTGAAGAAGATCTGCAAAAGATTGTTCCTCATCTGTATAGTATGTATATATATGCATAAATAGATCTATGCTAAGTTTTGAAACATTACATATAAATACATTTTCAGTACATGTATTAAAGTTCATCTTGTTTAGATCTTGACTACAATTTATCAAATTTGATTTCATGTGAACATGACAAATGTGGGGCATGGTGCAGGAGTGAAAATTCAGACTACAAGCCAAGGAATTTGCCATATGGTAGGCCTCTGACAGATCAGCCGTTACGTGTTGCCTTGGAAGACCTTTTTAAAGGATATGTTGGAAAAGTCGAGGAATTGGCCACTTTAGGATCCACACAAACTAATGAAAATTTTAACCATATGGTAGCAAGCAAAGCACCAAAAAGAATGTAAGTTTACTGAAAAAGAATCACAAGTGCAAGTATTCTAGTAAATAATATTTCATACTACATGCTTTAAGTACATATATTTGAGATCCACACAATTATGATGACAGATTTTATGGCGGATCTGATAGTCTAAAACAAGAGTGTCTGCCACTGTATGCCAAAAGAATTAGGGTTACAAATATATCACAGAGGTAGAACTGTTAATTGCAGATGCAGTTTAGATTGACAGATTGTTCTAATAACTTTTTATTAGAATTACCAGTTGTTTGTGTTATTGTTGTTAATTTTGATTTCATAAATAGTCGATGGCCAGATTGTAATACATGTATGAATCTGCACACATACATGTACACTTACATGTTTATATATATATATATATATATATATATATATATATATATATATATATATATATATATATATATATATATATATATATATATATATATATATATATATATATATATATCTTGTTACCTAGTGCTACCCCAAATTCCTTCTTATAATATTTATGAATGTATTTTGTTCCATGAAAATGGATATTTGCAAACTGGTCGTATTGCATAATTTTTCACTTTATTTTTTAGTTGTTCATATATTTGAAATCATAGTATTTGTTATTAAATTATAACTAACATATCAAATAATTTCAGAGAGCCTTTTTTTTAAATCCAGCATTCCATGTAATTTTAAAAGAATTTTTGATTTTTATGTTTAATGCATGTATATCGCTAGAAATAATACATGTTCATGACATTTTAACATGTAATGAATAGTTATCCCTAATAAATTTTAACTACGTGTTAATTACTATGCAATTGAAGTAATTAATAAATAAGTGTTTTTCTGTCTTTTAATTAGCTCAACAAGAGGTGTCAGATGTCTCCCGGCAGATTTACACAACAAAACTGGCAAATTCATTAAAAAGGAAGCGATTACTTCAAGCCCAACGAAGTGCCAAACGAAGACATATAGAACTGAAGAGTGAAAGGTTATCAGAAGATGCTACTCACTCAGTGCTTGAGGGTAAATAAAATACATGTACATGTACTTATTTCACACTGTATGTAATGGCAATTTTTGTAAAGCTAGAGCATTTCATATTATGATTGCATAAAAGTTGTTCCAAGTTTTTTTTTAGGTGAAACCTACAGCACCAATATTGGATTTGATGAATGTACTGACATAAAGGACATCACCATTCCGTCAAAAGAGTTCTCCGTAGACAGCAGTTCCTTGATAGTTTTGACCTAGAAACTACAGGATTAGGTTAGTTTGTAGTAACCTTTGTTATGTATGCATAATTGATATGTGATTACAAATTATTCGGAAGGCTAAGTGAACTTTTTACATTATATTGCAGCAAGAACATCAGACATCCTCCAAATCGCTTGTGTGTGTGGGGATATAGAGTTTAGCGTCTATACAAGACCAACCTGTACCATCAGTATTGGTGCCTCAGCTGCCACAGGATTAACATATTATGGAGGAGTTCTAAAGCTGAAGGGAGAAGCTGTTGATTCGTTAACAATTTTCGAAGGACTTGAACAGTTTATTGCATTTGTTTCGAGTTTTCCAAAACCAGTTTTGATTGGACATAATATCATAAGTGTTGACTTCCCTGTGCTTATGCATAACTTTCCAAGCACAACCTACTTGAGAGATTTCAAGAAATTTTTTTTGGATTTGTTGATACTCTCAAGTTGTCCACAAGGATTTATCCAAAAGTAGAAATGGGTAATTACAGGCAAGAAAACCTTGTCCAGAAACTTCTGGGAGAAACATACAATGCGCACAATGCAGTTTCAAACGTAGAAGTTCTCCAAAGACTTTTTCACGAAAAACTTAAAGTTAACTGTAATGGTGAAGATCTTGTTAGACCGTCTTATTACAGCTGCAAGTCATCGTTAGAGCCTCTTGTTAAGATGAAGGTTATTTCTGCAGCAACTATGAGTAAGGTAGTGGGACTTTCCTTGAATTCAGCCAAGCTTAAAATTATTCACAAGCGTGACCCCAACAATGGCATAAGAAATGTTTTCAGTGACCCAATTGCAAATTCCAGAAGATGCAAGGTGTCAAAATCAAAAGCAGTTATTGAGAAAGTTGTGCAATATCTTTCAAACACCTGAAATGCTTTTAGGCATTTTGTACACTGAAGCTTATTTGAAATTTTGTTTTACACATGTTATTGTCAAGGTGTCAATCAAATACAAGAATGTAAAATTTTTACAGTGAACTGTGCAATTTTTTTATCGCTTCTAGATATTATGGTTGAATCAAAAGCTTTTCTGCAGCTTGTATGAAGGCAGTTCTTTGTAAGTGGTATTGAATTAAGATCATGTAAATTTTTGTGACTAAACAAGCACTCATTTGCTTTGACCTGTTGGTATAAAATGCATATGGTTATAAGAAAATATTCATTTAATTTTCTTGAGGTATTTACCATGTTCCATTTGCATGATGAATTATTCAGGCACATTGTATTTTATTATGTACAACATGTAATTTATATTGTATTATATGTGTTGCACAATCGCTAACATAACACACCCTGAAAAGTTATTAAAATATTGTTAATTGAGAAATTGCAAACTTTTATTTCATTTTATCTATTTTTAAACTTAAATTAATTGTGAAAACTTGTAAACATTTTAAATAAACTCAGATTTCATGTACATTGAAAGAAGTGATATTTCATGATTTTTGGAAGAAAAAAAAATTGGGGGGTATACTTGTTATATAGTCTATAACACAAAAAGTAATCCGTCAACATATATTTTTTTCTAAGAAAATTTCTTTTTTAAGATGCTAATTTGTGAAATAAAATCAATTAATTTCACTTTGAGTCCATAAAACTTGAAATATAACCCGAATTTATCTCTGCAATGTAGAATTTTGCAATTTATTTTGACAAATTTTGCCTCATATATGACACATTAAAAGAATATTTATTAACATTTTTCAAACAATTATTATATATGATTAAATGAAATGTATATATTCCATTCTGCATATTAGACTTCATTTGTTATGGAATAAATAATAATTCACAAGAGGAAATTGAAAATATATATTTTTTCAAGAATGTCAAAACATGGGTGCAATGGATTACATCCAATAACAAAAAAATAAGCATGTGGACCTATCTTTTTTTTCATTTATCTGTTTCTAGGATGTTTGACTATCATTCAAAACCAAGTTTACAAAGTTTGAGCCCATTTAGTGCCGAGTATAGGACTACCTTATAATATTCAACGGTTTCGCAGAATTACTCTTCTATTTGATTATTCGCTTCGACAATCTGCGCTAGCAAAAACCGTACACTTCCGTTCCTACACTGCACATGTAGTATATTCAATTTTATATTGCGTAGAATCAGTGGATCGGTAAATAAAGATCCTTCCGTGATCTTGTCTTAAAGTTTTTGACTTAATCTTTATAAGACACTTTCAACATTTAGATAACGTTCCATCCTTGATCTTGTTTCAAGTCTTGACTTCATCTTTATCGGACACTTGTTACATTTTGTTTAGAAAATCATTTGTTTGAGAAAAAAAACTAAGAGAGAGAGAGAGAGAGAGAGAGAGAGAGAGAGAGAGAGAGAGAGAGAGAGAGAGAGAGAGAGAGAGAGAAAGGAGAGACATTTTACTTGTAATTCACTAATATGAAACATTGTTTTTGGTTTAGTTTCCATATCTAAATAACCCTTTTATCGTTAAAGTAATAGACGTTGTATTAAAATCCAACCAAGTAATTTCAGTCAGATTCTACGTGCTACATCTGTCAATCAAATCAGCCCGCGAAATGCACCAAGTGTTCCTTCCATGATTAAATTAAGTTCGTAGAAAATATAAATGTGTTCAACAATGAAGTATTTTGGAGTGTTTTAATGTATAATATGAATCTTACACACTACGTGTGTGAAAGTTGATATGAAGCTGCATTGTTTAAACAGAAACCTAAACGTGTTAAACTCTCTCTCTCTCTCTCTCTCTCTCTCTCTCTCTCTCTCTCTCTCTCTCTCTCTCTCTCTCTCTCTCTCTCTCTCTCTCTCTCTCTCTCTCTCTCTCTCTCTCTCTCTTATATTTGTGTGCAAACAACATAGTGAAATAGGAACAGATCCAGTTTGTTTTTAAAATCTTTCAAGTCCAGTCCAGTCATCCCCATTTCCATTTCTTTTCATTCAATGAACTATTTTGTTGATTGAGGTTGCTTTTAAAACCTGCTGAGAGTCGATCCCCCTTCTTTTTTGAACTTTTTCAGAAGTTTTTTTTCCATCCATTTATCACACTATTTCACACTTCCGTTCCTACACTGTGCATGTAGTATATTCATATTTATAGCGCGTGGAATCAGTGGGTCGATAGCTGAAGTTCCTTCCCTGATCTTGTCTTAAAGTTTTTGACTTCATCTTTATCAGAAACTTTAAATATTTTGTTTAGACAACATTTGGTTAAAGAAATTAAGATAGAGAGATAGGAGAGAGAGAGAGAGAGAGAGAGAGAGAGAGAGAGAGAGAGAGAGTACATTTTACTTGTAATTCACTAATATGATACATTGTTTTTGATTTAGTTTCCATATATAATAACTCATCTGTCGTTTTTTAGGAATAGACATTGTAATAAAATCCAACCAAATAGTTTCAGTCAGAGTCCACAGGCTTCATCTGTCAATCAAATCAGCCCCCGAGCTGCACCACGTGCTCCTTCTACAATACGAAAAACATGGGGCTTTTTTAAGTCCGAAGAAAATAGAAATGTGTTCTGCAATAAAGTTTTACAGTGTTTATTATGATAGAAAAATTGATAAAAATACAATTGTTTTCATGAACCTTTTAGATTTGATATCGTTGAATAGAGTTATACCCCAGTCACATTTCCTATCACGACCAACGGGTGACGGTTTTTTGAGACAAAACGATATATATTTTCGTGCCACTTTGCAGTTCATAAGCCATTGACTTGACAATTTCGACCTCTTTTTCGTCGGCCGACCAATTCTGTGTCCGTCGGGCAAAAATATTTTTTTCTTTTGCGTCTGAAGCCGATTTCTTCAGTCTTTGAATATAGTCCGTCGAGCAACCGACCTACAGACACCGATGGACGACCAAAAATCGACAGAGTGACTTTAATAAATGAATTAAAAAAATTTAAGCAATGCCTACATGGTTACAAGTGAATATTCAGAAAATGCAGACTTGTTTATATAATTAGCCGTCCGTCAAAACCAAACTTTAAGCTTGGTCCAGTGCTTTGGCGACGATTCATCAACTTATCGGTGTTCCTAGGATATAATGTGACTGCCCCACGTCATCCAATACCAGCGTCCGGCAATCATGTTTCACAAAGATAAGATCACAAAATACAATATAACAAGTTGTCTACCGTCCGTTATGATTGATCAAACTACTACGATCACAAAGTACAGTTACAAATTGATACAAACATAAACTTAATAAACTGTGATGATGTTTTGATCAAGCCTTTCAATATGTCAGCAATTATTTTCGGTCTTTATTCAACAATGATCCCCCCATCTTAACTCAGGAAGATGTGAGTAGCGGAGTGGACCAGAAATCCTTGACCTGGGAAGATAACAACTAGCGTAACAATCGTTCACATTTGCGTGTTTTAAATTTTTTTTTTAATTTCTGCTTCTTTTCCTTTGTTGCTCTTACGTAAATAAATATCTTAATTTTAAAAAAAAATTCTTGAATCCTCTATCTTTCACAAATAAAAACAGCGTCAGTTCATTGACAGAGATACCAACATAATTTTGAATTTGGATTTCGTAGTCTATATTTTGTCTATTTTACAGTAATTATTTTAATATGTATTGCATCTGTGTTAAACTTTGTTCATTTGGGTTTTTATATATAGAGATAAATTATCGACAAGTATACTTCGCTGTCCACTTGTACATGTAACGCATCGTTTACAGATATAATCAAAATATTGTTACATATGCTATACATTCTAGGGATTCGGAATGTCATCAGTTGACGATATTTGAAGTAAGATCAATCGGGTCTAGATTTAAGGTGAATGTATTTAATCCCAACCAGCTTTATATTGTTTATTTCTTTATGTTTATGCTACGTTTGTGACCATATACACATGTACATGTATATTGAATATTAGCATTTAGCTAGCGTTTTCAAGAAACATGTTTCTCCGATGCAGGAAAGCAAATGCTTTTTAAATCACAACTGAAATGATTTATGCTCTTTGTTTCTTCTGTCTTAATAGAGAACGCAACTGACTGATAATGAATGTTGCATATTTGTTATAATGCACATCGATAATGTCCTCGGAAGAAAAACATAAAACGCGTATGATTCGTAAAATCCGAAAGGACTGAGTGCATTACAAGATACAATTGTCTACTGGAATTTTCTATAAGTATTTTCTGAAAAGATTGTCTGTAAAGATTTATAAAATACAATGTATATATGCAAATACAAAATTAAAACAGAATGAAAAAGTTCTCCCTAGGCCTTTGTCTCGAATATACACACTGCGCAATGCGATGTTATCAAAAAAATAATGTCTGGTGCACATAATACGAAAAAACAATGCTATTTTTCATCAGCTATGTACTGAAAAGTAATAACGCTAGGATGAAAAAAATTAAGCTGATTCTGATAGGACGTTTCTTAGACTATGTTTGAAAAATATATGATAAAAGTTTGAGACGGGCCGATTTTGATCACAAGTGAACCATGTTCTTCATATAAAATGTACACCATAGCATAGATATTCAGCATAAACCAAAGATTTGACTCTATGACATTCGTGTTCTTGAAAATTACTTTCTTAATTGATTCTTAAATGCCCACATTGTTGGTATTCTCACTCCAAATATATTTTGAAAAGTCATATTTCAGCTAAGATGTTTTAGAATATTTGTAAACAATGGATTTGTTTTACAAATTTTTATCTCAGGACAAGTCATGCGTCAATGACTATTTGACTGAAACTTCTATTGTTTCAAATTTCTTAAATTGCGTTACAACAACCACGTTCTTTTTTCTAAGGTCTCTGTAAAATTATCGAAATTCAAATTTTTGGATGAGTGCTATTTGTTCTGGCAGCATGCGTGCGGTGATTTACTGCTCTATAATATATTTGCAGCTTTCTGTAACACATTATTAAAGTTATATCAGTTCTTCCCTGTTTTAATCTTAAGGTGCATCTATCCCAAACCCTAACCACCGCTCTACCATAAAGACAAAAAAATCAAGGAGCCCGTTCGGAACATTTTAATACGAGTGTCCACAAATGGGAAGACATGACAGTATTGGTTATTGGCCATAATCCTCATTGGACAGACGCGGAGAGGAAAAGCAAGGAAAAGTTCTGGATGCAAAGACTCAAATAATTCAACCCTAATGGCATGAACAAACAAATGAACTTCCCTAAAATGAACGTCTCATAGCCTTACATCACCTGACACCCATATAATAATTTTATTATATCTGTCAACTGCGCATTCTTTCAGTTATTAGTTTCCATTACAACCTTTTATTTGTAAATAACTATTTTTTATAATTTCTTTATTTTTTTTTTTATTTTTTTTTTTATTTTTAATCAAACACTTACCCATTATACACCATTTAACAATTGGGGTTTTAATCATAAATGCCGTAAGAGTTAACAACGGGAGTTCAAATTTTTATTTATTAACTCGGACGTCAATTTTAATTGGCTAATTAACTCAGTCAGGCGTGAAGTTGGCAGTGGGTTGATTACTTAAGAGCGATCGGCCGCATTGTCAACACGTTCTTTAAGAATGTGAACTAAAATTGTTTGTAATGTAGTTGTTCTTTTATATAGTTTCTTTTGCAGTTTTAGTAGTAGCGCTAGATTTTGTTTTCTTTGTTTTTACCCATGTAATTTACCTCTTTTGTCCTCAAGACTGATTGTCGCGAAAATATGACAATATCTATAATTCGTGTCGTTAGCCATTTTTAGTGCTTTATATATTCAGTTTATTGGCTTAGTATCTATATATTGGATCCGACACTTTAAAGATGCCTAGTGTTGTTTGTTCTATTTAGTGCTTAATATACATGACTATAGTTTCAAGAACTATAGTTTCAAAGTCATGTTTATCAATTTTATTTATCAAAATTAAATCAAGCATCTTAGATTGAGACTGTGCATGTTTTCATTCCTTAAAGAGTTTCGTTCCTTAGGTTATCGGTAGCCATTTTGAGTCACCTTTTGTCTGAAAATATGCATCACATATTAATTTTAGTAGTATATTTAAATTTTACAATGCCAAAAAAACTATATTGAATAAAATTGTTTTTAAAAAAGTACATTTTTACAGAGTTTAGTAAAGGATTATATTTTGTGGCGGAATGTGTCCATGAAGGAAATGAGTAATTTTCATAACTCAGTAATTTTAGAGTAGTTACTTTAGCTTCACTATTTTCAGCATAGACCAAACTTTTAGATAGTTTGTGTATTACAATATATATATTCATGATCTTCTACAAAACATATTTTAACATTTTTTTATGTTTCTCTCGACATATTTTGGCATATTTAGCTTTTATTTCATAGAATTTGAGAAAAAATTGCTCCAATTTCGGCCTAAAGTTACCTTATTTCATGCTTTATCTCAATTATTTGAAAATTTCTTTGAAAAGGCACAACATGTATTGTGTATATAACATTATACTGCCAATTTTTTTATTAATCTTTTTCAGGCATTTGTTTTCTTTTTGCCTTTGAGATCAGGCAAGAGAGTTAACTTTTCAATGGCGGTTCTTTAGGCAGTTGTTGTATTTCTTAACATTATTCAAAGCAAATTACTAGATTTTTCACAACTGCATATATCATCCCTTCCAATAAAACTGTTGTAGGATATACTTGTAAGCATCTTTATAGTGTTGATAAACATAATGATAAGCTACACCTATCATAAAGCAGATAGTCAAAATAGATCTAAAGACCTTAAAAAGATCGTTGCAAAAATGATGTTGAAAAAAGACCCGAATGAGACTATCGTGACTTGGAAAGACGTTGCACGTTTTTATGACAAATGTGGTATTTATGTTGTTTTAATTCTATTGATTACTAATTTTTTAATCTATTGGATTTTGATATCTGAAGATCTAATCGACAAGTTAATGAATTTATCAATTGAAAATAACTAGAAAGAAGCTACCAATTATTGTAACTTCTGGTCTTGTAGAAAATGTAAAATATCATGGTTTTTACAACAGCTAATATATTTTTGCTATTCTGAATCTAAGGTCTATTGTTAAAAAAAAAGTTAAATCAATTCATTTATTTTTTTTGTTTTTGTATTATTTGATGTTTTTCTTTTGTTTGTTCTTGACTGATACAATCCTATAATCTTGTTGATACATGTATTATGAATCGTCTCGATGCTCGATAAATTTTTTTAGTAATAGTACTGACTTGATAAGCAATGCGTATTTTGCCTGGCTTCAAGTTATTATTATTTTTTTTAATTCTTAGATTCTTGTGTAACTCTTTTACTCTATTTAAAACGCAACTATTTGCGCTAATTAGATATTAAAATTATTTTTATACAAAGATCTTAAATGGTATTGTAAAATTTGAGTTGTATTACATTTTAGATTATCAATTTTTGTTAGAACACGTGACCCGCTTTCTACATAGAAAGTTTGACACGCATAGACATCAAGTTCTTAAATAAGTGATTATATAACTTGCTCGTTGTTTCTGATGATTTTTGATTTGGATTTGGAACAGGTCCCATTTGTACATGTAATTTAATTATCAAACTTGCTTAGATTGTGTATATTGTGTATATTGTGATACTTATTGATTAAACGAACTTGATTGCTTGGTTTTAGTAATAAATTCGACATGCTTGAGGGGATTCAAACTTGAAAGTAGGTAAAAGATGTGTCAGGTAACGTTTGATGCTATTAATTCAAATTATTTCTGGTCCCATCTTCATTACACTTGAACATACGATATATCCGTTGATTCTAAAATACTTAACACATTCTAATACTGGATCTGTTTCAGGTGTTGAAGCTTCAAAGTTATACTTCAAATGGCAAATTAAATTTTTAGAAGCATGTGCCTCTTAAATATCACAGTAAACTAATAATTGGCCAATTTTTGATCGAACTTAAAATTAAAGTAGGATAAATTTTGTATGGGGACTTAACATTTCAGGAACCTTCATCTGAGCTTTAAGTTTTGGATGCTTAAAGAAGTCTAATATTTTTAACAAATTAAAATTTGTGACGTTTATCAAACATCTATCTAACGATCTCTTTCATTAAACCTGAGGCAGGGACTATTCTCTGTGGATTTGCATGAAGGAAACAAATCATGTCAAGGGATAGATGATAGATCTATCAAGCTCAAAGCTTTTCGATAAGTGTTTAACCAAGGTCTAATAATAGTGATTGTTGTGTTTTTCTTTCTTATCAAGGTCTTCCGTTTCCAATGGAAGACCTTATAATGATAGTGGTGTTTTTCTTTCTTTCTTATTGTTCTTTTCCCACTTTTTGTTGATAGAATTCCTCAGAGAATGTTCAGGGTTGATAGAAAATGAAAATACCTAGAGGCATTTTCCTCCTTTGTAAAAAAAATGAATTTCCGTATGCCCGTTTCCGGTCCCGATAAAAAACCTTGTCCAAACGAGATCTCAGAAACGGTAAAACTTGAACAACCCAACATTGTGGGATAAGAGACCAGTGTAGGTAGATGTGTTTCACTGTTTTGTTTGAATTGGCGTAGCTTCTGGTCGTCCCTAACCCTAACCCTAACCCTAACTCCTAATGTTTTTCTCATTTTTTTCATTTTACATGGAATTACTATTAAGGTTTAATGATTATATATGATATTATACAATGTTAAATTGACAAAAAATTCTACTTCCAGTGGGATATCTCAAATATCTCAATTAGCTTTATTTTTCTTTTTAAGTTTGTTTTCGCGAAATCTCAAACATTGTAAGAAACGAAACTTTTTTGGAACAGAGACATTTGTCTGAAAATGTGTTACACGGGTTTCATTTTGTCGACCGTTACTCTCGGTTTTGCGAAAGGATTTACCAAAATCAAGTCTTCAAAAGAAGTACATTTTGTAAATGTACAAGAATGATAATGTTCTATTTTCATTAAGCACATTCGTTGTCCGTTTCCGGTCCAAGAGAAAAAAACCTTTGTCTTAACAAGATCTTAGAAACGTTAAACAATTGAATATCCATACTTTGTGGGTTGATAGACCTATGTATGAAGATGTGTTTAAACTGTTTTGTTTGATTTGTCCCAACATCCAGTCATCACAGGAAGTACGTCAAAATTTTTTTTTTTTTTACATAGAACAAATATTTCAATATAAAACATTATATATGTCATATATGCAATGTTAAATAAACAAAAAAAAATATATTTCCGGTTCTATATTAGTGCTATATCTCAAATATCTCAAGTAACTTTCTTCTTTTTTTTCCAAATTTTGCACTCATTTTATATATTCATTCAATTACTCGCTTGACTCGTAACTTTCGGTCATCACAGAAAATACTTCAAATTTAAAGGAACAGAGGATCACTATAACAGCATTAAGGGGGATCCAGATATATTTGAAACAGATTGCAAGAAAACCATTCTACTAATTCGCACGTCAGCATACAGAACTCTTATTTCGATCATTCAGGGGGGGGGGGGCAAGTTTTTTTCTAATTCAAAAAAAAAACTATATTCAAAACTAAATTAAAATCAAAACAAAACTTTGTGGTCAAAAATGTATCGTCGGCTGAGGAAACATGATTGCCCGACACTGGAACCAGACGACGTAGAGCAGTCACATCAACTCCTCATTATATAAACAAATCCGCATTTTCTGAATATTTACTTGTAACCACGCAGGCATCGCTTCAATTTATTGAATTCATTTATTAAAGTCCCCCGACAGACCGTCAAAAGTTAGTCGATTTTCGGTCGCCCATCGGTGTCGGTGGACATAATAGAAAGCCCAAATTAAATGGCAAAATGTCGACCGACAACATACATAACAAACTGTCTGCCTATGGTCTGGCGATGATTGCGATGTGCTCGATGGACAATATTCAACGACTAAAGAACAAAAAAATGTTTTGGTTTTCTTCGGACTTAAAAGACAAAGAAACAACAGGTTTTTCTTATCGCAGAATGAGCACGTGGTGCAGCTCGCGGGCTGATTTGATTTACAGATGTAGAACGTGGACTCTGACAGAAACTACTCGATTGGATTCTATCACAATGTCCATTACTTTAACGATAAAAGGGTTATTGTATATATGGAAACTAATGAAAAACAATGTCTCATATTAGTGAATTACAAGTCAAATGTACATGTAATCTCTCTCTCTCTCTCTCTCTCTCTCTCTCTCTCTCTCTCTCTCTCTCTCTCTCTCTCAGTTTACTTAAGGAAATTATGTCTTAACAAAAATTTTAAAGTGTCTGATAAAGAGGATGTCAAAAACACAAAAACTTTAAGACAGGATCATGTGAAAAAAAAAACAAATTTTTGGAAAAATTTAAAAGAGGAATGGGGCCCTCGGCTGTCAGCAAGTTTGATAAGCAACCTCAATTTAAAAAAAAAATATCATTAAATAAAAAAGAAATGGAAATAGGAATGATTAGACTGAACAAGATGTTGGATCTGTGTCCTGTTTCACAACATCATTTGCCCACACTACTACACTCAGAGAGAGAGAGAGAGAAAGAGAGAGAGAGAGAGAGAGAGAAACACAGACAGAGACAGAGAGAGACACACAGAAAAAGAGAGAGAGAAAGAGACAGAGGGACAGAGAGATAATATTTTCGAAAAATTATTAACGATAAGTCGTTTAATTTTTTACGTCTTTTTATTTTTACACTGTTGCAAAGCGTTCACATTAGTTCCTGTTATAGATATTTCATACAGTATTAAATGTCTGAAGCAATTACTAAGCTTATTGAATAAAAATATAGTGCGTGTTTTATATATATATATATATATATATATATATATATATATATATATATATATATATATATATATATATATATATATATATATATATATAATTTAAAAATGATAAATATCCAGAATAAAATCACAAATTGATCCTATTAACCGCAAACGTTTTCGCCATTCCTGGCTCTTCAGGCAGTTGTGTACAAATGACTAATATGTAACGTAGTAACGTCAATAAGCAAAAGTTAATTGTGACGTCATAATAACGTTAAAGTAGCGGAAAGTTAGAGTCACAGAGCAAAAAGGCGCTAAAAAATACGCTAAAAAAATAATAATCGCAAATATAACAAATGATTCAATTATATCACATGCATATAATAAATTGTTCACTGGGTGCGATTAAGTTTTGGTTTAAATAATTTAATAAAGTGGTCTTCCTTGGCTAAGCGCAGTATTTCATTTTCATTTGGAAGTTTATAAAATGGGAATAGGGTAAATTTTCCCTGGCCGCATTCAGCAAAATGTTCACAGCATGGAGTATTACGAACACTCGGGTCTTTAATCTGTTGCTTGTGGACACGAACACGCGCGTTTAGTTTCCCCGTCTGTCCAATATAGAATTCTTTGCATGTTGGGCAAATAGCACAATAAATAACATTTTCCGATTTACAGTTCATCGACGAATTGGCCCGAATTTCCATCCCAGATTTTAGTAGAATTGTATTTCCTTCTTCTATGTAGGCACATGTACCACATCTCGGGTCACCGCATTTTTTCACAGATGGAATTTCCTCCTGCATTGTAAATCGGGCCTTGGTCAATATGTGTTTAAGATTTGGTGCTTGTCGTTGGCTACTGATTATGTCCTCGGATTGTAATAATTAAGGTCTTCCGTTTCCAACGGAAGACCTTATAGTGATTGTAATGTTTCTTTTTATTATTATTATTCTTATTATTATTCTTATTTTTTTCCCCGATTTTCTCAGAGATGACTGGATATATTTCTTTGAAATTTTCAGGAATACTAGGAAATGATAAACGCTAGGGACGTTTTTTTCATTTTTTCAAAATTCATATCCGTTCGTCCGTTTCCTGTCCCGCAACAAAAAACCTTGTCACCTCGAGATCTCAAAAATTGTAAAGATTTGAACAACGAAACTTTGTACGATAATAGACCTGTGTATGTAAATGTGTTTAAACACTTTTGTTTTGTTCGTCGTAACTTCCGGTCGTCACCGGAAGCTCTTCAAAAATAATTATTTCACGCAATAAATTCATTTTCCACAAATTAAATATATAAGTATAAATTTATGCATAGGTAATCTATGCGATGTTAACTCAACAAAAAAATTCTACTTCCGGTGAGATATCTCAAATATCTCAGGTAGCTTTTTTGAAACACATTTTGTACAAACGAGATCTCAGAAACTATAAGTGATCAAAGCACAAAACTTTCATGGATGATAGACATTTGATTGAAGATGTGTTTAACCGGTTTCATTTGTCTTCCGTCACTTCCGGTCCACACAGGAAGAGTTCAAACAAATCGAGCTGTTTATCAGTTTAACTTATTTCCATTGATATTTGTAGTGTGCTGGATTAGAAATGAAGTACAAAGGGCAAGTATACAAGAAATATTAAATACAATTTAGATTGAGCACTTCCGTTTGCCCGTTTACTGTCCCGCGATGAAAAAGCTTGTATCAACGAGATCTCAGAAACGGTAAAGACTTGAACATCCAAACTGTGTGGGATGATAGACCCATAGCTGTAGATGTGTTTAAACTATTTTGTTTTGTTCGTCGTTACTTCCGGTCGTCACCGGAAGCTCTTCAAAAATAACTACTTTTTCTGCATAAAATTCCTTTTCCATAAAATAAATATTTAAGTATAAAACTATGCATAGGTTGTCTATGCGATGTTAACTCAACAAAAAAATTTTACTTCCGGTGAGATATCTCAAATATCTCAGGTAGCTTTTTTGAAACACATTTTGTACAAACGAGATCTCAGAAACTATAAGAGATCAAAGCACAAAACTTTCATGGATGATAGACATTTAATTGAAGATATGTTTAACCGGTCTCATTTTGTCTTCCGTCACTTCCGGTCCACACAGAAAAGAGTTCAAACAAATAAAGCTGTTTATCAGTTTAACTGTTTTCCATTGAAATTTGTAGTGAAGTCGATAAAAAATTAAGTAGAAAGGGCAAGTACAAAAAAAATATTAATTACAATTTACATTGAGCACTTCCGTTTGTCCGTTTCCTGTCCCGAGACAAAAAACCTTGATTCCTGGAGATCTCAAAAACGGTAACGACTTGAACGATCAAACTTTTTGGGATGATAGACCTATGTATGTACATGTGTATACACTATTTTGTTTTGTTCGGCGTAACTTCCGGTCGTCACTGGAAGCACTTCAAAAATTTGTTTTATTCATTTTACATAAAATGAAAATAACACTATACAATCTTACACATGTCATCTATATAATGTTAAATTGGCAAATAAATTTTACTTCCGGTGAGATATCTCAAATATCTCTACGTAGCTTTCCTTTTAACAAATTTGATGTCCGCGAGATTTTCGTCATTGTAACTGATTGAGACACAAATCTTTCATGATTGATAGAATTTGGATTGGGGATGTGTTTAACGGTTTTAATTTTGTCAACTGTCACTTCCGGTTCTTACCGGAAGGGTTCAAACAAATCCTGTTTTTAACAAGTTTAACTGACTTTCTTGGAATTTCATCTAGCCTGATAAACAGTGATGTACATTAAGCAAATGTATGAGATATACCAGCTTTTGTTTTTAGTAATCACTTTCGTTCGTCCGTTTCGGTCCCGAGACAAAAAATATTGTTTCAAAGAGATCTCAAATTTTGCAGAGACGTGAACAACAAAACTTTGAGGAAAGATTGACATATGATTGTACAAATGGTTAACATTTTTGTTTAGTTCGGCGTTACTTCCGGTCGTCACAGAAATTATTCAAAAATTGATTTCTTTTTCATTCTCGTTGTTTTACATGTAAGTAACGTCTGGATATATCATTCACAATAATTATCATATCAACTTTTTTTTTCTATGTGAGAGAAGCAATGTCTTACAGTTAAATTAATACATGTATATCAAAACGGAAGACGTTTTTGTTGCTTTTGCAACAAGAGTCTAGTTATTATTATTTTTTTCCCAGTTTTTGTCCACAAGATTTCTCAGAGATGGCTTGATAGATTTACTTCAAGTTTTCAGGACTGATAGAAAATGATCATATCTCTAGGCGTTTTTTTTCATTTTTTGAAAATTTATTTCCTGTCGTCCGTTTCCTGTCCCGCGTTAAAAAGCTTGTCACATCGAGATCTCAGAAATGAGAAAGACTTGAACATCCAAACTTTGAGGGATAATAGACCTATAGTCGTAGATGTGTTTAAACATTTTTGTTTTGTTCGTCGTAACTTCCGGTCGTCACCGGAAGCTCTTCAATTTTTTTTGTTTTTACGTATTTAATTTATTTTCAATAGAATAAAGATATTAGTATAGATCCTTATATATGTCATCTATGCAATGTTAAATAAACAAAAACATTCTACTTCCGGTGAGATATCTCGATTATCTCAGGTAGCTTTTTTAAAACATATTTTGTACCCGCAAGTTCTCAGGTACTGTACGTGATCAAGACACAAAACTTTCACCACTCATAGACAGTTGATTGAAGATGTGTTTAAACAGTTTCATTTTGTCCTCCGTCACTTCCGGTCCAAAGCGGAAGAGTTCAAACAAATCAAATTGTTAATCCGTTAAACTGGTTTTTTTTTTTTATAGTTTAAGCTGTTTCGATGACTAATAATGTAAAATAGGAAAGTAAACAAGATATAAAAAAATTAAGTTTCATTAAGCACTTCCGTTTGTCCGTTTCCTGTCCCGAGACAAAAAACCTTATATCGACGAGATCTCAAAAACGGTAACGACTTCAACAACCAAACTTTGTAGAATTATAGACCTGTGTATGGACATGTGTTAACACTATTTTGTTTCATCCGGCGTAACTTCCGGTCGTCACAGGAAGAACGCAAAATTTTGATTTTTTAAAAATATGTTGGTTATTTAGCATGGAAGTAACATTTTGGTTATAAGAATACAAGAGGTCATCTACACATGGTAAAAAAACCAAAAATAAGTTCTACTTCCGGTGAGACATCTCAAATATCTCAGGTAGCCTTCTTTTAAAAAAACAAACTACCCTCAAGATCTCAGAAACTGTGAGAGATACAGACACAAAACTTGTATGGATAATGGACATTTGAATGAACATGTGTTTAACGGGTTCCATTTGGTCGTTCGCCACTTCCGGTTTTAACTCGAAGTGTTCAAGCAATAAAAGGTTTTTTTTCTTAAGCATTTTTTAAACATTTTACTCAATGTAATGAACAATAACGTATCATAGGTAAATGTACTAAACTACGTATTTTCAATTTCTTAATCACTTCCGTTCGATCGTTTCCGGTTCCGAGACAAAAATCTTTTCTAAGCGAGATATTATAACTAACAAAAACTTGAACATCCAAACTTTGAGGAAAGACAAGGTAATGTTTATTGTGTTTTGTATGATCCGGCGTAACTTCCGGTCGTCACAGAAAGTACTCAAAAAATGACGTTTTGTCTTTTTGTTTTGTTTATTTCTTGGGAATTCCTTTACAGTATAAATTATATCCATTTTCTGTTTACAAGAGAAATATATCTTTTGCACAGATTTATACATGAGGAACGGAAGACCTTTTTGTTGCTATAGCAACAAGAGTCTAGTTTCTTCATATTTTTTGACTGTTCTAATATAGGGTAAAGTCGTTTTGCGTCTGTTAGAATATTTCTGTTCCTTGGATTGTGGGTCACAACAAAAGCAAGTTTCCCGTCGTTGTTGCGATTATTAGAAGACCGGCGAGGATTACGTAGAACATGTAATGGAATTTGTGTCGCTCTTTTTACTCCAGCGTTGATTAAATTTTTCGGGTATCTCTGACGTTGCAGAAATATTTTTAATTCTTCCAGACGTTTAGATCGTAAGGTTTTGTCTGTGATAATTGTACAAATTCTCCGTGCTAAGTTAAACGGAATATTGCGTTTTGTGTGGGAAGGGTGGCATGATCTAAAATCCAGATATTGGTGTGTGTCCGTGGGCTTACAGTATAAATCTGTTGTTATACATGACCCATTTTTTATAATACGTAGATCTAAAAATGGAAGTTCCTTGTCACTCTTCTCCATCGTAAATTGTATTGATTCATTTAAAGTATTTAGTAAAGAATGAAATTTCTCTAAGTCGTCCTCCCCTTTAGTCCAGAAAATGAAACAGTCGTCAAGATAGCGTTTCCATTGGATCCTATATAGGTACTAAGTTCGGCATCAAACACTTCTGATGTTCTTTCAAAAAGTGTATTTTCTAAATACCCCATTACTAACGTAGCATATGTGGGCGCAACTTTAGTCCCCATAGCGGTACCTTTTGTTTGTAAAAAGAATTTCTCGTCAAAGTGAAAGTGGTTATTTTCCAGAACTAATTTTAGTCCTTCAAGTATGAATTCTTTTGAGAACCGAGTATTTAGAGTGTTTGGATGTCTGTCTATCCAGTAATTTATGGCCTCTAGTCATTATTATTTTTTGTTGTATTGGGAAATTATATATATATATATATATATACAAACAATCTGAATTTTCTTTTTATCCAACATTCCAACATTGAAACGGTAAGCAGCTGCAGTTAGTACGGTATCAAGATAAAGACAAGCAAAGAACGTTTTCTTATTTCTGAGACACTTCAATTAAATTTTTGGTCTATTATAATCAAAATTTCGTTTTTGTTATAACACTTGTTTAATATAGGAAAAATTAGAATGTATATGTGTAGTCACTTTAAAAATGTTTTCTCAGGAGAAGAATAAATATAAGTTAAAGGTATACATGCTATAATTTGCGTCAATTTTGAATTAAGGTGGAAATGTATGTATTTGATTACTAATAAAAGTTACCTTTATGCTGTTAATTATAATGCTCAATTCGATCACGTAACAAATTTATCAAATACTAAACAATAAAAAATATTTATTTTCCTGCCAGGAAAGTAATGCCTCCTCGTGAATATCAATTTATAACGTGATATCGACAGCTAAATTTAGTCTATCATACCAAAACTGGTGAAGGGTCAACATCTTCATAATTGTGATAGTTTCACAAAGGGAAGGATATTTTCAGTAAAGCATAAATTTGTCCGATATACGAGTACAAACAAAAGAAAAAAATACAAGCCTGTGAGTAGATATGAATACTTCCTTTAAAAAATGACGTCGACCTGTGTGTTTCCCCTATGTGCTATTTATAGATCCTATAAGTGTTAATGCAGAAGTAAGGGTATCGTGATTGACAAACGTATTTTACTGATTATACATGTATGTATTTCAAATTAACAGCTGTTAAGCATATTAAAAATCAAGTTAGATATTTAATTAGGCAAACAATAACGACCACCTAGTTCTCCGCGGACATGCGCAATGAGGTCGGTTTCGTTCTTCCTTCATCAATATTCATGAAAAGGTATATTTTCCTGGCAGGATCTATATCTTTGTAACGAGATGGAATTCACCATTGTAATTTACAGATTAAGGATAACTTTTATAAGTAGACAAACACATGCGTTTTCACTGTCATTCAAAATTGACGTAAATTATAGCGTGTATAGCTTTAAGTTTTCAAGAAAATATAGACCAACAATTATCACTGTCTACGGTAAAATCATATATTATATGTATTTAAAATGACCAGGATTTGGAGACATTTAACTGGACTTGTCTATTTCCATAACCTCTTTCTAACATACAAGGAACCAAAGAAAATACAAAACAGATTTAAAAACTCAAAATCACAACGGACTGTAATATGTCTCCTTTACAAAACTTTATACGGTAGTTGACCATAAATGAGTTCGCAAAATGGCCGACGTTAACCTAGGTCTCGTCATCACCTAAATTATTTTGACCAACTATTTCTGTTATAACAACGAAGTAAAAATGACTTAGCAGACATGTATGATACTTTGTATTATATCCTTGGGAGTGAAATAATCATAGAATTTTCTTGGTTTAGCGATCTAAAGGCTACAAAATTGAATAAAACGGGAGACAACTCGAAATGTCAACAACACGTAAATATCCGGTTACATTTTTTGACCTTTGTACTTGTGTAATCAATAGTTTTGCTGTGTTTTAATTATACTAATGTCTGAACGTTATGTATGTCCAAAATCATTTTGATACTGTGTTCTTTTACGGTCTAATTTGACATAGAATTCATGTTATCTTTTTTTAAACAAACTATCGGCTATTTATAAAGTGACGAACAATGGCTGTTAAGAAGCAGTCTAAATATGGTTTTATTCAACACATTAGACTCTGATCTTGCAGTAAATCAAGCTTTTCGATTCTTAAAAGCATGTTTTCTGTTATTTCTTGGGACTCTAAAACGACATTAGGTCATCTAGCGGTGTTATTTTTCAACAACTTTCACTTCGAATTACGATTTTAGCTTTACTCCGGTCTTTACCATTTTAAAATTTTACCTCACAGTTTTTGCTGTATATTCCGATCATTTTTTCAGTTTTAGATATTAAAAATCCAACATATGACATCTATATGACTTGTTCTGCCTTCTCATATTTGTTTCTCCAGTTTGGTGCCATGTTGGTTTGCAGACGATATTTGATTACCAAAGGGGAAAAACTAAAAAAAAAAACAAAACAAAGGCAGACAAAAAGTCAGCGAATCATCGGATGATTTTTTAAATTCTGGATATAGTAGAAAATAGGCTTTGTTTTCTTTTTAAAACCTATCTTACAGAAAACAATTATGTTACGGGGCCATTTTGCGAACTCATTTAAGGCACGCGACTGTATATTCAAGTTTATAATGACTATTTTCATAAAACTTTACTATTTCTGAGAATAGTAATGACTATTTTCATAAAACTTTACTATTTCTGAGAATGATGCACAATGAATAACTGCATGGAATCTAGACACTTTATTGTAATGAATATACCGGAATGTAGTAATCTTCTATATCAATGAATTCCGCTTGCATGCTTTATTCAAGATAAAGAATTTAAAAGTAATGCAGAAAATGCATGTTCTCTAACTAATTAAACCATTTACAATTTCACGTGCAACACCTTTATGCAGGCAAGTATTAATCACACGATTTGTATTTTTATGTTTCCTTTCTGTTTCTTAGTATTATATACACAATAGCAAATAGAACTTATAATTTCCTAAATAAGTATTAATTTCAAATCGTTATTTCAAATAGCAGTAGCTGTTTAAGAAGTATTAACCAATCTTTTCATCAAAATCTCCTAGCTGTAAAATTTTTGTTAACTAGACAACTCATTCTGTTTATATAAAAAAGCCAAAAAAATCTGTTAATGCTTTCTAAATAAAAACTTTTAAGAGACGTTCAAAGGGGCATGACTTTTTCATCTCTAATATTGATTACGTAGAGAAAGACTTAACATAGCATTGCTACAAAAAAAAAATTAAAAAGGGGGGGGGGGGGCACAGAAAATTTTTCAGCTCAAATAGCGACTATGCCTCTTTGAGATTATTTCAATATTAATATCATTTGATGTTTGGATGTTTTTGTTTTCTTTTTTGGTAGAGTGGAATATTTTTTAAAAGAAGATACGTTTTGTGCCTTGACCATTGATTAACTTATACTTATTAATGATAACCATTTATTATTAAACAGAAGATAAATAACTAATATATAATTTCAAATGAATATTTTACGATTTGAAAATTGTTTTGTTTTCCTTCTGTACCTTAAGATTGCAAAGAAATGATGGCATAATCATCTTTTTAAAATGGGGAGGAATCAATTGAACAAATAGTTAATGAAACTTAATTGGATAATTTTTGTTAAAAAAAAATTCATAAGAGTCTGTTTATTTACTCAAGACGAGTCAAGTACCCAAAAGTATTTATAACTGTACCAATGAGTCGCATTTTTCAATGCTAGAACACACTCATAAGTGTTAAACATATTGTTGCTTAATGTCGAATACTTCACTGTCAGCCATTTTATGACTTCACTTCTTAACACAGTATTTCATTTTCTGTTTTATTTATTTAATTATGTTCAATACATATAGATTTTCATATCTGATAAGCTTCAGTTTTAAGGTTTGGCATGTTTCCGTTTTACTGGTCGTTGTCAGTTTTTGTTTTCTTGATCTGAAAATTGGAAGTTAGTTTTATTTTTGATAACAATTTAGTGAATTTTCAAAGCACTTTATATAAATATAGATGTGGTTTGAAATTTTAATCGACATTAAGATAAAAAAAAAACCTGGTACATACAGTACATAAATCTAAAAATTGAGATTTCGCAAACATATTGCCTTGATTTTAAGATTTAAAGAAAACTTTTATATACACTTGTTTACTTTTTTTTTAATCTATATATTGATAATTTTTGTTTTCTTCCTTGATCTAAAGATTTTGAATGAAAGGGGAAGTAGAGTCAAAAACATATTTTATCTATATTAATAAAATGGTTTAAATTTTCACAAGTGGTCATGCTGTTTTGATAATAAACTACATAATTAAGCTTTAACGCAGAAGTTAGAGAAATTGTATTTACTGGACGCTGACATAATGTAGAACTATTTTGTATTAAAAACTAAAAAAGATAAATAATTATTTTGACGTCACACCATCTTTTCCGGTTTGGTTTGCATATACAATGTACACAGCGCTCTGAGAAAAAAACCCCGCTGATTTATTCCTTTCTGTTACTCAAGTAATCGACTGAACAAAATTGATGATGTTTTGGTTCACTCGTTAATCTAAAGAATGAATACATGGATGTATAAATGTGTGCATTTTTATTATAATTAATGACAATTGCTATTATTCAAAGTTGGAAATGACCTCGAGTAAATTTTTATTCCAAGTCGAGTTCCTCGCTATCTAAAAAAATATGTTGTAATTGTAATCGGGACGTTTAAAGTATATTCTCTTAAGTCGGAATGAAATGTACCAAGTCAAAATAACGACGGCACATATTTTCTGCGATACTTGTTAGCATCTGTTGACTATTTCCACCGGCACTAACCTCCTATTTTTAGTTTCCTTTCGCTTAAACGCTTGTAGTCAAGTTTCCCTCATCTATAGATTGACATTTTCATTTAAAGATTAAAAATCGTTTTAATCGAATATTTTAAAAGTAATCTGTCATGTATAATAAAAGTATTTTTAAAGTAAAATAAATTGGGCATGGATAAATTTATTCGGGTTAACACTAAAACACATAAACATGCATTGACTCGCTTGAATGCATATACGCTTTAAAAACTAACGAGTCTACTTGCCCATAATTCAAAGGTAATTAATTTTATTTTTCCATGTTCAATTTGCAGTTTTTTAAGAATATTATTTTCTTCATTTCAAAACATGAAGCATATGAAAAAACAATAATGCAACTAAATATGATAAATGATACAATTATAAGATTCATAACCATATTTTATCAACAATCCACCACATCAATATTTAATTTCAATTTTTATTGATGAATATTAAAAAAAATCTTCTAAATCTAATATATAATTACTTTCTTGTTTGTAACATTTTTAACCCGACGTAAGTATTTAAAAAACATTTAAAAACATCAATATTAGTAGTTATTATAATGATAATAATTTTGATAATTCTATCAATGTTTAAACGTTATTCATTTCAAATATATCAGTAGGTCCTGTGTAATTGATATATTAGCAGTTATAACCAAAATGTTTTATATTTTATTAATAAAATAATTTCCTCCTCATCAGCAGACAGAAAGTCAGAACCAGATAAAGCACCCTCATCGATTTTCCGAACCCCTTAATGTATTCACTATAGGCAAGCTCATCGTTTTATAAATAGTTGATATTACTGTATAAGAAAAACATTGAAAACGAGTAAATTTGTTTGACTTTTTTAATGCAGAGATTGCCCTTACTTCCTTCTCCCGTGACTTCTTTCTCAATGATATCTTTCTTTCGACCAATAGTCCCGTGAAGATTTATGATTGCATTATTGATATAATGGACATTTTTTTTTTATTTTCATGTTCGAGTTCAAATAACAATAAATCAGGTGAAGAATATATTATTTTTGTCATTACGATCTATTATGTTTCTGATAGATTGAAAATTGTAGCTCCGTGAGGCTGTATATCACATTAAAGTGTCCTCATTATTCAATCAACTTCGCAAGTATTCTGTTACTAAGGCGTGGTTATATTGAAGAAAACCCTAACAAAAGACTTATGACGATTTTCAATTAAATTAATGTGCATATATTAAAACGTATTTTTTTAAAGCTGTAAATCAAAATGTTATACAATCCAATTCCGGAAAATAAAAACAAACTGGACTTTTTTTTCTTGATTTTTAAATATAAATTTTCCATTGTTAAAAAATAATTAAAGTATAATTTTTTTATGCTCCCATAATTTGACGTTTATGCACTAATGTAGAATCATTAGATTTCGTGGTACCACATTTTTCGTGGAATTCGTGGGTACCTCTCATTCACGAATTAACATCCCCACGAATTAATGAATTAGGGCTATAAAGTCATATTCCTTTTGTATGTATACGAAAATACACGAAATTACGCCCCCACGAACCTGTAAAATTCAAGCAATCCACGAAAAATGGCCCCCACGAATTTTAATGATTCCACAGTATCTTTCACAAACTCAAATACTAAAATCATTACATACTTTTTTTAAGCTTAAAGACATTAAAAAAAATTAACGATAAGGTTTTACAAGTAAAGCACTAATCTATATACAAATTTTACAAATGATAAATCATTAGAACATTAATTTCAACTTCATAAAATTGAAATGTTTAAAAATTATTTACCTATTTTGGCCCTCGGATAGACTAAAATTTTGAAGTTGTCAGAACAAATATTAATGCACATATAAATACTTTCTAGTTTTACCTTTTATCAAAAATATATAAGTACTTGTGATTCCCCAAGTGAATATACGAAATAAACTGCGACAAAATGTCGTCGGAATGCATATCTATACTACAATATTAAAATAATAGACTCGAGTTTTTGGGCTTTAATACCGAGAAAACGGAAGAGTACTGTCTTTTGTTTTATATATTTTAAACATCATTGATACTTGAAGATTACCAATTTGTTTTTATTTTTCCTAAATCAAGCTTCACAAATTAATAATCAATGAAAACTCCTTTAAAAAATCCGGAAATCATCTGGATTTTTTGGATTTCACAATCTTGCGCATCTGCATTACATTCAGGATAAATTACGGGAGGCTCTTTAGTTTATGTTTCCACAATATCACATTTGCATGGATTATCTCAGAAACGATAATATAAATACGTGTAAATTTTCTTTGAAAATTTGATACATATTCTGTTCATCAAAGGAAACACTGGAGATAACTCTGACTCAGTGCATTTTTTATGAAAAATTCCAAGAGTTCCGAATGTCAATTTTTAGATAAAAAGTATTTACAGTTTTAAAATGGTTTGTTATGAATAATTTGACTGTTATTTTCAATGTAGCTTCACTAATTTTCTCCAAAATCCTTTTGGAGCGATTCTGCAATTGTTTTGCTACATTACGGGTATATGGGAGCCATATCATACATGTATGCAATGTCAACCCGTGCACGTACGGGTCAAAGTCTAGTTTCCAGAAAAATTCACGAATTGTTGTGAGTGTTTTGGATATTTGGATAGGTCCACATAAAATCACCATTGCCAAATTTTGTCATATCAAACAACTTACTTATCTTGTCTGGACTATAAATCGGATAACGTTTTATAAATCATACTCTAAATGCAAATAACATTTAAACTATCAAAATGCATGTGTATTAGACAATATTAAACATGAAAGGAAGACTACAAGACTACTATAGTAATTACTAGTATATATCCGAAAATTTATTACATGTACGATCTACTTCCGCGTCTCTGTAACCTAGCGACTATAAACATTATACCGATTGAAGAGCTGGCAAAGGTGTTTTAACAAGTAATACCGGGTATAATTCTACAAGGAGGGTTTTAGATCAATGAATTTGTAAACAATGAGCTGTTTGTCGTGGTTTTCTGAAATCAAGTAAGTGGAGCCAGAGAAAAACGTGAAATAACATGAAACTTACATTATAAGCTATATTGAAGCTATTACTTACAAATTTCCCATGTACACTCAGGTGCCAAAAGTATTTGATTTTTTTCTTCCACAATATATTTCATTGAAAACCAACATTTTTAAAAGAATCGTTAAAATAACCCCTTGATCGATTTTGACAAAACTTCGATTGATAAATTTAGAATTTCTCTTGCTTTTTTACATCAAATTTAAATATTTTTTCAACCTTCAGATCTGAGATTTGATATTCGTAATCCAAAGTAAGACTTTTCGGCTCGCATATTGCAAAAGATATACAGTAGAGCACTTAAAAATATCTTTGTGTTTGAAATATCAATTTTTATAAATGAGTTGTCAAAAAACCATTGCAATGTATGTCAAAAATTGCAAATTGTATCCAAATTTCAGCAATGTAAATTTCTTTAAATTCTGACAAAAAATAACAATAAAAACCCTTATAAACATGTCTTGTTTTCAATGAATTATCAAGGGAAAAAGAAAAGTTGACATACTTCTGGCACGTTAGTGTAGCTCTACCGGTTTTAATTTATATTAAACAGATATATATATTATCAGACTTCTGGAAATAATGAGGATGTTGAAAGTTCTTGGGTTTTTTTCATCCACGATTGTATGAATCATGTACACAGACGACACTTATAAAATGCATGTATCTGCAAAGAACAAGACACGGTATTGGCAGTATATGGCGGCAAAATGTACGATATTTTAAATGTTTTGTCTTGGTTATTGATGTTGTGAATTGTACTAAGTATAATATAAACAAAATCCTACAGACACTAAAATGACGTCGCTTTTCATTAAGGCGTCACTAATTTGCGCAAAATCTGAAATGCTCTTTCAAATGCGTTAGTATATGATGTTTTATGAGTAGTTTTCGTTAAAATTAGACACTTTCACATGCAATAACCACTTTCATAGTTTACGTGCAGGCTCATAATTTCATCATTTATTCATACAATTAAAATGGTGTTGGTTGTCACATGTGAACAATATGAATTTAAAAGCACGAATACGGAAAATTATACGCTTGTATATATTGTTATCGACGTCAACAACGCTATCGACGCTGAGTGAGAAGCTGATTAGCAGACTGCATTAATTGATAAGTTATTATTTGTTAGTACTTAATGTTATTCCACTAATTCTTACAGTAAATCATATATACATTACAGCTTACGAAACATGGTGCAACACGGTTCAACAACGTGTAACACCCGGTGTGTGAAAAATGGAGGGTTCAAGAATAAGACTTTTTTGTTTTTGTTTGGTTATTTTAAACAAACTTAAATATTTAATTATTTACTTAAGAGAAACCTAAGGAAAAGAAATAGAAACCAACAACAAATTACACGACAAACAACGTTTAGACCTATGCGATTGTTCCGGTGGATTTCTGTTGAGATAAAGACCGATAAAAATCGCCGACATATTGAGAGGCTTAATCAGAACACTAATTATATTTTTTCTGTTTAAATCACGTTTAAGTCAAGTTGTAACTGTAATATGTGATCGTTTTTGTAGTTTGATCAATTTGAATAGCACGTGGAATGATAACGGTAGAACATACATTGTCTTCCGTTATCTTTTCTCACTAATTCTATTCAACGAAATCAAATCCAAAGGGCTGGTGAAAAAAATTGTACTTTCTCAAAAAGAATAATATATGGTAATTTTAACTTTTTTTAATGATACTGTTTTACATGTTTGTGATGTACATACACATGACACAGTATACGACCAGAGGTGTACAGTATTAAGTAGCGCTGTTTGTCGAAGCGAGAGAACAATTAGTGATGCGTACAGTATTTTGATCGTATATGAAGAATAAGTTAATATCTAATATATGGATGGAGAATTTTTCGATTTTGATACAGTAGTAAACTTGAATAAGTTTATACTCGTCATATCAATCTTAAATCTTAAAATTCTCTTGGGGAAATATGTTATTGGATCAAAACAGTGCAAACATTCAATAAGAAAGTGTTTTTCATTTCTTTGACCAAAAAATTATTTCGTGTTAAAATATTTCCCCAATATGATATCAGACCAAAAAAACTATACATACGAAAGAAGCAATGTATTCTTTGAATTTGAAAGTTTTCTTTACCATGTCTCAATATTGTTTACTGTACGCGTAGCTCTTATAAGTATATACGGGTCTGATTTGCAGATGAACATCTATATGTGTAGCTGCGAACATTACATGAGCTAAGATATTTCTGTTGACATAAATTACGTTTGTAAGATTCGTTTTTATTTTAAAAAAAAAATGTTAAGAAAACCAATTAAGAAAAAAGAATCTGACCCAAATGTGTACCCCTCCCCTAAAAAAAACAAACAAAAAACCAAAGCCCATTGATTTGTAAAGTGTTATCTCCCATACTTGCGCAGATATCATCTAGTTATTTCTCTATCAAGGGTTTTGTTATCAATTGCGTACACTGCAAGTATAATTTATATAACGTTTCTGGTCCGCTTGTCAATGTGAATTCATGTATCGAAATACTTGTACTATTACTCCGCTTTTAAATCTCATTAATCTAAAACCTATATAGTTACTTCAGTTAAGCACTCATTTGCATATGACACTATGTAAAAAGATGTACAAGGCCGACTAAAAAACTACTAATTACAAAAATAATCGCAGCAAAAATATATCTTTTTCGTCACTAAATTTTTTTTAATGAGTCTATTCAAACAACGGTCATTCTATTGAATTAATTCACCATTTGAAACCAATGCTTAATCATAGAACTATGCGTACAGTAAAACATAGATATTTGCTTAAAATTGCGCTACGTGTTCAGTATGAAATAATTACAACTCATGCTATTCTGAGGAAGTTTTCTATTTTTATTTGCATTTTCTATTTTTATTTTAACTCCAGGTCAGATTACTCTCTTGAGGTATACTAGAATATCTACCTCTACATGTCCCCTATTTAGTCGAAATGATTGTATTTCTTACATAATAATCATTTCAATTTTCGAATGTGAACTTGGATATTGATAGTAAAAATGTACATTAAAATTCATGTTGCAAAAGGAGTACAACTTTTTATACTTGTGCCAGTTTATAACTATAACGTATTGAATTGTTAAGGACATTTTTTTACATTCATTTATCAATTCATTTGATTGAAATATTCGACGGTTCGCAGAGCTACGTCTTCTATTTGATTATTCGCTTCGACAATCTGCGTTACCAAAAACCGTACACTTCCGTTTCTACACTGTGCATGTAGTATAATCAATTTTATATTGCGTAGAGTCAGTGGATCGGTAAACAAAATCCTTCCGTGATCTTGTCTTAAAGTTGTTGACTTAATCTTTATAAGACACTTTCAATATTTAGATAACGTTCCATCCATGATCTTGTCTTTAAGTTTTTGACTCCATCTTTATCAGACACTTTAAACATTAAGATAGAGTTCCATCCGTGATCTTGTCTTAAAGTCTTGACTTCATCCTTATTGGACACTTTTAACATTTTGTTTAGACATCACTGTTTTGAAAAAACTAAGATAGAGTGAGAGAGAGAGAGAGAGAGAGAGAGACATTTTACTTGTAATTCACTAATATGAAACATTGTCTTTGGTTTAGTGTCCATATCTAAGTAACCCCTTTATCGTTATAGTAATAGACGTTGTATTAAAATCCAACCAAGTAATTCAAGTCAGAGTCTACGTGCTACATCTGTCAATCAAATCAGCCCGCGAAATGCACCAAGTGTTCCTTCCACGATTAAGCAAAGTTCGAAGAGAATAGAAATATGTTCAACAATGAAGTATTTTGGAGTGTTTTAATGTATATGAATCTTACACACTACGTGTGTGAACGTTGATATGAAACTACATTGTTTAAACAGAAACCTAAACGTGTCAATCTCTCTCTCTCTCTCTCTCTCTCTCTCTCTCTCTCTCTCTCTCTCTCTCTCTCATATATATGTGTGCAAACAATATAGTGAAATAGGAACAGATCCAGTTTGTTTTTAAAATCATTCAAGTCCAGTCCAGTCATCCCCATTTCCATTTCTTTTCATTCAATGAACTATTTAGTTGATTGAGGTTGCTTTTAAAACTTGCTGAGAGTCGACCCCCCCCCCCCCCCCTTTCCCCTCCAGAACGTTTTCAAAAGGTGTTTTTTTACATCCATTTATCACTCTATTTCACACTTCCGTTCCTACACTGTGCATGTAGTATATTCATATTTTTAGCGCGTAGAATCAATGGATCGGTAGCTAAAGTTCCTTCCCTGATCCTGTCTTAAAGTTTTTGACTTCATCTTTATCAGAAACTTTAAACATTTTGTTTAGACAACATTTGGTTAAAGAAACAAAGATAGATAGGAGAGAGAGAGAGAGAGAGAGAGAGAGAGAGAGAGAGAGAGAGAGTAAATTTTACTTGTAATTCACAAATATGATACATTGTTTTTTTTATTTAGTTTCCATAGATACTAACTCTTTTATCGTTTATAGGAATGGACATTGTAATAAAATCCAACCAAGTAGTTTCAGTCAGAGTCCACGTGCCTCATCTGTCAATCAAATCAGCCCGCGAGCTGCACCATGTGCTCCTTCCACGATAAGAAAAACCTGGAAGTAGGGTTTAAGTCCGAAGAAAATGGATATGTGTTCAGCAATAAAATGTTTGTGTTTATTATGTTAGAAAATAGATAAAAATATTTTTTTAAAGAAAATAGATTTGAAGTTACACTAAATATAAAACTACATATTGTTCTTTTTCAGAAAGTAGAATTATTTTTATGAGCCTTTTAGATTTGATATCGTTGAATAGAAAAATACCCCAGTCACATTTCCTAACACGACCAACGGCCGACGGTTTTTGAGGCAAAACGATATATCTTTCGGGCCACTTTGCAGTTCATAGGCCATGGTCTTGACAATTTCGACCTCTTTTTCGTCGGCCGACCAATTCTGTGTCCGTCGGGCAAAAATAGTTTTTTCTTCTGCGTCTGAAGCCGATTTCTTCCGTCGTTGAATATAGTCCATCGAGCAAATCTCGATCATCGTCCGACCACAGTCAGACAGTTTGTTATGTATGTTGACGGTCGGTCGAGATTTTGGCCTTTTGGGTTTTCTATTATGTCGACCGACAGACACCGATGGACGACCAAATATCGACCTAGTGTCCTCTGGTCTGTTGGAGGACTTTAATAAATGAATTAAATAAATTTAAGCAATGCCTACGTGGTTACAAGTGAATATGCAGAAAATGCAGACTTGTTTATATAATTAGCCGTTCGTCAAAATCAAACCTTGGTCCAGTGCTCGATGAATGGGCGATTTATGCTTTTTGTATCTTCTGTCTTAATAGAGAACGCAACTGACTGATAATGAATGTTGCATATTTGTTATAATGCACATCGATAATGTCCTCGGAAGAAAAACATAAAACGCATATGATTCGTAAAATCCGAAAGGACTGAGTGCATCACAAGTTACAATTGTCTACCGGAATATTCTATAAGTGTTATCTGAAAAGATTGTCTGTAAAGATTTATCAAATACAATGTATATATGCAAATACAAAATTAAAACAGAAAGAAAAAGTTCCCCCTAGGCCTGTGTCTCGAATATACACACTGCGCAATGCGACGTTATAAAAAAATAATGACGTCATGACACTTCCAGTGCACATGATACGAAACAAACAATGGTATTTTTCATCAGCTATGTACTGAAAAGTAATAATGCTAGGATGAAAAAATTAAGCTGATTCTGATAGGACGTTCCCTAGACTATGTTTGAAAAATATATGATAAAATTTTGAGACAGGGCCGATTTTGAACACAAGTGAACCATGTTCTTGATATAAAATGTACACCATAGCACAGATATTCAGCATACCCCAAAGATTTGACTCTATGACATTCGTGTTCTTGAAAATTACTTTCTTAATTGATTCTTTCCACCTTAAAAGTTTCTATAAATGTTTCAATCCCCGTTTTCTGGTTTCTTTATCTAAATGTTAATATTCAATCCATTTTTCCCTGCTAAATTTTTTTAAAAATATTATCTTGACTTCTAGGCACCTATTTCCTTTCACCTTAAAATTATACATATACTTTTTGATTCATTAAATTGATATTTTGTCCATTCTTCCTGGATCTGAAGATTAAAATGTTCAATTTAAACAGTGATGCCAGTTGTTCTAATTTTCCCTGATTAAAATACTTTCTAGTTCTTATACACCTATTTTTTCCTTATGAATATGCCTGTAATTTCCAGATTTTATATTAAAAATAATATTACTTAATCTTTTCATCGTATGTTATTGTACAATATTTATTACAACATTTCAAGGTTATGAATACAGTTATTCAGGTATTTTTTAATACATGACGATGCAAGGGTAAACAATTGCTCCTCTTAATAACATTTGAAATCTAAGAAGATAAACAATTTGACATTACTAGGCGCAAATGATATGTTCGGGGTATTGGACACAAACAGATTGGGTCAAAAAATGACATACTAGTTTATACACATAGATAAAACAAAGCATTTATTTATATAAATTTTATCGACATATAAAGGAATGATTTCCAAATTTTTTACGTAAATGATTTTTGTAAGAAAAAAACTGATCGATGCCCGTAAGAGAATTTAGGGTAGTTCTTTCTTGCATAGAATTGGCAGTTATTATCTTTTTCCGACTTAAAATAATACTTGTTTTTGTTTTTATATTATACAGCATCAGGTAAACATGTTATCGACGCTGATGATTATATTAAAATAAAGGATAAAAGCCAAACAAGTCAATTCTGTTTGAGAAAAGACTTGCAAAGACTGGAAGTACGTTCAAGCGTGGACGTAAGATTGGTGTACGAGTTTTTCATAAGAATTTGCTAATTCACAAAATATCTTACGTTTGACGTTACGTCAAAAACAGTCATAATTTCACGTCTAGTATTGGGTTGACGTAAATTTATAATGGCTATGATTATATTGCAAGTATAGTAGTTTCACCTACATTTTATCAGAAACAAAATAATAGAAGAAACTCCTATTCGATAACAAATCCGGTAAAACAACGAAAATTATATGATAAATTTTATTCACACGTATGCATTAAATCAGTAAAACAATAGTCATATGCATACAAACTGATTAAATACCAGTATGTAATGTAATCAGCATACTACAAAGTAATATATATTATACGCGGATCTAGAAGGGGGTAGAAGAACCCCTGACAAATTTGAATTTTTCAATTTACATAGAAAATATCCGTCGGGTACCACGGGCAAACAAAATTACCCCCTCAAACCCCCCCCCCCATCCCCTGAATTTTTTTTCATCCATGCATGCATATATAGTATTGCAGATACGTTTATGAATATATGCATACATGCATTCGTATTTGAATTTACCAGTTACTCCAAACCTAGATCGATACTTTTGATACAAGCATATTTGGAAGCTATTGTCAAATCCTTAGAAAAAAAAGTGAATAAAACATATTGGTGAAATGTGCAAATTTTTATAGCTGAAGTTATTCAATGTGTAAAGATGTAAGTGGACATTAGCTTTGACGATAGATTATTGGGGTGTAAAATAAAAAGAAGTTTTTATAAATGTATGATTAATCATTCCATTTCGGAAAAATAGCGAATGGGAAATTATCAATGGACATGCAGATAATAATACTTAGTAACTATTTTATCACCGAAACAGACAAAAATAACCTCGGCATATTTAGAATGCAGCGATCACCTGGCAGTATATTTAGAGTATTTTAAGTATGCCATGTTTTAACAAATTATGTAGTAAATTTTTATGAAGTTTATAACATGAAATGAATTTTATTCAAAAATAATATTTTCTCACATGCCTCTAAGTTTAAGAAAATCATTTTATAACAAGATCATTCACTGTAATATAATATTATTATATTACATGGAATGATCTTATTATAAAAAAAAATATATTTTTAACGTCAAGCGCCTGTGGATTTTCTTTCTTCCGATCATTGTAAACACACATTCATTAATACATTAGAACTGGCCTATTGAAATAAAAGTAACTCTCATAAATGCATACACTCAAAGGTGTTAAAAAAAATCCGCCAATGTATATGCACGCAAATACAGCGCGATGTCACTTCTCCACAATACCTAATGCTCATGAGCATTGTCAGTAACTAAGAAATGAGACGCACTCAGCACTGTAATAGACTAACGTTTTTTATCTTATACAACAGCTGTTGTGAATATCCCCCGCAAAACGTATACGAACGTTTGTTATAAGGGTAAGGTGTAACCGTAGACGTACTGTTTATTTGTGAATACGTCTCATGTTTCTTGTCTACTATAATACACTTGCAAGTATCATAGGACACAACAGCCTTTGGAAAATGTTCATTCACACTTCAACTAAAAATGTCAAAATATTTTTCAAGTCTTAGAGGGTATTTTTTATCACCCAAGCAAACTTCAATGATGTACAATATATTAATGAAGAACAAATAGTTGCAAATATTGACACTATTTTAAGTGACATTTCAATTGGAAAAGGTCGAAATGCTTTTGAGTCAAACATTTTTCTGATGAGCAGGAACTTATTTTTTCCAAAAATGATTAAAACCCATAAAAACAATAAAAACATAAAAAAGCTCAGATGCAGGAAGTTTTTGCTAGGATTTGTTAAACGGGGCATCAAGATTTTAATTTCTCAATTTTTCCGAGGACCGAGAAGATCAAAAAAGAAATAACTTTAAATTTCAAATTACTAAAATAAATAGATACATTTATATAAATCGGGATTTGTATTGGTATACATGGTTTATAGTCTATAATTTGAAGTTATTTGTGGGTACAAGTAATAACAAATGTGATAAACTGCGATTTTTGAAGATTGAGTTTGACCTGCTACAGTTCGTTTTGAGTAACAAGTTGACATGTTCTGTCCATTAATTTTTTTTTTTCGAATAAACAGTGTTTGGTTTATTATTTTTTTTTTATCATTTCCGGTTACGCACTATGTTTTTATTTACAAGATGTTTCTTTTTAATAAAAACCGAAAAAAAGATTCTAAAAAAATGTTTACAAAATAATACAGTAACATTAGAAAAAAGTCTGCCATAGTGTAGGTTTGAAAGAATTTTGATAAAAGAAAAGAGTGTATACTTTTTACAGTGTCATATCGAAATATAACTAAAACGAAAAATACTTCAAAGTTGCCCCAGAAACCGCACAAAATATAAAGTAAAAAACTATGTTTAAAACTACAGCGATTGAAAATGCTATCAAAAATAATATGTCCAACGATTTTGCTATTTTCTTTGGGTGGACGGCAGCATTTTCTGTATCCTCGTCTTTTATTCGTAGTATCTTTTTCATAAACCTCGGTAACTTCACATCCGTCTCTTTGTGGTGCATTCTGCTCACTATAATTACTGCCAACACCATTAAACTGCTGAATACCATGTCGAACAATAATTTAGTCATAAAATTGGAAACATTTGGAGCAACGGGCAGTTTGTCTAGAATTATGGTGAGAAAGATAACCACTGATATGAGAACGCCGATAGAAAATCCAACTCTCTCATTTGAATCCACTGGCAAAACGAAAACAAAGATCTGAAGGAGATTTATATAAATCGTTGGCAGCAAGAAGCTAAATATGTAATATTTGCTTCGTCGTTGCATGATAACTTCAAGCTGCAGTACCGCAACGTTTATCCCATTAATACTATACCTGTTGATAAAATTCTTAGTGTTTTTAACAAACCACTGTCCATTCTCTTCAAAGTAATCCATGTGAATGGTTGGTGATAGAGGTTGGAATACGATGTCTGAAGCTAGATATCCCGGAACATAAAATCTCAATGTACAGTTCTGGGTATCAAAAGGATAAAAATCTATGGAGTTACTGCAGGTTACAACAAAACGATCAGAAGGCAAACAAACTATTTTTCCATTCGCATACACATTGCAAGATTGTTCACCTGAGAGAATTGGCATTTGTTCATAATGCGGATTAAATAGAATAAAATACGGCGCCCAGATATTGGAAACAAAAAGTGAAGTTTGATCTAAGTCGCCATCAAAGTCAGTCGAATTCCAGGTTAGGCGGAAATCTGTCCATTCCAGACCAAAGGACCCCATAATGGTCATCTTACTTTTTTCCATGGCGAATTCCTCGAGACTTGTCAGGTAAAAATTGATGTTGATTATTGTTGGTACCGTCTGATTAAGGCCGGGTCTGATCATTCGGTCGTAACCAGAGGAGAGATTGGCGTGGAGTTGTGCCTTTTGTTTGATTGAGTATCCTTCGACGCATTGAAACCAACAAAGAATCAACAAAAACGCCTTCATTATTCATTCAAAAATGCAATGTGTTACCCGTGGACATGTTGATCGTTTTATAAATGGTTAACGTTACCATATAAGGAAATTATTGGTAACCAATAAATTTAGTTTGGAAAATATGTAATCTATCAAATCGTTATAAACAAAATGAAGGAAGTCGTCATGATCTGATAAAAGGATTTTTTATTATAAACATGGTTTTTTGGGAGTTGATTTTGATTTTAATCAACTCTCCTATGCAGTTACTCTAGCAAACTGGAAGTGAAACAGTGTCTGGACCGGGACATACTAAAGAACTGAAATACTAAAGACCTGAATGACCTGAAACTTTATATAAATGATATTTCATGTTTTGCGTAAAAAAAAAATAACTGTGTGTGTGATTATTATATTTCCATATGAAATGTGGTTGAAAAATATCATGAAATGAAATCCATATGAATTATTTACGCACAAATATAAAAGACTTGAGAATTTGAATTGACCTGAAGTTTCAGTTCACCTTAAAAATATAAATGATGCGTGTATGTTTCTCTGTTCTGCGACAAATTAGGTGACTATATGTGGGGTTTTACTATACTATACATGTCGCTCGGAATTCTTGGAAAAGCCAAAAAAATCACAATAGAAAAAATATGCGCAATATTATTCATATACAGCTGAGGAATTATTTGCCAAGCAATTTAACATATCGTTGATTTTAGCATTAAATTTATCAATAAAATCAACTTCCGTCAGTACTTTAGTACTTTGATTATAACTTACTACTAAGCTGTTTTATTTATTCCGTTTTATTGTTTCTCTACTGAAAGTGGCATCCACACTTTAAACATAAAGTGAAGAATATAAGACTTTTACTTACTAGTTTTGTTATCGGCTGACTTCAGAAATATTTTGAGTCGATCAAATTCATAGATTCGGCCATATTGCCGAAAATAAATTCTACCCATTAGGGCATAAAAATATAACAGGCAGTCATGTGCCACGTTTAAACCAATGAAAGTGTGACATTTAAGTCCAAGGGAAAAATAGTTGTATAGAGTCCGTACGATCCAAAAAAGGTAGGATATGTTTAATATCCCCGTCTTGTTGTTGATCACTGGTGTCTAGAGGGGTAGGATATGTTAAATATCCCCGCCTTGTTGTCATTCACTGGTGTCTAGAGGGGTAGGATATGTTAGATATCCCCGTCTTGTTGTTGATCACTGGTGTCTAGAGGGGTAGGATATGTTAGATATCCCCGTCTTGTTGTCATTCACTGGTGTCTAGAGGGGTAAGATATGTTAAATATCCCCGTCTTGTTGTTGATCACTGGTGTCTAGAGGGGTAGGATATGTTAAATATCCCTGCCTTGTTGTCGATCACTGGTGTCTACCTCTAAAGAGGGCTGAATGGTCGTGGCCACTTTTAGACTATATTTAACTCCATGAGAAGACGATCTTTGTATAGATATCATAAAATGTTTAAATTTTATAGCTAAAACATACATTTTTCTTTACTAAACAAAAGTATAGAGCTTCAAAAATCTTATCTAAAAAATAGGAGGAAGATCCAATGGTTATTTTGTGGAACACCAAGCCTCCTTAATCAGATCAGCATACATTCTTATAACTTGATGTTAAAGATGTATGTTCCTTAGGTTTTGGGTAGCCATTTTGGGTCACCTCTAGTCTGAAAATTCTGCAGCACATATTAATTCAAGTAGTATATTTATATTTTACAATGCCAAAACTAAACTATATTGAATGAAATTGTATTTTGAAAAATACATTTTTACAGAGTTAGTAAGGGACTTTATTTTGTGGCGGAAGGTTTTCAAGAAGGAAATGAACAATTTTTATTACCCACTAGTTTAAGAGTACTCTTACTTTCGCTTCCTAATTTTCAGCACAGATCAAACTTCTACATAGTTTGTTTATTGCAGTATATTCATAATATTCTGCAAAACATATTTAAACAATTTTTTGATAAATCTATCGATATCTTTTGGCATATTTAACTCATATTTCATAGAAGTTATAAAAAAAAATTGACTCCATTTTGGGCTAAAATTACCTTATTTCATGCTATATCTAAAATAGTTTGAGATGTGACCCCTACTTGTTTTACTTTTAAATGAGACATTAAATGTATGTCTATTTGTTTGCAAAGTTTTAGAAAGATGACATTTCTATATTTTTTTGCGTTGTTGTTTGATTACTCCAAAATTGTGTAACATCTGCTGTTGTTTTCATTATGTACTGGCCTCTGCAGCCACCAGTAAAGCAAGAATTTTTAAACTTTGAGTTAGATTTTACTTTTTTAGTCACTACATGTGTCCAACTTCTGTATACTGTATACAGTATTGTTCTGTAAACTGTATTAAAATCATAACCAAAACATAGTTCAAACTATATACATGTGTATATATATATATATATATATATATATATATATATATATATATATATATATATATATATATATATATATATATAAAAGCACTAAAAATAACCAACGACACGAACAATAAAGTAAAATATTGTAAACTATCAATTAATATGTCAAATGTTAGTAAAACTTTCATGAAAATTATCATTTCTGTTTGTGGCCCTATATTTCCAAAATGACATGTAACATGGATCACAAATAAAATAAATGAACATGCTTAAACTCCCTACCCAAACAAATTATTCCATGTACATTTCCCAAGGTTTGGTTGTTATTTTGATTAAATCAAAGATTGGTAAAACCTTATAAGATGGCAAGGTTTAAGTGGCTCGACATATGAATACATTATCTAATTATCTAAAGACGCAGATCTGTAGCTCCCGGATGGACAATCTGGGAGCTACAGTGCCTCCCACTGGTAAAATAACTGCAATTTACCTTGCACAAAACATTGCTCTAGTTTTGACTGATTAACTTTAATATTTACACACGAATAATTCTGTGGAAAAAAATAGTATAGTTAAATTCTTTATGCAACTTACTAATGATATCATCATTTTACTCACCTCAAACTTTCTCTGAAACACGCTAACCGACCTCTTAAAATGAAGTATGTAAATCCAAATTGATGTGAAAATTGCCATTTTTACATGTAAACAATCTGCATTATTTCACTTTAAGGGGACTGGTGATGTTGTTTAAAAGGACATCAGAGGCAAGTAAAGAGAGGATAACAGTACTAGTAGTAAATTGCATGTAAAAACGTGTGAGTCTCAATTATCATTTTGTGGAAACTCATGGGATTTCTTTACATAAGACTAATTTTAATTGTATATTATGAAAATCTCAGGGTTCAATAGTGTATACATGTAAGTTAGAAAACCCATTTAAATCACGCTCCCTGTGAGTTCAAAGGTAGCCTATCAACCACCTTTATGTCATTTGGTTATACCAGCTAGTCTACCTAGTGTATTATAACTGATACAGCTGACATATTTATTCTTAAACTTTATTTAATACATTATCCAATGATTTTATTTTTCATCCGAATAATTAAGAGCCATTAAGAGGATTTCTCCAAGACAGAAACTTTTGAAGCGTTTACTGCAGGTCTGAAATCTAGATTTTTTTTCAAAATTTCTGATGTTATCATTTCTTAATTATAATCTGACTTTGAAAACATTTTTTTATCCTACCAAATCTCTAAAATTCATAAACTTACGGGGACATGGGCCATCAAGGCGGCCCCCAGACCCCCTGCCTACAACTAACGGCTCTTATAACCTAAATCCTAGATCCACACCGGCATACATTACTCCAACATTTTTGTATTGCGTAATTTTTTTTATTTAAATAAAGAAGATATGGTTAATACCTAGTTTTAACACTGAAAATACGAAATCAACTGAACTACTTGTTTTTGTCTTGGTAAACATTGCAATTTTATTCATTGATTTATATCGAGGAGGTCAGGTTTATCTGAATCTTTGTGCGATGATCAGGTACAAGACAAAGAAGATATTCATTTTTAATATAAAAATATGACATATACTCAAATGAAAATATATCATAAATACAATGCTTTTAATAAAAAATATCATGGATCGAATTTTTATGTATATAAGCATACGGAGATGATTAGATACAACAAGATATACCAATAACTTGTTCACTGTTGCACAGTTAAAGTACATTTTTAAAAAATTTCATGGCTAAAACACAAGTATGGAAATAAAAATCAAACCGGAATGGAATGGTGGAAATTCTTGTCCTTCTCAGCGGTATGGAAAGAAAACAACAGCAGAAAAATTATATACCTACATATTATATTTAAACAACGTTACATTTGTACAAACGGAGGAAGACTGTACACGGATGTGAACAAGGTAATGACACATTCGATGAACATAAGTAAAATAGACAGGAGAATCCGTTCCTAAGAAATAACACGTTAATGAATGCCCACATGAATAATTTGACTACTGAATGATTCACACTATACTAGTATTTAAGTAAAGGTGACAACACCTTTCTTACTTTGAGATAAAACGCGACTGGTCCTTGATTTTTGTCATCCAATTGATATAAATGACAAATAAAACTTGGAAGGAAACATTATTCATGAAGTATAATATCGTTGCGACTAAGAATTGCCTCAACTTACCACAATTCTTGGTTTTCTTGTCTAAATTAATTACGTTTCTATAGCAGCCATTGCAACGAGGTAGATAAAATTGTTAGACACTAAAAAAACAAAAAAAATGATCAGAAAGAACTTGTCAAAAGCTTGTCCTACGTCATTCCAAGTAACGTTGCTGTCGCCTTCGTCGTTCACGCATTCCACAGGAGATTTCTCGGGGGATTTAACGGGGGGTTTCTCTTTCTCTTCGATGTAAACCGCAGATTGTTTCCACTTGCAACAAATGTTCATCCTGCGCGTAAATGCTCTGAGTTTGCCGGATATCTGATGGTTGTCCGTTTTATGGTACATTTTGATTGCCACTACCACTGCCACTACCATTGCACAACCAAGTAGCATATCCACCAACAGTTTGTACGTCAGGTATGAGACATTCGGCTCCGAGGCCTCGGGTAGTTTATCTTGAATCATAGTCAAGAATACAGCCACGGCCAAGAGAACGGTGATTGAAAATCCTACTCTCTCGCCAGATTCCACGGGCAACACAAAAACCAAGATCTGAATGAAATTCATGAAAAAGATTGGCAACAGAAGACTCGCAATGTAATAGGTCGTTCGACGGCGCATGTTTATTTCTAGTCGCAGTTCCTCAAATCCGAACACATTCACAGAATAATAATTCCTAGTGCTCAGTACAGACCACAGTCCATTCTCTTCATACAACTCCATGCGGAAGTTTGGTGACGCAGGTCGTAGAAGAATATCAGATGTAAAATATCCTGGTACAAAGAATTTTAAAGTACACGTTTGAGAATCAAAGGGGTAATAAGTAACGTCGGCATCACACGTAGCCTCATACAGGTCAGGCGGCAGACATGATACTTCGCCATTTAGAACGACAGCGCAAGACATGCCACTAGAAAGAACAGGTTTAACTTTCTCGTATGGATTCATTAGAACCATATACGGGGTCCAGATATCAGAAACAAAGAGAGAAGTTTTAAACAGGTCTCCCCCATAATCCGCCGGATTCCAGACTAGGCGAGAGTCCGTCCATTCCATGCCCAGGGAGCCCACGACACCGATCTTACTGTCTCCCTCCGAGAACTCCTTCAGGCTCACTATGTAGAAATTGATATTAATCTGTATTGGGAATGATCGGTTCACCCCGGGGCGGACCCTCCGATCGTACCCCGAGGACAGATTGGCGTGAAGCTGAGTCTGCTGGGTGATGGTATATCCCCCGACCCCAAGGAGCGAGCAGACGACCAACACAATGACCTTCATCGCTCTCCCTGACGTGGCGCCGCCTATACTGTGTACCAGAGTCTCGCTCATCCTACCAGTTAATTGTAATGACAAGTATCGTCGTATTCTTGAGTATCGTGTTTTTTCTGTTATTTTGTCCATTTAAAGATTTAGCGGGATAAGTTTAAGGTGTCTTTTCATTAGTTTAAGTACTTTTCCCAATATTGATAACAAAGGCTTAAATACCTTTAACTCAAAGATTGCCCCATTACCTATCTGTTAATACCTCTGTTTTCAATATTTCTCTATGTATTAAGTTCTTTTACATAAATTATTTGTCACTGATATTTTTTTTGATCACGTGATGATACGATTTTCTGCGTCATTTCAAAATGTAATGGTTGTACAAACAAGTTGATCTGTTACGGACATAGCATTAATTCTTTTATTCCGCTAATGATCCCAAATATCGCCTTGTGCTAATATTGAAGTGAATCATGAAGCGTTTGACAGTGAAATAATTTGAGATATCCTTGAAGAGCGCGGTTTAGGAATGTATGTATTTTTTCCAGCTAAAATTAAAAAATAAAACAAGCATTTTAAGGAGTTTCTAATTCCGTGCATCGTCTTATTGAAACCCTTCAAGACTTTTTAGCAGACCTAATACGATTTATACCATATCTCTGAGCAACAACGTTTAAATATTGTCACAATACATTGCATAAATGAAATCAATTCCAGCGCATTATATTACCATTGATTATTTGTGTTGGAGAGTATTTGGGTTCATTTAACTTTGACCGGAGCAAAATCAGTACGGAAGCGGCTTAGAAAAAGTGACCCGTTAATAACGTCACGAACCCAAACCATGACCAAAAAGCTTGTTGACATTGGATGTGTAGGAGGTTTATGTAATTGTAGTTTTCTGATAGGGATACACACGATACGTTCTTACTTAACTATTTGTTTACCCCTACCATTGTACATGGTAATATATCGTTGATAATGGTATGAAGAGTTCATTTATAAATCAAATCAATATATGCAACTGTTAAATGGGGAAAGAAATGAGATCTACGTGCCAGATAGAATTCTAATGTGTTTGTATGTTTAAATAACCGTTCCATTGTAAGGACATAGAGACAGGAGGCCATTTTCGAGTCACGAGAAACGTTTGTAACAGTCTGTAGGATGATAACATAATTACATTTAATAGTTTTGATTTTCTTACCCCAAAAATAAATCATACTGATTTAAAAAGCAATGCTTTTAAAATCAAATTCTAAAACTTTTCTTTATATGTATAGAGTTCTATTTATTAAGGGGGATGGTACCGTTTAAAATTTTTAAAACTTTGTACACTCGAAAAATCTTTTATATATATACCGGACTCACGTTTAGATTTTGGCAAGGGTCGGTATTGCAGGTTTAGCAGTATGATTTTCTAAAGGAACTTCTTATAAAACAAGCCCTCTGATATCTCAAACAAAACAGAGTCCCTATTTTTTTTCAACGAGGAATGTCTATATGTGTGCAAAATAGAAGAATGTGGTCAAAGATATATTCATAGCTATTTATTCTACCTATGAATTATTCCTAGAATTCATGCAAAAATGGTCTGTACTACAGTAGGAAAACATTTGTTCCTGTGGAATGAAAATAAATGTAGGACCACTGCTAACTAAACTATATATCTATTTCACTTACACCTCGTATTCTGTATTTTGAAATGCCATACTTCCCGTTAAGATAACCTTTATATCTCAAGATTAAATGATATTTAATCTGATATTTATAAGAGTTTAACTGGCTGCATTTTGTCTATAAGCACAACTCATTTTGTTACCATGCTACGTGAAAAGCATCTATTTCTCTGTTCAACGGAATCATAAGATCAGATTTAGTGAATAGAAATGAGCATCTCGTCCTAACCATCCGTTCATGAAACGGACAATCTGGTCGGATAAACAAAAACAGCCTCAAGATTTTACCATTGGTTTTATCATTACATGTATTATGGGAAGCTCCGTCTGGTACAAAAATAATACTAGGCCAACCCTGAGATTATCTCTTGTTTTTGGACCCAGTCTCATACCTCCTTAAGCCAAGTACAGTAAATAAAAGCGGAAGTCAATTAAAAGATTAACTGTTCATCTCTGAGCGTGCTTCCGATGGGATTAAAGCAGTTGGGAATTTAGAACTTTTTTTAATCAGTTGTCAAAATAGACGAAAAGTTTTTGTAGCAATTAACACTAAGTCCGAAAAAGTTAATTTACACAATTATTTCAAATAGTCGGACAGATTGAATTTCACACCCTGACATCTGTTTATCAATCTTACCAAAATCTTGTTTATAGTTTCTTAATAATATGCCACAGAGCAAAAGGTATGTTAATGCTTTGCTTCCGGGTAGTTGAGATTTTTTATCGAAATTCCTTTAAAGTCCTGTACACAACATGTTCCATTTCGCATACACAAAAAATAACTGATGAAAATTAACTATTAATGTAAATAATTGATTGCAAATAAAAAGAGGAAAATTATTCCTGTCCGATTATTTTTTACATTACTTTTCCTTCGTCATTTGTGGACAATAAAACCTGTATATCCGCTTTATAAATCCAACAAGCACATGGTGATATTGCAGTAAATATACATTCATTTATCACTTTCTCATTCTGGTTTTGAAATGTACATGTTAAACCTACAACACCATGTCAAGCGAGTTTTTCTAATTATAACAAGTTAGGTAACTGAGATGGAAGTCAACATCTTTCAGTGACGTAATATACACCCATGAAAAATAAAATGAATGATAAAATACGCGTCAATACAATTAAATCGATTTTTTCGGATGCTATCGTACCAAAGAGACCGACAAATTTTTACTACTGGAGTATTTTTCCTTTAAATATGCAGGTTAAAGTTGTTTTAGATAAATCGTTAATTTTCAATTAACTTTCAGATATTTGAAATAATGTTGTGCACATGACTTTAAAGGAATTTCTTTTATAAAAGCTTCAACTACCCCGGGGTTCTAAATTGCGGGGGGGGGGGGGGGGGTATCGTCAAGCACATGTGTCACCTCCAGCTCCCAGTCACTTTAAGTCGACTGAACATCAGAATTTTTATCCTGTTCCTGTCCAAGTTGGTAAGGAATAGTGACAGAGAGACGGTTATAAAGAATAATATTTACATTCTACTGTGTTTTTTTCTATTAAATTCTGTTAATACAAGAACCTATTCACTGTGTTTGAATTGACATGTAAAGGCCTTGTCACATCAAGTTGCGTTCCCTTCGAGGTATCACGGCATTGTAAAATTTCTAAAATGGCCGTGAAATTGCAGGAAAATGCAGGAAAAAAAAAGATCATTTATTTAATGAAATTTTTGACAAGAAAGGATGTCACGGCGGTCAGACGGCGACCGAAGCATTTTCACGGCGCTTCCTTAGATTGTGACTGTGTTTCTATGGAGTTCTATTTGGCGATTGACAACGCTCTCGCCGAGTGTCCTTGCCGTGCTAAGAGTTTTCACCTCGCGTTCATCACGTGCTCAATGAACCGACTGCGTGCGCAATACATTCTTGTTACGCAGTGATATTTCAGTGGTATCCCGACAGCAATTTGTTTTTACTGCGAGTGTATCAGAACGCCGAGCTACAGTGCGTACTTTGCGCATGCTCAAAATACGCACCGTCGAATGGCATTCTTGGCGACTCTACTGCGTCCAATGAAGATGTCGCCTCGGTGTTGCGCCGTGTAGGGGACTCTACTGTGAGCACCTGTCCTTGACGTTCTGCATTTTTAGGTACGCATCAGGATGGCCCTGAGGACGCAGCCCCGATGTGACAAGGCTTTAATTAATTATGCCATGGTTTGGGGTTTCACTGCTTTGGGTTTAACCTCACGAGACGAAGTCGAAAATTATTACATTTTTTTTAAAGATGCAAAATTGGACTTAATCTCGTTAGGTTAATCCCAGGGTTGTTAAACCTAAACTATGGTATAATTTACATTTACACCACAAAAAATGCATGAGATATCAATTACATATGCTTGGATAAAATCAGAGTGCTGTTTATGCCGGTCACAGTGAAAATGCAATAACAATGGGTACATTCTGCTAACCCAAAGAATGGAAAGTAGACACAGGAGATTTCTTTAGTCGATTGTCGGGGCTTTTACCATTATTGAGACATCAAGTGTGTATTTTGTTAATCTTTCATATTCTATACAAATGATATTCCATTTCATTGATATGAATTGGGTAAAAGCAAATACCAAGAGACGTGAAGAAAACTAGATATATTGAACTAATTATATCGAACCCTATTTTGTAATAACTTAGCACTTAATGTTCGCATTAAAAGCTCCCAAAGAAGGGTGTGATTTAAATTCACCGTGTCCTCAGTAGGTATAAATGGACAGCGGATTTACAAATAACTTTTATCCGTTAAACCACGGCAGAGCCCTAGATATCGCCGGACCGTTGGACGAGTTTCTCCGTGTATGACAAAATGCTCTCCGCCATCTTGCTCCTTTTGACCGTTCTCTCTCCGACCGAGTCCTACACCATAGCTCAAGAGACTAAGCTGCACACCGACCTGTTCACAGGGTATCAGAAGGCGATCAGACCGGGGGCCGACAGGTCTAAGCCGCTCAGCATCTCAGTCGACTTCCTGATGATTAGTTTGAAAGAGTTTAACGAGGAAGAAGGCAGGTTGTCCGTCATTGGAGCGTTTAAGTTTGTTTGGACAGACAACCGTTTGGCGTGGGACAAAAACTCTTACGGTGGCGACCTGACACAAACCTCAGTTTTACAAGATACAGTATGGGTTCCAAATGTTGTCAACCTGAACTGTTTTGAAACCATGAAACCCCTTGGCTCCAGTTCTTTGAGTTTGAGGGTTTATAATGGTGGCACAGTGGCTTGGATTCCGCCTGTTCTCATAGAGAGTTCCTGTGACGCCGATGTTACCTATTATCCCTTTGATTCCCAGACATGTGTCATCCGCTACTACATGCCGGGTTATTATCAAAGCGACGTAAACTTTTCTCCTAGCAGGACGGAAGCAGATCTACAACAATACGAGCAGAACAACCTGTGGGAGATAACCAGCACCAGTCTCAGCACGTTTGTTAACTCATACTATTTCCAGGAACTCCAGATAGAGCTACAGATGCAGAGACGGTCCCGTTACTACATAGCCGGTCTGATCCTGCCCATCTGTCTGATGAGCTTTCTACAGATCATGGTGTTTGTCCTGCCCGAGGAGTCAGGGGAGAGGGTGGGTTTCTCCGTGACGGTTCTCCTGGCCGTGGCTGTGTTCCTGACCATCATCCAGGAGAGTCTCCCCGAGGCCTCCGAGCCCAGTGTCTCACTCCTCGCCTATAAACTTCTCGTTGATATTCTAGTTGGTGCAATGATTACATCTACAGCGATTCTCGGCTCCGCCATTTATCACAAAAATGAAACGGATAATGTTCCAATCTGCATTAAACGATGTGTTCAAACCTGCAGATGCAAACTGTCCTGCAGAAAGGCGTCTCCTAAAGTCATTGATGTGAAGATCGCAGAGAAACCGCCACTAGATGATTTTCGAAATGAAGCAGAAGATGACATCATTTCGTGGAGAGATGTTGGGAAGGTTTTTGACAAATGTTGTCTAATATTTTTTACTCTGTGTTTGTTGATAAATAACATGGTTTTAATGGCAATAATTAGTTTAAACTGATTTGACCAATCTTTTTTCTCCTATTAAGCATTGAATGCTTTTTGGATGCCGTCGGTCCTGCAACACACCAAGCGGTGCAGACAAATTGAATACCGCGCGGTATGATAATTTTTCTGCACCGCTTGGTGTGTCATATAGGACCGACGCCATCCAAATATAAGCATTCAATGCTTACATTTAAACTTTCATACTGATGTATGAACTATTGTGAATCGCCGCTTAAAAGCCATTATTTACGCTCTTAGTCAGGGATATGAAACATACATGGAACAGCCATATTTTAGAACATGTTATTCAGTTAGCTTCCACGACAAAAATATAGTGCCAGAAAATTTGTGGAGAAAAATATTTTTTATTAAGGAGTAGATATATATTAATGATTGTTTTTGAAAAGTACATACTAGTATCATATTGGTTATGTAAGATTGAAAGTTTCATTTAATCTTACAAAAATAAATATGCTCAAAATATGTGAAGAAGTTTGTATCTGTGCACATGGCGCCTGTATTAGCAAAGTGTATTCATAGAAAATTGAACGTCGCAGATTTCCAATGCAAACATAAGGGGAAATATACACTGGATGTAAATATTCTGGTATGGATCTACATGTTCATCTTATTTCCTCACTCAATATAACCAGTCATTTATTTTATAACAGTAACTTTAAAATTGGTACCATTATATGAACTTATTTATTAATTACGATCCTTATTAAGTTCATTAATTTTAAGAGATCCTCGAGAATCACAGATGGTCGAATTGTCAGGACCTTTGATATTTTATCTTCACTTTAAACCTTTGTTGTTGTTTTTTTGCTTAATGCTTTATTCCTGTCTGTAGCACATATCAATTTGGTACGTTACACATCGCAATATTGTTCTTCATTATGCGCAACATTATGTCGTATGACAGGGTGTGAAATTCAATCTAATTAATGTGTAAATTAACTTTTTCGGACTTTGTGTTAATAGCTACAGAAACGTTTCCTCAATTTCGACAGCTGTTTTAAACTGCATGAACTGTTTTTAAAAAGTTTTAAATTCCGTGCAGCCTTAATCCCACCTGAGGCAAAGATATTGACAGTTAATCTTTTAATTGACTTCTGTTTATGTTTATTGACACTTTATCTTTCATCTTCTTAATCCTTTTATGTACATGCTGCTAAAATGTCATGATTTACTCGATCAATAGCTTTTTGATAATTAAACTTATATCCGTACTTATTATGTTAATCCTTCATTGTGTTATTCCGTTGCTCATTTTATATAATTCTGAATTGTAAATTATAGTAAGTTGGAATCAGACCATCGGGTCTGATGCAAACCAAACTCACGTAATGGTATATTTCATGTAAAGTCTATATAAAAGTCTGAAAACTTAAACGCGTGTTAGCTAGTGAAGGTTTCATGAGGCTGAGTCCAACAACAAGAGAATAGGCTCACGTTTAGTCCAGTATTAGCCCGTGCGAGGGAGAGGGCCCCGTAATACGTACTGTACTCAAATAGGTTTTAACATTCTGATGCTGCTGAAGCGAGGCACGCATTTTTGTCGAAAGAGTTACCTCCCTTAGTTGTATTGATTTACATAGTTAAACAGGTCGAGACCACTATATTTTGTGACGTCGGCATAAATTTGCATACTAAATTAGGCACCTGTTTACTTTTATCGACAAACCAATCAGGTGAATGAGTTACAAGGCATTGTGGGCTACTACAAGTTTCAGTGAATACAAAGCGTATTGAAAATATATACCATTTTGAATTGTCCTTTGGAAACTCATTTTGAATGATTTTTCAGAATTTATGAAAGTAATATGGACAATTATGTCTGAACTTCAATTTCTATGCTCACATTTAAAATATATTGCATATGAGGACTTATATCAACCTATTTAAATACCCCATTGTCAATGTTCAAAAGAGAGGTACGTCCTATTGAATTAAAAGCAGTGAGTACTGTTTTTTTTCACGTGATACCCCATATTTGGGACACCATTAGTAGAACCACGCGTTGATATTTTCTTCAGGGACATTCATCAGAATGCTTAACGGACAAAATACTTTATGCTGCATATAGCTTGTGCTTCTGCGTTTGTATATTTGTGCATTTCTACTACCGTGGCTACTAGTTTTCACGTATGTTAAATAATGTACAGTTACCTGTATTTATTTCTAGTGCACAATGATAAAGTCACCAACACACAAATGTGATGTTTTTTTCTTATCAAAATAAGTTTGTACTTGTATGCGTATATTTGTCAGTCGTTTGATACTGATCATTTTTGAAGCAACAATTAATCAACTAAAACAACAGTATTTTTTAATGTGAGCATGGAACAAAGTTAATGGTACGTAACCTTTAATTTTTTACCTTCTAAAGTAAAAATCAAGATGTACAAACATTCCGGCAAGCAATTAAATATTGTGTATAAAACAGACAAACACCACGTGCGTTTGTTGAATCGTAAACACGTTATAGACCATCATGCATTGCAACTCATTCACTGGATTGGAGAATCTGTTTGCCAAAAATACTGTCACGTGTTAAATAATGCTATCCATATAAGGTAGTGTACCTGACCTGTTAAATGCTTGTATAGTATATGGCCACAGATCTAAGACATCTAATTGAGACGGTGCTCGGTTTCATCCATAGCCTGGTCCAGGAAGACCAAGATCTTGTAATAGTTATACGTTGTGTCAATCTGTTTTGTTCTCCGAGGTCTGATTCTACGCAGACCCTTATCCCATAGTAACGTCAAACTAATAGTCTACCCCTACACGTTACACTGCCAGTAACATTTAAACTTTAATTATTCCAATGTATCCATGTTTGGAAACAGTAAGTGTTCATTCAGGATTTTATTTCAAATCTAAGGCGGTTGATGACTTTCAACCTCGTGAGGGAAATCTGAGGCAACTTTTTTTCTGACAAGATTCAATCAGCGGATTTTAATTTTCGCATTTTAATTTTGTAAATGTTAGTTTTTCTACAGGAGCGAATTTAATATGAAAAAACGGGGATTCGTTGCATGACCTATTCTTCGTTGTTACAGATTAAAATATAATTGAAAATATTTATTTTTTGTGTATGACTTTTTATCTACTCAAGGAAGCAAAATAATGCAGGCGTCATAAAATCATTAAATGTCCAACACAAGTCGAACATTGATACATGTAGCTTGTCTATTCGATATCTCGGCCCGTAATCCATAGCGCTCTGATTTATAGACAGTTCCGATCTGGCATCCTAGCTAGTGTTCTTCTGTACACGCATTATAAAAAAATCATGAAGCTGGATTTCACCTGTCATTATCAGCATTCCTGGGATTTTTACTGATCGTCATAATTACCAGGTGATCCTCTGGGGCAGCAGGCCTTCTCTTTTTAACTGAACAAAAATAACCCGTAGTCAATTAGCTTAAGTCGATTGGTACTCTCATGTATTCTTTGTATATTAAAAACATGTTCCATAAATTTAAATTTGCTTCGTTTTACCATATCTGCCAAATGTGTGTTTTTATTTTCATGAGTTTATCCTGATAGAGAGATTTTTAGATGGACGCTCAACCTAGAAATTAAAAGCTTAGAATGACCTTATTTGAAATTCACGTTAAATGTAGGAATTAGTAATACTTGTTTCTAAACGCAATTACGGCTTATAGGGAGGAGAGCGACGATCTATAAGGGTGTCAAGTTCTATATTTTTTTTTCTTAAAACCGACAATTTGAAATAGATTTTCATTTCACAGGTCCTGTTTCAAGATAGCATTATTATACCCTGTCACAGTGCAGCGATTTAAAGGAGTCCTCTACATTTGCAATATTTTGAAAACGTTTTCAGTGTATTGAGTTATCTTATAATGGTTATTTATTTGGAATCCGGGGCATTGGCTCTATTTAAATATAGAGGACAAAGACAGGTTAGAAAGATTAAGATCATAATAAACTGCCCTCTTTGTGAAAAAAATCACGATTCCAAATAATTACTTTTGTTGATTTTAGGGTTCGTATAAAATGCCTGATCCCTTTTGAGATTTTAAAAAATGCTGAGACTTTAGTCTGTAGAAATAACGTATAACCGCCTGTCACTCCTGCTAAGCATACCAATCATTATTGGCTTACATGAATCAAAGGATCGACTCTACTTAGCTTGTCAGTCAGTCGGTCTGTTCGTCCGTTCTTCAGTCAGTTTATCTGTAACCTGTTTACGTGTTCAACAATACTTTCTACAAAACTTCATTGTGAAATTGATTCAATTTTGATTTCAAATCAAGGGGCACGTCGCTTTCAAAGGACAGATGATTTAATCAAAGCATAAATCTTTTGTTTTAGTTGTCTAAAACTTTACCATACAATAATTCATATAAAATTTGGAACCGTGTGCCTGTAGCTGTAATGTGTATTCTTTAAGGGGGCCGTGATTATCCTCTTTCTTTGGTTTTATCACGCCTGTGTATTCTTTAAGGGAACGTCGTGGGTATCCATATTTTTAGTTTTATTACGCCTGTGATTCAATCTTTGATTGAGATTATTTAAATGACAGTTTGATAATCAAAGTTCCACAAGATTTTTGAATTCTAATTGACACACTTTTTTATTTATTCAGCAAAGATATAATTTTACGCAGGGTTAATATTTTACATAGTTTAAGCTCCATAGATAACGTAGCGTAAAATTGTGTCTATCTGGCTTTCTTAAAATCAAAGCCTATGAGGGGGTTCACAACACCTGCAATCCTTCAGTACCAAGACAGCCATGTTTGTATACCGCCAGTGCTGCTACAAACTTTTGTATCAATACATTACGTATAGATGAACAATATATCTCTCTAGAAAGAAAAAGTCGGATGGAGATTAAGAGTAGTGACAGTGGAAAAAAGAGAGAATCAAAGTACTGAAGTACTGACGGGAGTTGATCTTTTTTAACCGGGTTTTCCCAAGGAAAAATCCGGTTATTAAAATGGTGAAAATGGCGGGCGGGCGGCTGCCAAAAGGGTACCCTCATTGTATGGATAGCTCCTCCTACAGTTTTCAAAAGATAAGAAGTTGTTCTTTTGCAGATCAATTGTACATATATCAGAGGTGTGCATATTGCTAGGATTTTGATTTTAGATAATTTATCGAAAAAATACCAGCTTTTGAACTTAGTCATTTTTTGGCAAAATATTGCATATAGGGTACCCTCATTGTACGGATAACTCCTCCCACAGTTCTCAAGATAGGAAGTTGTTCTTTTGCAGATCAATTGTACATATATCAGAGGTGTGCATATTGCTAGGATTTTGATTTCTGATAATTTATCGAAAAAATACTAGCTTTTGAACTTAGTCATTTTTTGGCAAAATATTGCATATAGGGTACCCTCATTGTACGGATAACTCCTCCTAGAGTTCTCAAGATAGGAAGTTGTTCTTTTGCAGATCAATTGTACATATATTAGAGGTGTGCATATTGCTAGGATTTTGATTTCCGATAATTTATCGAAAAAATACCAGCTTTTGAACTAAGTCATTTTTTGGCAAAATATTGCATATAGGGTACCTTCATTGTACGGATATGTCCTCCTACAGTTCTCAAGATAGGAAGTTGTTCTTTTGCAGATCAATTGTACATATATCAGAGGTGTGCATATTGCTAGGACTTTGATTTTCGATAATTTATGAAAAAATACTAGCTTTTGAACTTAGTCATTTTTTGGCAAAATATTGCATATAGGGTACCCTCATTGTACGGATAACTCCTCCTAGAGTTCTCAAGATAGGAAGTTGTTCTTTTGCAGATCAATTGTACATATATCAGAGGTGTGCATATTGCTAGGATTTTGATTTCCGATAATTTATGAAAAAAATACTAGCTTTTGAACTTAGTCATTTTTTGGCAAAATGTTGTATATACATGTAGGGTACTCCATTTCACTGGATAAGGGTTGACATGGATTATGGATACAGTTTACATAAAAGAAAACCCGGTTTGCTGTCATATTGACAGCTTTAACTTGTTTTATTTTATTGATTATTACTTATTTTAAAATTAATGATATGTAATTTAGCATTGCAAGTATTTGAATACTCAGTAATTACGCACATTTTTTATTCTAATATTCAACTCTCGGACTTTTTCTACAAGAATTCCGAGCTATAGACGGACAACCCATAAGTATCGTGCTGTGTAATATTTAAAGATACTTGTATAAGGCACGCCGTCAAACTCTACGATGCATTGCTATATAGAATGTATCACTAATTGCATAACATATAATGTAAGTGTTTAGATATAAATCTTTCTGTTTTTATTATGTATGTATAACTTAATTAAAAAATAAAAGTTGGTTTATGTGTAAGATCGAAATCGGGGTTTATCATCATTATAATGAGCACTTTATATTTCACGTATATGTTGCGTAAACCATTGATTTACTTTGAGGGCGGTCAATCAGTATCAATGAGGAAAAATCAGTGCATATCGTATCTGCCTTTAAGATTGGAATGATGTAAATGTCCCATTCCGTTTATTAACCCAGGCAAAAGAGTTGATAAGCGAATACTTTGGTTGACTAGGAACATCCCCAATAACTGGACTTGTTTTGATGCAATAATGAATGATAAGATGTCTAAGTGCCCTACATAAAAATTATATTGATTAGGTGTTCATACATGTACTATAGTTGGTGTTTAACAAGGTACCTCGTCAAATGACTGTTTACATGTGATATAAATTTTATCTCAACCTTATAAAAATAACTATGCCTGTTAGTCAGATGACATCCCCACAGGTATTTCCCAAGAATCGAGTACCCTAACATATATAAGAGGCCGAGAAAAGAACCCGTAATCAGAATAAACGATGGTGGGGAAGTGGTCAGTCCTTGCCTCATACCTTTTGGCCGCAGGAACTATTAACTGCTTGCCGTCTCATTCTACCGGAGCAAGAAATGTTCCGACACCGAGCGAGGTCTTCCCACAGCACGCGCAGCTAGACGTGAATGGAAGCTTCCACCTGTACTGGAAAACCAACTCTACTCACATTACATTTGAGGCGCACGCGAGAACACGGGGATATGTGGGTTTTGGACTGTCTCCTAATGGAGACATGTACCCAGCTGACATCGTCACTGGCTGGGTAAAGCATGGACACGTCTATTTACAGGTAAGAAACATCCAAACATTTTTCATGAGTTGATGCAGAAATCTTTACCAGGGGGTTGGAGTGGGAAAAATATCCAAGATTGCTCGGGTAGGGGGGGGGGGGGGGGTGGTCTGAGACATTTTATGGGTAATTTGACCCCGTAAATTTGAGAAATTTCAATTTTCGGGGGTGGGGGTTCGGTCCGCCCCTTCCAGATCTGCGCGTAAATCTAATTAAGGTCACTGACCGCCGACTTTATTCACTCACCTGATTCCTCGAAATCCGGAGGGAAAGTTTTCAGGCCATACATAAAACATGTCAAATCTTCGATTGTTAATAACTCTAAAGATATTCCTTAAAATTAATCGTAGCACAAATTTTCAAACTGTGCAGCACATATACAAGATTAGGCTGGCTGTTGTTGTAGGACCGCCACTCCACCGGACACTTTGAGCCGACAGTGGACTCGTCTCAGGACTGGATCCTTCTCCACGGGGAGGAGAACGATTTCGGCACCGTCATCAAAACGATCCGGAAGTTAGACACGTGTGATGACGATGACGTCAAGATAACGGTGAAATATTATTGATAATACAATGAAACGTTTATATTGTGGTATACGCTTACTGAATGACTTTTTAAAACAATGTACTGTCATTTCAGATCATTTAAACTATGAAGTAGGTTTTCACTTGAGTAAAATCAGTATGATGAGGATTTATCTACGAAGTGAATATATCTATATTTGCACCATTACACATATTTTAATCAGCAGGATGGTGACCAATTTAGGAGTCACAAACAACATGCGATTATTCGTTTGGCATTGAAAGAAAATAAATCAATAATTAAAATTTGCTTCATGTTTAACATAAAATTAGTGCAGGAATAGATAATTCAAAGTAGAACATTATGTTGGTTTTTAAAACATTGTTTTCTTTCGATAGAACGACACCGTACGAGTTATCTTTTCCTACAGTGAGAACGAGCCCCATCACGAAAGAGGAAGTCTGGTGTATCATGGGACTCACAGAGGCGCCAAAAGTCTCATGCTGTTGTCCGAACCCCGGAAAGTCCCCCTTCCAAGTGACGTCATCACACGGGACCTTCTGAATGGAAGAGTACGAAGCATAATAAACGAGTAGTATCTTGTTTTATATCGCGGTATATGTACTACAAAACCATAATTTTTTTAATCCGTTGTTTTGATAAAGCGACGTTTTTTATTTTTTCTCAGTTTCTCGTGCCGGACAAAGACACTACATACAACTGTAAAGTATTCGACCTTTTGAACCTTGGGAAGAAGCACCACCTGATTAAAGTATGGATATATTACCATTTTACTGTCTCTAAGTAACAAGCTATGCTAGTACAATGTAAAGACGCACGTTGATGATCTCCCCTGATTTCAGTTTGAGCCAGTGATACAGAAAGAGAATGTGGGCATTGTTCATCACATACTGCTACATAAATGTTCCGGCATTGACCGGAAGTACATAGGAGTGGAGTTTGACTGTTATAACTCCCACAATCACCAGCTGAAAGCGTGTAGTAATGTGATAGTTTCCTGGGCAGTAGGAGGCGGGGTAAGTGATTGATTGACAGGTCTCTTATCTCATTACATACATGTATTATACAGCCATGTCACAGTTTTAGGTGGACGTTACAGAACAGGAAACTCATTCTAAAAAATACTAACTCAACTTAGAATAACTCATGAATACTCAATAATTCTCAAAAATACTAACTCAACTTAGAATGACTCATGAATACTCAATAATTCTCAAAAATAATAACTCAACTTAGAATAACTCATAAATACTCAATTATTAATTCTCAAAAATAATAACTCATCTTATAATAAATCAAGAACACTCATAATTCTCAAGAATACTAACTCAACCCATAATTACTCAAGAATACCCAATAAATATCAAGAATTATAACTCAACTCATAATATCTCAAGAATACTTAATAATTATCAAGAATGATAACTCAACTCATAAAAACTCAAGAAAACTCCATCATTCTTAAGAATAATAATAATAACTCAACCCATAATTACTCAAGAATACCCAGTAATTTTGAAGAATAATAACTCAACTCATAATTACTCAAGAAAATCCAGTTATTCTCAAGAATAATATCTGAACTCATAATCAAGAATACTCAATAAGTACAATTAAAGGGGATGGAAACTAAAAATAATTTTTACGATAAATTAATTAATTACCATCTGCTATAATTGTAAATCGTATTTATTTCCGTTAAAAACCCCGAAACAATGATTAAATTAAGAAAAATGATCGCTTGATTTAAATTTCCCGCCGCAATGGGAGCTGCCATTTAAATTAATTTTAATCTATGACGTCACACCATCAATTCCGGTTTGTTTTATCAACATAGCATCAGTATTATATCATGCTATTCGCTCGAAATGACAAGCACTGGAAAAAATTTAAACAAAATCGATTTGAGACTGTTCTTTTACCTTTGACTTTCTACTAAATTACAAACCAACGTTAAACGGAGCATGTTCGTTGAAATCTTAAAGCGGAGGTTAGTGTCGATGGAAACTTCGTGTACTTAATAAAATTTTCAGCAGATGCCAAGTATTTTATAAAATATGTGCCGTCGTTATTTTGACATGGTACATTTAATTCCGACTTAGGAGAACGTATTTTAAACATCACGATGACAATTACAACATACTTTTTACTTAGCGAAGAACTCGACTTGGAATAAAAAATTTACTCGAGGTCATTTTCAACTTTGAATGATAGCAACTGTCAGTTACTTGATAAAAATGCATATATTTAATATTTATGCATACATATATTTATTCATTAGATTGACGTGTGAACCTAAACATTATCAATTTTGTAAGGTGTAAGAAATCGATGTGAAAATAAAAAAATTATCAGTAAAGTTTTTCATGTTTTGAATTGCCCTTTTTTTTGTTTTTTGCCTGTCGAGATATTTTGGATGTGTCCGCCCTCTTTCAAAAACGATGTTACGTGACAATGAGAGAGCCAATTAACGGCAGTAGTGTTTTCATTTTAGAGTTTAACATTTTTGTGAACTAATGTTGGTCTTCTTAGGAGTTTTACTACCCCCCTGAGGCCGGTTTGCCCCTGGGGGAGAGTGGAGACAGCGACCTGTTGGTGATGGAGACGCATTATAACAACCCTAATCGGAGAAACGGTAAATTTATTCAAACAATAACAGCTAAGAACAAATGTGTAATATTTAGGTATCCAATCCATATTAGGACCAAATTATTTTAACCTTTAAAATCAATCATGTATTAAATAATCTTATATAAATACAAAGCATTTTAGAGTAGAAAAAAGGTTAACCGAGGGAAATTTTCAAAAACATCATTAAATAAGCAGTAATCAATTATGAAGTTTGCATTAAGCACAGTTTTTATAATGAAAAAGTAAATACTAAGAGTATCAACAAATGCTGTGGTGGAAACATGCATTAAATCATTAGGAATAAGAAACCTATTTAAAACAAATTTTACACCATGTAGATTTTTTTTTACATGAAAATTGAATTTTATAGATTTAAAGAAAAGGGGGGCAACTCCTCGATAACAGGAAAGAGTCACTTATTAGGACACATTCCACTCTTAAATACTGATACTTAAAAATGAAAAGTCTGTCCAATTATACTGAGTATCAAGCCAATATATATCTGTCATCCATCCCGATTCACTGAACATGGGCAATTATGGATCGGATACCCTAAAACACATTTACTTAATTATCTGAGTTGGCAATTTTATGAATATTGTAAAAAAAAAAACCCGAACAATTGTTGTACATATTGTAGATAACTCTTGATTATATTGTTGTAAATACTGTGGATAACTCTGGATTATTTTGTTGTATATATTGTGGATAACTCTGGAGTATATCATTATGCACCTCTTCGAAGAAGGGAGGGCATATTGCTTTGCTGCTGTCTGTCTGTCGGTCGGTCTGTCTGTCGGTCCACCAACAGTAGATATTGTGGATAACTCCGGATAATGTTGTTGTATATTTTGTGGATGAATTGATAACTCCAGATTATGTTGTTGTACCGGTATATATTGTAGATTACTCCAGATAATGTTGCTGTTGTGTTGTGGACAACTCTGGATTATGTTGTTGTACCGGTATATATTGTGGATTACTCCAGATAATGTTGCTGTTGTGTTGTGGACAACTCTGGATTATGTTGTTGTAGATATCGTGGATAACTCCGGATTATGTTGTTGTAGATACTGTGGATAACTCTGGATTATGTTGAAGCGAGGGGTTGTGTTAAAAATAGTTCGGACCGGAAGTATTTGATAAAGCATCACCCTTTTGATATAGCAAAGGTTTATCACACGGGTAATATACACCACACGTATGAGATAAATTGTGGATTACTCCGAATAATATCATTATGCACCCCTTCGAAGAAGGGAGGGCATAATGCTTTGCTGCTGTCTGTCTGTCGGTCGGTCTGTCGGTCGGTCCACCAACAGTAGATATTGTGGATAACTCCGGATAATGTTGTTGAAGATTTTGTGGATAAATTGATAACTCCAGATTATGTTGTTGTACCGGTATATATTGTGGATTACTCCAGATAATGTTGCTGTTGTGTTGTGGACAACTCTGGATTATGTTGTTGTAGATTTTGTTGATAAATCTGGATTATGTTGTTGTAGATATTGTGGATAACTCCAGATTATGTTGTTTTAGATATTGTGGATAACTCCTGATTCTGTTGTTGTAGATATTGTTGATAACTCTGGGTTATGTTGTTGTAGACATTGTAGATGACTCTGGTTTACGGCTGACATTGACCCCGACCCTCCGACAGCATGACGCCGGGGTTCTGACTACCGGAGTAGGTGTAAATGACCTCCAAATTGTACCTCCATTCGAAAAAGAATTCCTTTCTAGTGGATTTTGTACATCGGAATGCCTAAATAAGGTAACAAATAGCCAGTCTTTTCCATGCAGATATCTACCGACCATTAAGAAAAGGGGACATTGATTGTTAATAAAAAAAAATTGAAAATAATGAAGTTTTTAGTTAAACCAACACATGACACTTTTAATTGACAATCCTGTTATTTCCTGCTATATTTATCGAAGGGACTTGGCAATAATACGGGCGGAGTGAACATAATTGCTATTCTTGAGCATGGACATTTGTTGGCCAGGAAGATCCGGACCAGAATCATCCGGAACGGGACGGAGTTGGATCCGCTGGCCGTGGACAATAATTACGACTTTAACTTCCAGGAATTTAGAAACCCACCAAATGCAAGAAAGATAATGTCGGTAAGCATTTATAGTTAATATCCATGCTTTTCATTTGTTTTAACCAAGACTTTTGATATCTTTTTTTATATATATTATCTATGCACAGGTACATAACAATGGAGAGGGTGTTCTTACTACTCTACTGTACAAGTCTACTCTTTCATCTTTTTCACAAATCGACCTTTTTAACCTATATTTACATATATAACAGTGAACAAACCAGCATGTCCTTCCACGTTTCTTTAACAAAATTAGGATTGTTGAAGTCGTGTTAAGTGCGCGTTAAGTTATAGACAGACTGTTGATGTAACACTGAACACTCTGATTGTTGTTATAAAACTGAACATTCTGGTTGTTGCAGGGCGATGCTCTAGTGGTCGAGTGTACCTACGATTCCACTCAACGCTCGACGGTCACCTACGTGAGTACAACTGTTTGTGTTCATACCGTGACCGACTGATGTTTGCTTTTTAAAACACTTTTGCCGCTTTTCTGAAAGCCAAAAAAAAACCCCACCAGAAATCACTAGAAAACGAAAACATTTTCTCTTATATAAATCTAATTAAAGAGGATAATTTATATTGCAGGGAGGCTTCGCTACATCAGACGAGATGTGTCTTTCGTTCATCATATACTACCCTAAGATGGGTCTGGATTTGTGTGAGAGTGTTCCAATGTACAACAACGTTCCCAGGGCGCAGTCAAACGGCCATGCGGTGGCTTCACAGTTCAATTTTACATTGGAGTCAGATAGAAACAAATTTAAAATGCTAACCTCAACCACAAAGCACTGGGCGGGCTGTAACGGGGCTTCATTAACTCCACAGGTGATTTGCACAGCTTGGTTAACATTATACATGCACTCATCTCAAGGAGACATAATTAATATTGATTGACATTTAATTGTAGAGCGTTTTTATTTTATAGTACACGCATCAAGAGCTTCCCATGTTGATACCTCAAACTCCCTATGTAGAACCGCCATCCATGTGCCCATCGGTGACGCCACCAATGACGTCATCACATCCAAAAACGGCAGTGTGTGGGGCTCCATTGCCAACAGAACAATTTGATTTTCAAGAGAGCCTAGCTGCGGATGGCAAATATGTTCTCTTTTGGAACGTTAATAAAACACACATTATCTTTGAAGTCCACGTTGAGACAAAAGGCTATATCGGATTTGGAATGTCTCCAAACGGGAAAATGTACCCCGCTGACGTCGTTGTTGGATGGGTCAAAGACGGTGTTCCACATTTTCAGGTATTGTTCTATCCAAAAAGAAAGAATAGCGTAAAGATCTTCATTACATTGTAAAGCCCCTTAACCACAAACTCACCTTGACTTTAAAGACTTTGAGCTGATGTATTTGAAATCTGTGACGTTGGTACCGTGGTGCCAGTCTGATGCCTGATTATGTCCTTGTTTCAGGATAGACACACGGTTGGTCACTCTCAGCCAATCGTAGACGCCTCCCAGGACTGGCATCTCCTCTATGCCAGGGAGGATCACTGCAGAACAGTGCTGAAAATGGTCAGGAAACTGGACACGTGTGACGACGAGGACTTCAAAATCACGGTGTGTATATTAAACAAAGAAGATGGGTGGGTAAGGCGTGTAAAATGACCATACACGGTCCGACAGGCTACTGAAAAATTAAAGTATCAATAAATCTGACGGTTTTTTAAAAATTCATTTAAAACAATTTATATTTTAAGAATCATTTATTTTTAATCTATAGGAATGTTCAATACTTGGAATAAATTGACTCAAACAGGCGTATACGTATCAAATCCTGCAATACTGTCATTTTTTAGAACTTCAAGGCATTTTCTTTTATAGAGTGGGTCTGTGCTCCATATTTTTCTCAAAGTCTAATTAAGGTCTATTAGAAAACAAACCGATTTCAATCAACAAAAACGTGGAGAGGTGACCCACTATACATTAAAAATATCATTTTGTATCCCAACAATTGAACGTTTTGAAAAAATAATACAAGTCCGGTAGTTCGTGGCCAAAGTCACACATTATATTCAAAAAGCCCACTTTGTTGTGTCTGAAATGGTTTAGTGGTTAGAGTACCTGGCATAAGCTAACCTTATATATTTAGAGTTTTTAAGTTACGGGTTCGATGCCACTAAAATTTCCGACAATATTTTTTTTCTTATTTTTTGTTAAATGTATCAAAACTGATTATACATGTAGTTAGAAATTTTGCTTTTGCAAACTTGTATTATAATATATTTGAATAGATTTATTTGGGGAAAAATAAATTCAAAATTGTATTTCACTACTAAACCGAATGGGCATTTGCGCCATCTTATTCCCCTATCTTCTTATAACAAAATAAAGACATGCCATGCAATATTCATTTAACTAATGAAGACGAGTTTGCAGTCTTGTAATCCATTCAGAGAAGAGAACCATACCATCAGCATACATTAATGTATCACTTAATTTCACATTCACTGAACACAATGTCATGCTTTAACATTTTTATACATTAATTTGTTGGCATTCAACAGCTTTCCTTATATTCCCACTTGTGACAATTTAGAGTTTCGATCAATCGATCAAATCAAATGCCTTTCCGAAATATAAAAAAAACCCACAATATAAATGTTTTATCAACCATTAACCAACAACTAAAGATTAGAGATTATAAAACAAAGGCATCGAGATGCTTATTTATCATGATATGTTCAAATTATTTATCATGAAATATCTAATTCAAAATATAACTGATTTGAAGAAGCACTTTGTTCTCAAGTTATGACTGAGCGATAGTCGAGTGCTTGAATACTCATTGACATCCCTAAAAACAATTATTGAAAAAACGAAGTGTCCAACTATCAGACTGTATGAAACTGTATGAAACACTAAAACTTATAAAAAAAAATATAACCATATTTCTTGGGTGTAAAACCTTGTGCTACATGAACAAGAGGTTCTCCATGATGCTTACAAAAATGTGGTCATGATTTTGCCCCCCAAAATTTTTCTGTTGTCTTTGTCATTTTTCATATTAGACATTTCTAATAGTCGACTAAAATTTGAGTTGCAGTCGTCAAGTTATAATTATAAGCAAGCTCACAATTCTTTGTTGCCAAGTTTAACCTAATATAAATGTTACAATAAACTCTTAATTTATGTTCAAAATTGGTTGGCAGATAGAAAACTCAGCTTATAGAAAATCGGCAACCGGTATATTGAACCAAAGTAAATAAAATTTATTCCCATAAAAAAAATAGTGAGGTTTGTATTTCGCTTGGAACTCTGCGACAGACACTCAATTTCCCGTTGATCATTAGAAATGCATTATTAAATCAGTGTAAGTAATATAAAAATAAAATTTGACCAAAATCTGGACCAAACCTCTTCAATACTAACATTAGACTTGCTCACATACAATTGTACATCCACATAGATGCATCTATCTTTTGTTGCTTACTTTCCTCAGGACGACACCGTAAAGATCATTTACTCCTTCCACCCCCACGACCCCAGTAGTGAGGACAGCATCCCGTACCACGGGACACACCGGGGGATTCGGAGTCTGCTACTGCTCTCTAAACTCTCCCCACCGCCCCTGGAAAGCGACGCTATAACCATCGACTGGAGAAATGAAAACGTAAGACATATAGAGAATAAGACATGCCTGGGTTTTTTTAAATTAATAAGAACTTTTGGCATGCTTTGGAAAATGAATCATCCGAATCAATATCGTTAATATAATCCTTGAAATACATCAATATTCGTAAATAAACCTGATTTTGCTTTTACAATATTAAAAGTTTATATTACCGGTACACATCTTGCATTAGAAACAATTGTAATTGACCACAGTCTGCCTTATGGACACTTACAAGAACACTCCGCGGGCAAATCTAAATCATGTTCTAGATATCTCGTTATTCCGGGTGCATCTTGTATGAAAAATTGACAACGTTGTTTTCTTAACTTCTCAGTTTAGAGATATAATTAGATCGATAATAATATCTTTGAAATATATACCTGTACTACCTAAGTTTAACAATTATTTTCTTGTATCTTGACACTAGTGTAAAAAGAAAACTCAGATCATCTAAACAATGAAAAACATTGATCTTACCAACAACTACAGAAAAACTATTTGTTTCTTCAAAGCTGGTTCTTAAATCTTAGTTACGTGTATGACGATCGATTACTTCCGTAACTAGATATGCTACTAGGAAAAAAGGCCGAGTGAGTTCGAATTTGTCTTGTATTATGTGGTTTTTGAGACATCATCCCCTTTCAGTATCACGTTCCTGCCAATGACACAACATACAGCTGTCGAGTCTTTGACTTCTCTTCTCTCCAAAAGAAACACCACCTAATCAAGGTAGTTATTATTATCCAATCAGCACATTGATCTATAACAGTTGAATATTAAATTGCTTGTAATTTAAGTAATTATCAGCAGCTAGTTGGTGTAATTCTTTGGTATCATCATGATTTTCAAACATTGTATTTAGTACCGACATTGTCTCTAGTTCGAGGTACAAGTTCAGAAAGGCCATGAAGTTTTAGTACATCACCTGGTGGTGTACAAATGTCCCGGAATCAACAGGAACCTGGTCAACTCCCCCAACTACATTTGTAACGCAGATTCAGACAAAACCAAGCAACCGTGTGGCAAAATAGTGGCGATATGGGCGGTAGGGGGAGAGGTCAGTATCTGATGCGGATCAATGTGTTTTTATTTCAAAAAACGGCATAATGTTTACTTGGCAGAGCTAGCGTCAAAGTAATCCTCGTTAAATCTTCTATAGGCGTTCTACTTCCCCACGGAGGCAGGACTTCCGGTGGCTGAGCCTGGCGACACTGAACTCTACATCATGGAGACCCATTACAACAACCCAGACCTCAAGAGTGGTCAGAACCACAGATTATTCAATTAATTCATTTTTACTATAGAGTTTCAGTCTTTAACTCCAAAGTATGCATTTCATCATGTTTTTTTTCTCGCTGCCATGTGTAGGTATGGTGGACAACTCTGGCATTCGATTCACGGTTACGCCCACTTTACGACTACATGATGCGGGGATCCTTGATGTTACAGCCCCTGTGGATACAAACCTGGTCATTCCGCCACATCAGTCCAACTTTGTATCTAGTGTGTATTGCAATGAGTCCACCGTGACTGAGGTGTGTTTATATTATATACAAACTTTTCTCTTGATAAAAATATAAAGTTACCAGATTTGTGCCGTAGATTTTCTTTTGTATGAAAAAACAAATGGTCAAAAATGTGAAATTTATCATTAAACCACAACCACGCCATAGATGTGCAAAATCGACAGAGACATTAGATCTGTATTAATTCAAACACAATTATAAAAATGTCCATTACATTTCATTGAAATGATCAACCAATCCTTTATAAGACTCTTCCTCTTTAGTTTCTCCAAGAGTACCCTAATGGCGTCAATGTTTTCGGAGTACAGCAGCACGCTCATCTTCTCGGTAAGGCAATTAAAACAAGAGTCATCCATAAGGGAGTGGAACAAAAACCTCTAGCAGACGATAAATACTACGATTTCAACTATCAGGACTTTCGCCGAGCAAACAGAACTTTGAGAGCCGTAAGTATCTCCATTTGACTGAAGTTTTTATTTTATGATCATATTTCCTTGTTTAAATCTTACAAAGCAAGGAATGACAACATAAAGAGTATAAACTTTAAAAAAAAAAGCTGTATAAGGAGGCTTTTTAACAAGCCATGTCAAATATTCGTTTATTCTTGGTGTACTAAGCTGAATCATTGGGTGTAAATAGGACTTGACTGTATTATTGAGTATAATTATTGGACTTAGTTTATCATTTGGTATATAGAGCTTAGTTGTAGCTTTGAGTATATTGGACTATTGTGTGATTAAATTAAATCAAGTGGGTCTAGTAAAACATCGCTGTATCTTTGGGTGTATTGGACTTTTCTGTATTTTTTAATCATGTTACACTTACCTGCACTGTGTGATTAAGTTAGATCAAGTGGTAGTGTTGGGTGTCGTAAGACTTTGCTGTGTCATTTAGTTCAGTATGACTTAGATGTATCACTGTTTCTAAATAGACCTAGCTGTATCGTTTGTTCTAGTTAAACAAGTCTGTAATGTTGGGTCTCGTAATATATACCTATCAGTGATTCTAGTTAAAGAACGTAGGGGAATAACACGATGCATAAAAACCTCTTCAGTACATTTGAATAAACCCACAATTTTTTTCTTACCAATATTACTTTTCTTACATTTAATAAACATATGTAATCATTTGCTTTCAGTTTTGCTAAAACCTTCAAAAGTTTAATTCAAATTGATTGATATTAAGACATCAAAATATGTATTTGCTTATTGAGGAACAAAATGAAATGAAATCGGATGTTCAGACGATAGATTTTTAAAGAGTGTGTTACGTCCCTTTTTTAAGAACGTATACTGATGAAACATGTAAATGTCTATCTTTTATCTATTAAATGTATGGTACCAAGACCCACTCTATGGTAAAATGAAGGTTTCTTCCTTCAATTTTCAAGATTTAATTGCCAAGACCGATTTATGTTGCGCAATACTAAATTGAGTTTGTCATTTAAATAGTTTCTAACATGTGATTCCGTTGTGTAGCGGTTAGCGAGGAGTTATTGAAACATGTTGAAGTAGGTATTTGGTTATAATGAATCGTGTTGTAAACATTTTTATATCTTTTTTTACTATGTTTGAATTCGAAAAACTCATTTTGATGTAAATGAATTTAAAACTGCGTTATTATGAATGAAACACATGCATTATCATTTTATAGATTTTTGATTTACTGCTGAATTAGTTATCTTTAACAGTATCTTTAAAAATCACATGGTTCTTTGTTGAAGTGGGGCAAATTATGGACTATAAGAGAAAAGATTAGAATTCCTTATTCTATGTACACGCACATGATAAATTCTGTAAGGATATGTAAGAATAGCCCAGTAATAAAAACATTTGAAGTTAATACACATTTATGCGTGATTGTCAGTTGTAACATACAAGTGATAGGGCTGTGTCCACTTGTGGTCATATGTCTCGGCTTATTCCTCCAGGTTCTTTAGTTTTATTGTAATCGCAACTAAGTTTAGCTGTACCGTTGGGTCTAGTTTGACATGGCTGGTATGAGTTAGTTAACTGTGTCAAAGGATCAATGTAGGCTTATCTGCATCGTAGGTCCAGATAGGCTTAGCTGTATTGTTGATATGACTTAGACTTTGGTGTATCGTAGGGTGTAAACAGGGTTAATGGGTCAATCAATTAATACAGGAAAACCATTATCATTGTTTCTTTTTTATTTTAATTCAGGGAGACAGTTTGATATTAGAGTGTACATATGATTCAACAGGACGAACTAATGTCACATACGTAAGTTACATTGTTGTATTGGCGACATGCATTTGTAAGTACAACCATGGTGTTATAAAAACCAGAAACTACTCGTTTCAAACAACAGCAATTATAAGGTTGATCATTTCGAAGTTGATATGCTTTCATGTAAATTACAGATTATTTATATCTGAAATTACGCCACTTTTCTACTGTCTAGGGCGGATATTCTACTCAGGAGGAGATGTGTGTTGTGTTTATTTTCCACTACCCCCGGACGCGGCTGTTTAACTGTCAGAGTAAGCCCCTGTATAAAAGGTTTCACACAGGGCCCGTGGTCGGATGGTGGAGCTATCTGGCCCCCCTGACCAGCACGTTTGACGCCATGGACTGGACAAACGCCAGCGTGATCCGGGAGTTTAAAGACAGCCTGGAGAACGACCAGTATTTCTACGTCTACGGCCATGACAGTAACCAGGTAGGTCGCCAGCCTCATCCCACTCCAAGAACAGCTTCGTCACCAGCCTCATCCCGCCCCCAAAACAGCTAAGTCGCCAGCCTTATTCTACCCCAAAAACAGCAAGGTCGCCAGTGTCATCCCAACCCAGGGACAGCTAAGTCGCCAACCTCATCCCACACCAACACAGCTAGGTCGCCAGCCTGTTCCCACCCCAAGGAGGGCATTGTCGCCAGCGTCATCCCACCCCAAAAACAGCTAGGTCGCCAGCCTCATCCCACCCCATGGACAGCTAAGTCGCCAGCCTTATCCCACCCCAAGGACAGCTAGGTCACCACCCTCATCCCGCCCCAAAGACGGGTAGGTCGCCAGCCTCATCCCGCCCCAAAAACAGCTAGGCGCTAGCGTCATCCCACTCCAAGGACAGCTAGGTCGTCAACCTCATCCCACCCCAAAAACAGCTAGGTCGCCACCCTCATCCCACCCCAAGGAGGGCTTTGTCGCCAGCCTCATCCCACCCCAAAAACAGCTAAGTCGCCAGCCTCATCCCACCCCATGGACTGCTAGGTCGCCAGCCTCATCCCACCCCAAGGACAGCTAGGTCGCCAGCCTAATCCCGCCCAAAGGACGGCTAGGTCGCCAGCCTCATCCCGCCCCAAGGACAGCTAGTACGCTAGCCTGATCCCGCCCCAAAACCAACTTGGTCGCCAACTTCATCCCACCCCAAGGAGGGCTTTGTCGCCAGCCTCATCCCACTCCAAAAACAGCTAGGTCGCCAGCGTCATCCCAACCCAGGGACAGCTAGGTCGCCAACCTCATCCCACCCCAAAAACAGCTAGGTCGCCAGCCTCATCCCACCCCAAGGAGGGCTTTGTCGCCAGCCTCATCCCATCCCAAAAACAGTTAGGTCGCCAGCCTCATCCCACCCCAAAAACAGCTAGGTCGCCAGCCTCATACCACCCCAAGGACGGCTAGGTCGCCAGCTTATCCCACCCCAAGGACAGCTAGGACGCCAGCCTCATCCCGCCCCAAAGGTGATATTTTCACCTTTGACGGTGGTTTTAGCTTGATTTGATTTTCGTTTCGTTTTCATAAACTACGGTTTATAATTTAGGGGAACTATCGCCTGTATTTTGTAATTTTTACATATCAATCAAATATAGACAAGACAGCTGACTGTTACTTGGGGAAAATAAGATACATTAACAGGTACGGTACTTTAACAACTGAAATACAAATTCTAATGGTAATACGGTTTGGACTTGGCGTAATAGCTTATTACTGCAATGTGTTTTAGGCTAGTTGTAAGTATTTCCTCGTCTATTCAATCAAAACGGAGATTAATATTGCTGATGGAAATACTAAGTGTGTGTACATGTAGCAGAAACATAAATAATTGTTAGCTCACCTGAGGTGAAATATACAGAGAAACATCTTGTCAAAAATCAATCGGCCAGAAAAGCTGTAACTTGTGTGGAAGCATCCTCAAGTAGTGTAGATTCAAGCTTGTCCGTCCAAACTTTGATCCCCGGGGTACGGTGGGGCTCCAATGGGGGATCAAATTTTTAGATACAAATGTATAGAGAAAAATCATTAAAATCTTCTTTGCAAAAACCAGTTAGCCAGAAAAGCTTGAACTGTGGAAGCATCTTCAGGTAGTGTAGATTCAATTTTTTTCAAATCACGATCCCCGGGGGTAAGGTGGGGCCACAATGGGGGGTCGAAATTTTTACATAGGAACACATACAGAAAAATCTTCTCAACAAAAACCAGTAGGCTAGAAAAGCTGTAACTTGTTTGGAAGCATACTCAGGTAGTGTAGATTCAAATTTGTTCAAACCATGATCCCCGGGGTAGGCTGTGGCCACAGTGGGTGGTTCGAATTTTACATAGGAATAGCGAAAAATCTTTTAAAAAATTTCTTCTCAAAAACCAATTGGCCAGAAAAGCTGTTACTTGTGTGGAAGCATCCTCAGGTAGTGTTGATTCTATCTAGGTTTTTCAAACCATGATTACAGGGGTTAGGGTGGGGCCACCATGGGGGGTCAAATTATGGTTGTGCATGTAATTCGGTATTATCTCTACGCAATACATGTAGTTGATTAATGCAACATGTTCTATTATTTCAATCTAAACGGAGATTATTCTCGCTGCTAGAAATATATAACTAATATATATATATATATATATATATATATATATATATATATATATATATATATATATATATATATATATATAGAATGAAAAATAGATTGAGTTTTCTCTTTGTTTTAGTGCTGTTTTCTCTTGTTTTAATTGTTTACAAATTCCTATAATTTTACTAACCTGAGAGTCAAGCCTCGAGTTATAAGCAAGATACAGAGCTTTGCGCACAATGCTACTATACGTTTGTACACAAAGCTGAGGTCATGCTTTAGTTTGTTTATATTGGAAATGCAGCTATGCTGACTAGGAAATACCAAGTTTAAAATTCTTAAGTTAAGTGTAATTAACTCATGTGAACAAAAACATGACTCAAACCAAGCTATGAATCTTGCTTATGATTCTACGATTGACACTGAAATTTTGGTTGATCAATAGAAATGTCTTGCTACAAGGATGATATGCTGTAATTACTTTCTGTTGCCCTTTTTTCAACGATGAATTGCATAAAATCCTCACAAATTTTTGATAGTTTTTCGAACACAAGTAAATGAAAACAATGCCTATTAAACAGTTTCCATAGGCCTGACACATTATTATTATGAGGATAAAATCGGTGTTCTTAAAAAATTATTGCAATGGAAAATCATCTTTGTTTGTACACATTTGTTGTTTTTTAATAAAGATGAAAATAATGGAAGGGTACAATAGAGCGACATGCCTGCCAATACATTAAATTGAATTATAGCTCTTTAACATATGTGACAACATTTTCAGTTAAGTTTGTTTTCTTCAATCAAGTAAGGATATGAAAGGTCATACGAAATGAATTCATGCCTGGTAAATGACAATCGTCTATAATGGAGAAGGCCAATTAAATTTTTCAATGTTTTTAATTTGAGGAATTGAGCGCATTCATTCTGGTGCATTGAGGTACGCTTTTCTTCTTTCACGTATAGATTTTTTTTTAAAATACAATAACTAGCAAGTAGTGGAGGGAGAAAATGTACTTTTATGCTCTCATGTATTTTAATCGTTTTATAAAGTGTTGGGGAACTGGAAGTTAACCGTGAACACCAACTGAAAATTTAGTTATTTATATTTCATATGATCTTTTTTTCGGTAAAAATGGTATTCATGAAGGTAAATATGTCAAAGATTAAGCATATGCAAAAATAAGTTAAAATTCGGATATTCATTTTTGGTTTATCTACCGAGGGGCCACATGGCACAATATCCTTTGAACGCCCATTTAAAGCCAGTGTTGCTCAGGTGAGCGATGTGGCCCATTAGGCCTCTTGGTTGTTTTTTTCTATCAACCGTTGGACACCAATCATTTCACTCATGTCAACATCATAAAATCGTTTAAAACTCACGAATCCTGCACAAAGAAGTCAAAAGGCCGGGAGCGAGAACTTGGTGAATTGTAAATTGTATACACTAAACACTATATCAGAGTATCAGTTATTATTTTGCATCCAAATAATTTCTCTAAGTAAATATTGATATTCTTGTATTTTATTTTAAGTTTATTCTCAGTTCATTGACATATCGTAACGAAGCGTTGACTATATGTATTGTTTGTTTCAGTATAACTATACGATGATGGATCCAAAGTCTATGTACCCCAATGTACCGTACACTGAGTCCCCCAACACTCAATGCGGAGTCTGAATTCAACAGAAAGTCTGACAGATATAGAGAGAGAAAAGTACACAGAGCTATCCCGGCCTATTGATTTTCTCAGTTTTTTACTGATGCATAGGTTTGAATCATATCGATGTAGATTTAATATTGAATTGAAATAATGATGGAATAAATAAAGTTTGAAACAAAATGTCAGTGTGTTTGTTTTCGTCTGGGTGAACATTTAATATAAATTTTACCTTAAACGGTTAACATTTGGTATCTATATTCAGCATTGAGAAAATACACATATGTGACGGATTATAAAGGTAAGCAGATGGTTAGCCAAAGGAGTGAAAGATTTGCGAGCAAAATGAGGGAAAGAGAGGATTCTGGTGTACAGACTGTGAACAAAAGTATCGGAACGATTAACGACGTCGCGCAGTTTATGGAATTTACTCCCGTTTGATTCGATACCGAAAATGGCCGTATTATATAAAAGCCAAAAAAAAATAAATTACACCCGTTTTAAAGAGGAGACAATTTTGCACCTTTCTATCTAAAGTAAAGCTTATTTGTAAAAACGTACCTTAATATTTTGTGATATAACCCTTGGCTCTCCGTACTGCAGCGATTCTTGAAGGGAGGGATCGATACACATTTTGAATGGTCTCACAATTAAAACGGGTCCAAATCGAAAATATTTTTTCATACAATTGTTCCACATGTTTTATTTCATACACAGACTGCTCAATTTTTTGTTTTATCTTTAACCATAAATTTTCAATAATGTTTATATCTGGGCTCTGCGCCGGCCACTACATCGTATTGGTATGGTTGTCTTCCATGAAAGTTTTAGCGACGATAATTCTGATTCTTTAGAAAACGCCACAGTCTTTTTAAATACAATTCTGTTTTCATTGTTGTTGAAATTATCCGTAACATCAGCCAATGGAGTTTTCCTGTTAGCTTTAACTTGTCGTAAAATTTTTCTTCCGTCACGATCTCTCAGACTTTTCTTTCGACCTGTTTTGGGGGCTGTTTAACAGTTCCTCGTTTACAATAATTTCTGTAAACTCGGCGCACAGTTGTTTTCGACATATTCACCATATCTGCAACTTTCTGAAAAGAATTTCCCTTCTGAACCAATGCTACAACTGATTCTTTAACACCATCCGATGCATATTTAGGATTTGCAGCCGTGTTGTTTGTGGATGAATTTACTTACTATTTAATTGCAGACGACAAAATCTAACGTAGCTGATATAAACTAGAAGACGTCATCATTTTAAAAATATCCGAGCCGAGTTGTACCATCAAATCGTGTCTACACCGAAAACGCCCGCGGTAAATAACGCAAACATTTGAATTTTTTGTCAAACGTAACGTGTCCACAGTCTGTATATCAGTCATTTTAACAACTTAATTTTTTTGTTAAAGAGTTCTTTCTTCAAACAATTGTTTTTAATTTTAGAAAATATTTTTGTGAATTCTAATAAAAGTCAAACTTACTTAATGATTTTTTTTGTTTTCATTTCAAAACTTTATAACATTTAAATTTAGTAAGAATTTCAAAGCAGAAATATTTGAAAATTTTAAAAGACAGATATTTTTGTAAGTCTAGAAACAGAGTATTATACTTAGAGGTCTTATATTACTATATTATATTATACTTAGAGGTCTTATATTACTATATTTACATTTTCCAGTGTCTTTGCCTGTGATAACACTACATGAACGTATCGATTTTGTACTATATAACCCATAATACAAATGACGCTAAATTGAGGCGCCAGCGGGGTTTGCTTATTTATATTTAAATATTTAATCGTACGATTGCTTAAAATTATATAAATATAAGTAATAAAGAATCATTCTTTGAATATTATGGGGTAATAATTTCTGTCGGGGTGTGATCAAATCTATCATAAAGCCCTTCGGGCTTTATTGGATTTGATCACGCCCCGACCAAAATTATCACCTCATAATACTCAAAGAATGATTCCTTATTCCTTATATATTGAATACTTAGAGGTCTTATATTACTATGTTGAATACTTAGAGGTCTTATATTACTATATTGAATACTTAGAGGTCTTATATTACTATATTGAATACTTAGAGGTCTTATATTACAAAGTAGGTCTGGTACGCGGGTATGATAAGGCAACGAATGCGACTAAATTCCTCTGATCGATATGACGTCACAATAAGCAGCATGATGTCATATTTTACTCAGAATTAGTCGATTTTAACTTTATCTCTGGTTTAAATTATAAAAACTACAGGCATAAAATATCACTAGAAACTCTTCTAACTGAATATAGCTTCGATTTCTCTCTATTGCGTATAATTATCATTGATGACGTCACAAGCATGTTTAATAGAGAAGATCATGTCGGGAGACAAATCATCGGAATGCAGTGTAAACAATGCCGAAATAAGACTTATTTAATACAGATATCTATGATTTAGATGAGTGTCAGTTAGGATTTATTCAGGATAATACAGGCATGGATATTTTGTTTAATCAGCGAGTGTTTTAAGGTAAGCAGATCGACATTTATATGGCTTGACCATCCTTTCCTCTGTCAATGTGTACAAAAAAGGCAAAAGTGTAACACTACCCCTGATATTATGAAAGATGACTTTGGTAAATATCAACGGTATATGACCTAAACTACTTGAAAAGTGCTGCTAGAATCCTGTGCCTCGTTGTTTTAAATGAAAAATACGTAGTATTTTCAATGAAATTATAGAAGTTGAGAGGGTTTCCGATAAATATTTACAATATCTTTTTTATGCGATTAACAATAGGATTCTAGCAGTAATACCAATAAACATGAACTAATTGCCAATCGAATTATAGTAACAAACATACAAATAAACTTCGGGGTAGTGTTACACTTTTTCATATTTTGTTAAGGTAAAAAAGTGATATATTTTTAACTGTCACGTGATACCATGGCTCGGCAGCTTCAAAGATCGAGTCGATTCCGAAGTAGAAAAATTATATCTTTGGGAACACATTCACTTGGTATTCATATTCAGCACTGTTTTCATTGAAATTAACAGTTTTTAAATTGATCATAATTTTGACGGTCATTAAACTCGGAGTTGCCTTAACCTACCCGCGTATTCAATATAGTAATATAAGACCTCTAAGTATTCAATATAGTAATTTAAGACCTGTAAGTATTCAATATAGTAATATAAGACCTCTAAGTATTCAATATAGTAATATAAGACCTGAAAGTATAATACAATATAGTAATATAAGACCTCTAAGTATAATACAATATAGTAATATAAGACCTCTAAGTAAAATACAATATAGTAATATAAGACCTCTAAGTATAATACAATATAGTACATTTGTAATTAAAGACCTCTAAGTATAATACTCTGTTTCTAGACTTACAAAAATATCTGTCTCTTAAAATTTTCAAATATTTCTGCATTAAAATTCTTACTAAATTTAAATGTTATAAAGTTTTGAAATAAAAAAAACCCAAAAAATCATTAAGTAAGTTTGAAACACATTATTTGATTCACTTAATAGAAAATTAAGCGTCTTCTCACGATTTCGTCTGCTTGAGATCGATCAACATTTACTGTGAGGCTGGCTGTTCCTTTTCCAGAATAAATATAGCAAACATATAGGCCTATACACTTGGAGAGAAGAGAAGTCAAAGATTCGACAGCTGTATGTTGTGTCATTGGCAGGAACGTGATACTGAAAGGGGATGATGTCTTAATAATACGCCACACAAAACAAATTAAAACACACTCGACTTTTTCCCTTGCAGCTTATCTAGTGAAAGAAGTAATTGATCTTGGTGAACAATATACATATATCTCTCTAGAAAGAAAAAGTCGGATGGAGATCAAGAGTAGTGAGATCTAGTGTTAAGAATCAAAGTACTGAAGTACTGACGGGAGTTGATTTTATTTTGATTTTTTTTTTATTATTACTTATTTAAAAATTAACGATATGTAATTTCGCATTGCAAGTATTTGAAAACTAAATAATTGCGCACATTTTTTTTCTAATATCATATCTCGGACTTTTTCTACAAGAATTCCGAGCTGTACACGGACAACCCATAAGTATCTTGCTGTGTAATATTTAAAAATACATGGAGAAGTCACGCCATCAAACTCTGCGACGCATTACTATATCAAATAAATCACTAATTGCATAACATATATTGTAAGTGTTTAAATATAAATCTTTCAGTTATTATTATGTATGTATAACCTAATTAAAAAATAAAAATTGTTTATGTGTAAGATCGAAATCGGAGTTTATCATCATTATAATGAGCACTTTATATTTCACGTATATGTTGCGTAATCCTTTGATTTACTTTGAGGGCGGTCAATCAATATCAATGAGAAAATATCATTGCATATCGTGTAGATCTGCCTTTAAGATTGGAATGTTGTAATTTTTCCATTCCGTTTATTAACCCAGGCGAAAGAGTTGATAAGCGAATACTTTAGTTGACTAGGAACATCCCCAATAACAGGACTTGTTTTGATGCAATAATGAATGATAAGATGTCTAAGTGCCCTACATAAAAAAATATATATTGATTAAGTGTTCATACTATAGTTTTTGTTTAACAAGGTACCTCGTCAAATGACTGTTTGCATGTGATATACATTTTATCTTAACCTTATAAAAATAACGATGCCTGTTAGTCAGATGACATCCCCACAGGTATTTCCCAAGAATCGAGTACCCTAACATATATAAGAGGCCGAGAAAAGAACCCGTAATCAGAATAAACAATGGTGGGGAAGTGGTCAGTCCTTGCCGTATACCTTTTGGCCGCAGGAACTATCAACTGCTTGCCGTCTCATTCTACCGGAGCAAGAAATGTCCCGACACCGAGCGAGGTCTTCCCTCAGCACGCGCAGCTAGACGTGAATGGAAGCTTCCACCTGTACTGGAAAACTAACGCTACTCACATTACATTTGAGGCGCACGTGAGAACACGGGGATATGTGGGTTTTGGACTGTCTCTTAATGGGAACATGTACCCAGCTGACATCGTCACTGGCTGGGTTAAGCATGGACAAGCCTATTTACAGGTAAGAAACATCCTGATGTTCATGCGTTGATGCAGACATTTTTACCAAGGGTTGGAGTATGAAAGATATCCAAGATTGCTCGGGGGGGGGGGGGGTGTGGTCTGAGGCATTTTCAGGGTAATTTGACCCCCTAAATTTGAGAAATATCAACTTTTGGGGGGGGGGATTCGGTCCGCCCCTCCCAGATCTGCGCGTAAATCTCATTAAGGTCACTGACTGCCGACTTCATTCACTCACCTGATCCCTCGAAACCCGGTGAGAAATGTTTTTAGACCATACACAGAATGTCAAAACTTCGATTGTTAATAACTCTAAAGATATTCCTTGAAACTGAAAATAGCACAAATTTTCAAACTCAAACACACATACAAGATTAGGCTGGCTGTCGTTGTAGGATCGCCACTCCACCGGACACTTTGAGCCGACAGTGGACTCATCTCAGGACTGGATCCTTCTCCACGGGGAGGAGAACGAATTCGGCACCGTCATCAAAACGGTCCGGAAGTTAGACACGTGTGACGACGAAGACGTCAAGATAACGGTGAAATATTATTTGTAATACAATGAAAAATTTGTATTGTGGTATACGCTTACTGTATGTCCTTTTAAACCAATGAACGGTCATTTCAGATCATTTAAACAATGACGTAGGTATTCACTTGAGTAAAATCAATATAATGAGGATTAACGTACGAAGTGAATATTTCTATACCTACGCATCATTACACATATTTTAATCAGCAGGATGGTGACCAATTCAGGAGTCACAAACAACATGCGATTAGTCGTTTGACAATGAAAGAAAATAGATCAATAATTAAACTTTGCTTGATGTTTAACATAAAATTAGTATACCATCATGTAGGAATAATAATTCAAAGTAGAACATTATGTTGGTTTTAAAACATTGTTGGTTTTTTTTATAGAACGACACCGTACGAGTTATCTTTTCCTACAGTGAGAACGAGCCCAATCACGAGAGGGGAAGTCTGGTGTATCATGGGACTCACAGAGGCGCCAAAAGTCTCATGCTGTTGTCCGAAACCCGGAAAGTCTCCCTTCCAAGTGACGTCATCACACGGGACCTTCTAAATGGAAGAGTACGAGGCATAATGAACGAGTAGTATCTTGTTGCATATCGCGGTATATGTACTACAAACCATTAATTTTTTATCCGTTGTTTAATTAAAGCGACGTTTTGGATTTTTTTTTCAGTTCCTCTTGCCGGACAAAGATACTACATACAACTGTAAAGTATTTGACCTTTTGAACCTTGGGAAGAAGCACCACCTGATTAAAGTATGGATATATTAAATTACCATTTTACTGTCTCTAGGTAACAAGCTATGCTAGTACAATGTAAAGACGCACGTTGATGATCTCCCCTGATTTCAGTTTGAGCCAGTGATACAGAAAGAGAATGTGGGCATTGTTCATCACATACTGCTACATAAATGTTCCGACATTGACCGGAAGTACATAGGAGTGGAGTTTGACTGTTATAACTCCCACAATCACCAGCTGAAGGCGTGTAGTAATGTGATAGTTTCCTGGGCAGTAGGAGGCGGGGTAAGTGATTGATTGACATGTCTCTTATCTCATTTATATACATGTATTATACAGCCATGTCACAGTTATAGGTTACAGATAGGGAAACTCATTATTCTTAAGAATAATAACTCAACTTATAAGGAACTCATAAATACTTGAGATAATTCTCAAAAATAATAACTCAACTTATAATAACTCAAGAATACCAAATAATTCTGAAGATTAATAACTCAGCTCTTAATATCTCTAGAATACTTAAAGCTGCTTGGTCCGATTTTTTTTTATTACAGTATCAGATTTTTTCCCATACAACCCATTTATCTTAGAAAGTTATGGACTTTCTCCTATTTACACCAGCAGAATCATTCTCCTTTTAAAGTTAGAAATATTCAAAGTAAATAGAAATAATTTCTTTTTGGGCAAACGAAAAAACAAACCAAAATGCATTACGGGAATGTTTAGAAAAGGAAACCGCTTGGTTTCGTCCCCCAAATTATTGGGGTTATTCAACCTGCATGTATCGATTGTTAAGAAAGCAAACATCAGAAATATTAGCGAACAAAACGCATGTGTATTTGCAATTTGTCTGATCATTTTGACCTTTATCTAAAGCGATGTCAAAGTCGTAATACAACCTACCCGTCTCGTCGTCAGGGGTGAAATTTAACATGAGGCGAAAACACGGTACCTTTTTATGTCGTTTGTTTTGTTAGCAAATCTTGTACGTATTTTTCTTCATTGAAATTTGGCATAATTGACTGGAAAAACTACTGCAATGTTTATTATTATACATATACTAAGCATAGCCATTGTTTAAAATTTGATATGAAATCGGACCATGCAGCTTTAAAATTATCAAGAATAATAACACAACTCATAAAAACTCAAGAAAACTCAATCATTCTCAAGAATGATAACTCAATTCATAAAAACTCGAGAAAACTCAATCTTTCTTAAGAATAATAACTCAACTCATAACTACTCAAGAATACCCAATAATTCTGAAGAATAATAACTCAACTCATAAATACTTAAGAAAATTCAGTTATTCTAGAGAATAATAACTCAACTCATAATAACTCAAGAATACTCAATTATTTTAAAGAGTAATAACTCAAATCATAAAAAGTCAAAAAAGAAAAACTCAATAATTCACAAGAGTAATTATAACTCATGATAACTTAAAAAAGGAAACTTCAATAATTCTCAAGAATAGCTCAACTTATAATTACTCAAGAATACTCAATAAGTTTAATTAAAACTGAAAATATTTTTTTCAATAAATCAATTAATTATCATCTACCATAATTGTAAATCATATTTATTTCCATTAAAAACCCGAGAACAATGAATAAATAATGAAAATTGATCGCTTAATTTAAATTTCCCGCCGCGATAGCAGCTGCCATTTAAATTAACTGTAATCTATGACGTCACACCATCCATTCCGGTTTGTTTTATCAACATAGCATCAGTATCATATCATGATATTCGCTCTAAATGACAAGCTCTGGAAAAATTGAAACAAAATCGATAAGAGACCATTCTTTTACTTTTGACTTTCCACTAAATTACAAACCAATGTCAAACGGAGCATGTTCGTTGAAGTCTAAAATCGGAGGTTAGTGTCTGTGGAATCTCCGCGTACTTAAGAAAATTTTCAGCAGATGCCAAGTATCGTATAAAATATGCATAAAATAATGTGCCGTCGTTATTTCAAAATGGTAATTCCGACTTAAGAGAACGTATTTTAAACATCCAGTTTACAAGTACAACATGCAAGTTAGTAAACGAAGAACTCGACTTGGAATGAAAATTTACTCAACGTCATTTTCAACTTTGAATGATAGCAACTCATTTACTTGATAAAAAGCATATATTTATGCAGTCATGTATTTATTCTTTAGATTGACGTGTGAACCTAAACATTATCAATTTTCTTCAGTCGATTACTCGAGTAACAGAAAGGCATAAATCAGCGTTTTATTCAGAGCACTGTGTACATTGTATAAGCAAACCAAACCGGAATAGAGGGCGTGACGTCAAAATAATTAATTTTTTGGTTTCTAATACAAAAGAGCTATGCACAAATCCGTTTGTTTATCTTTTAATCTTGATATTTATAGACAGTTTAGTCTTGTTCTGGAAAGTAACTTGATGATTCAATTTTCACAAGCTAGCCTTTAAAAACGAAATTATAAGAACAACTAATGTAAGATGTAACCTTTCACGAGGCTTTAAGTTTGGTCGACTTAGCAGTAAAGGAAGGAAGCAAAAATTCAAAAATGTGACGTTGATGTTGGGGGTATCATTATAGCAGGGACATTTATCTTGAATTGACCCAGGCACGTAGTAGCGCGGGGGGCATGGGGGGGGGAACACATTTCCTTGATTAACATATAGAAAATAAAATTACCATTGAGTTGCCATTCCCCACCTTTTTGAGGATGTGTAAGAAATCGCTGTGAAAATAAGAAAATTATTAGTGAATTTTTTCATGTTTTGAAAATATCCCTCTTTCTTTTTTCTTTTTCTTTTTTGGCCTGTCGAGATATTTTGGATAAGTCTGCCCCTTTAAAAACGATGTTACGTGACAATGAGAGAGCCAATTAATGGTTAGCGTTTTCATGATGGAGTTTAACATTTTTGTGTTTTTGATATTCTTAGGAGTTTTACTACCCCCCTGAGGCCGGTTTGCCCCTGGGGGAGAGTGGAGACAGCGACCTGTTGGTGATGGAGACGCATTATAACAATCCTATTCGGAGAAACGGTAAATTCAAACACAATACAGCTAAGAACAAATGAGTAATATTTAGGTATCCGATCCATATTAGGACCTAATTATTGTAACCTTTAATATCAATCATGTATTAAATAATCTTATATTAATACAAAGCATTTTATAGTAGAAATAGGTTAACCGAGATAAATTTTCAAAAATATCATAACTAAGCAGTAATTAATTAATGAAGTTAAAGTAAAAAAATAAAGTAAAAAAAGAGTACCAACAAATGCTCTAGTGGAAAAATGCATTTACTCATTAGGAATAAGAAAACTATTTGAAACTTTTATACCATGTAGATTTTTTTAAATTGAATTTCATAGATTTAAAGCAAAGGGGGGACGGGGGGGGGGCAACTCTTCGATAACAGGAAAGAGTCAGTAATTAGGACACATTCCACTGTTAAATACTGATTCTTACACATGAAAAGTATTTCCAATTGTAATGAGTATTAAGCCCATAATATCTGTCATGCATCCTGAATCATTTAATATTTATTCGTTTGATGAGATATCCGCGCTTCTGATTGGTCGAAAAATTCCTTTGATACCTGCATCAATAAAAAAAACCCACTATTTATAGAACGGGAATTTCCAAAATAAACACTGTCAACAAAGTGTAAAGTTGTGTCTGTTTTATTGTCAGCAAACAAAATACAACTTTATAAACCTAAAAAGTTGAATGTTTAACTTTCAAAAATAATCCAAACACATTATTTGATTCACGAAATAGAAAATTAAGCGTCTTCTTACGATTTCGTCTGCTTGAGATCAATCAACATTCCTGTGAGGCTGGCTGTTCCTTTTCCAGAATAATTACATTGTATAACGAACATATAGGCCTATACACTTTCACGGTAACACTGCTGTTCAAATTTGGTAAGTAAACGATGATTTTTAAATTTACACACGTACATGATCGGTCATCAGAATAAGCATTGTTATGAGTAATGAATCAACTCCTTAGGCGCATTCCAAGCGGCAGATATACCATTGAAGTACATCACTGGCTATCTAGTTAGCACAACGTTCACAAAAGTCGCTTATACATACTATTCTTTGTCGACATATCAACTATTTTTGTCCACGATCGCCTCTCCTTGCATGGTTATGCCCAATATTGCATATTCCAGCGATCTCACATGAAAACCAGTTTTAACGAATCTTTCTGCAAATTGAATAACATCACAAGCTATCGCGTGTATTTTCCATTCGTTTTCAATTTAGCCAGTTCAGATTTTAACTCACTATTTGTGTTTAATCCATTAAATTTAGCTCAATAGGTCTGCATCAGCTGAAGGCGCATCCATTTTGAATATTACCGTCTTCCTTAGAAGACGGTATAAAGAGTTGAAATAATTTACAGTCTCCGGGCTGTGCACTTCCTCTCCTTTGTGATTGGTAAAAATAACATGATGTGAAAATTTACATTTATTTCATTGGTTGATATACTGTTCGGCACAAGGTAGATAATTTTCTGATGGTCGATTTTACGTACGACTTAACAATTTTCGTTTTCTGTTTACTAGTTGAAAGCAATATTCTTTAGCATCTCTCCAAATAATTTGTTCTTTTCTTTTTGTTTTGATTATACAAATAACAATGAAATTTGATACGGTATTGCTAATATCAGTAAACAAGTTTGTATATCAGATACGGTGAAACTAATATCAGTAAAAATGAATGATACTGAATGCAGTTGTATTAACTTTGATTTTACTACAGTGATACAACCCTTCTTAAGATCTCTTTTTACCTTCTACAGTTGATTTCAAATAAATAACTCGCTGTAAATAATTTTCAATTTTAAGCACGCACGCTTAAATGGCACATATTTTTAAAAAAAAGTTCGGCACGCTATTGCATGGAGAAGAAAGCGACATTTAAATAAAAAAAATAATTAAATTGTCTTTGATATCTTATTGCTGTTAAGACTTTGCTCTAAAGACGGTGAGCTTTTTTTAAAAAGCTAAACTTGTTGTTGCTGTTGTTGTTTTGTATTCATACGCGCCGCTTCATTTACATTATTTACATTTTTTTAATAAATGACACTTCACATTTTATGATTTGAAAATATTATATTAAATGATAAGAAATGAAGATAATGATTTTTCTATTGATCGACGTATCAAAGAAAAAATTGACCGGAAAACTTTTTCATCAATTCGCTAATGCGCTACGCGCATTGATAAAGTTTTCCGGTCAATTTTTTCTTTGATAGAAAAATTATTATCTTCATTTCTTAATTCACTGAACATGGACAATTATGGATCGGATACCTAAAAACACATTTACTTAATTATCTGAGTTGGCAATTTTGTGGATATTGTAAAAAAAAAAAAAAAACTATGGAGTATATTAAATATTATAGTTACTATTGTGAATAACCCCATAATGATACTTTTTTATTTCTTAGATGTTGATGACTCTGGATTTTGATTTTAAAGATATTGTGGATAATTCTTGATATCTAATTTTGTGTAGATATTAAAACACTTCAGACTTTTGTAACTCCTGATTTATATTCTGTGTTTAGATTTGTGTATGCTGCCCGATTATTTTGTTTGTATGTTTTGGTCTTGATTATGTTGTTGGAGATATCGTAGATAAGTCCGTATAATGTTGCTGTAGTTATCGTGGATAACTCTGGATAATGTTGCTGTAGATAGCGTGGATAACTTTTGATTATTTTGTTGTACATATTGTGGATAACTCTGGATTAAGTTGTTGTAAAAATTGTAGATAAGTCTAGTAGTAGGTAATGTTGTTGTAGATATCGTAGATTACTCCGGATTATGTTGTTGCAAATAGTGTGGATTACTACCAATTGTGTTGTTGTATATATTGTGGATTGCTCCGGATAATGTTGTTGTAGATATTGTGGATAACTCCAGATTATGCTGTTTTAGATATTGTGGATAACTCTGGATTTTGTTGTTGTAGATACTGTGGATGACTCTGGATTACGGCTGACATTGACCCCGACCCTCCGACAGCATGACGCCGGGGTTCTGACTACCGGAGTACGTGTAAATGACCTCCAAGTTGTACCTCCGTTCGAAAAAGAATTCCTTTCTAGTGGATTTTGTACATCAGATTGCCTGAATAAGGTAATAAATTCCAGTCATTTCCATGCAGATATCTCCCGACAATTAAGAACAGGGGACATTGAATGTATATAAAAAAAATGAAAATAATGAGGTTTTTAATGAAACCAACACATTACACTTTTGATTGACAATCCTGTTATTTCCTGCGATATTTATTAAAGGGACTTGGCAATAATACGGGCGGAGTGAACATTATTGCTATTCTGGAGCATGGACATTTGTTGGCCAGGAAGATCCGGACCAGAATCATCCGGAACGGGACGGAGTTAGAGCCGCTGGCCGTGGACAAAAACTATGACTTTAACTTCCAGGAATTTAGAAACCCGCCAAATGCAAGAAAGATAATGTCGGTAAACATATATGGTCAATATCCTTGCTTTTCGTTTGTTTTAACCAAGACTTTTGATATCTTTTTTATATACTATCTATGCACAGGCACATAACAATGGGGAGGGTGTTCTGACTACATTACTGTACGAGTCTACTCTTTCAACGTTTTTATAAATCGACCTTTTTAACATATATATATACATATATATATATATATAAATATATATATATATATATATATATATATATATATATATATATATATATATATATATATATATATATATATATATATATATAAATCACTCGATATAATCAACAACACTAGGCATCTTTAAAGTGTCGGATCTAATATATAGATACTAAGCCAGTAAACTGAATATATAAAGCACTAAAAATGGGTAATGCCACGAACAATAGAAATTGGATCGCTATAAAGTAATCAATCCGATTACTTTATAGCGATCGGCGAAAGTAGCAACACCTTCTTTAAGAATGTGAACAAATGTTTATAATGTAACTGTTCTTTTTTTATAGATTTTTAAGTATTTTATTAGTAGCTTTAGATTTTGTTCTCCTTGTTTTGTACTCATGTAATTTATTTTTTGGTCCTGAAGAAGGGACTGGTTGTCCCGAAAATTTGACAATTTCTATTGTTCGTGTCGTTAGCCATTTTTAGTGCTATATATATATATATATATATATATATATATATATATATATATATATATATATATATATATATATATATATATATATATATATATAAAACAGTGAACAAACAAGCACGTCCTTCCACGTTTCTTTAACAAAATTAAGATTGTTGAAGCTGTGTTAAGTGCGCGTTAAGTTATAGACAGACTGTTGCTGTAACAATGAACACTCTGATTGCTGCAGGGCGATGCTCTAGTGGTCGACTGTACTTACGATTCCACTCAACGCTCAACGGTCACCTACGTGAGTACAACTGTTTGTGTTCATACCGTGGCCGACTGATGTTTGCTCTTAAAACTTTTGCCACTTATCTAAACGCCAAAAAACCCCCACCAGAAATCATCAGAAAACGACAACATTTTCCCTTACATAAATCTAGATTAAAGAGGATAATAATTTATATTGCAGGGAGGCCTCGCTACAACAGACGAGATGTGCCTTTCGTTCATCATATACTACCCTAAAATGGGTCTGGATTCGTGTAAAAGTGTTCCAATGTACAACAACGTTCCCAGAACGCAGCACCATGGCCATGCGGTGGCCTCACAGTTTAATTTTAGATTGGAGTCAGAAAGAAACAAATTTAAAATGCTAACATCAACCACAAAGCACTTGGCGGGCTGTGTCGGGGCATCACTTACTCCCCGGGTAATTTGTACAGTTGAATTAACCTTATACTCATCTCAAGGAGACATAATTAATACTGATTGACATTTAATTGTAGAGCGTTTTTATTTTATAGCACACGCATCAAGAGCTTCCCATGTTGTTACCTCAGACTCCCTATGTAGAACCGCCAACCATGTGCCCATCGGTGACGCCACCAATGACGTCATCACAACCCAAAACGGCACTGTGTGGGGCTCCATTGCCAACAGAACAATTTGTTTTTCATGAGAGCCTAGATGCAGATGGCAAATATGTTCTCTTTTGGAACGTTAATAAAACACACATTATCTTTGAAGTCCACGTTGAGACAAAAGGCTATATCGGATTTGGAATGTCTCCAAACGGGAAAATGTACCCCGCTGACGTCGTTGTTGGATGGGTCAAAGACGGTGTTCCACATTTTCAGGTATTGTTCTATCCAAAGAGAAAGAATAGCGTAAAGATCTTCATTACATTGTGAAGCCCCTTAACCACCAACTCACCTTGACTTTAAAGACTTTGAGCTGATGTATTTGAAATCTGTGACGTTGGTACCGTGGTGCCAGTTTGATGCCTGAATATGTCCTTGTTTCAGGATAGACACACGGTTGGTCACTCTCAGCCAATCGTAGACGCCTCCCAGGACTGGCATCTCCTCTATGCCAGGGAGGATCATTGCAGAACAGTGCTGAAAATGGTCAGGAAACTGGACACGTGTGACGACGAGGACTTCAAAATCACGGTGTGTATATTAAATAAAATATAACAAAATAAAGACATGCCATACAATATTCATTTAACTAATGAAAACGAATTTGCAGTCTTGTAATCCATTTAGAGAAGAGAACCATACCATCAGCCTACATTAATGGAAACAAATAATCGCTTAATTTTCCATTCACTAAATACAATATCATGCTTTAACATTGTTATACATTAATTTGTTGCCATTCAACAGTTTTTAGCTCACCTGAGCTGACAGCTCAAGTGAGCTATTCTGATCACATTTTGTCTGTCGTCCATCTGTCTGTCCGTCTGTCTGTTAACTTTTCACATTTTCAACATCTTCTCAAGAACCACTGGGCCAATTTCAACCAAACTTGGCACAAAGCATCCTTATTCAAAGGGGATTTAAAGTTGTGAAGATAATTAGGAATTTATGAATATTTTCGAGAAATTTTCAAAAATCTTCTTCTCATGAACCATAAGACCAGAAAAGCTGAAACTTGTGTGGAAGCATCCTCATGTAGTGTAGATACAAAATTGTGAAAATCATGACCCCCAGGGGTAGGGTGGGGCCACAATGGGGGGTCGAAGTTTAACATATGAATATATAGAGTATATCTTTAAAAATCTTCTTCTCAGAAACTAATCGGCCAGGAAAGCTGACACTTGTGTTGAAGCTTCCTCAGGTAATGTAGATTCAAAGTTGTGAAAATCATGACCCCCGGGGGTAGGGTGGGGCCACAATGGGGAATCGAAGTTTAACATATGAATATATAGAGTAAATCGTTAAAAATCTTCTTCTCAGAAACTAATCAGCCAGGAAAGCTGAAACTTGTGTGAAAGCATTATCTGGTAGTGAAGATACAAAGTATGTATTATGTATTATTGTACATTGTCCAGATAGTTTGTATTATGACTCCATTAAGCTGATTTTATCATACCTATTGTTTCTCAGGTGAGCGATGTGGCCCATGTGCCTCTTGTCCTTATATTCCTACTTGTCACAATATAAACAAAAGTTTCGATCAATCGATCAAATCAAATGCCTTTCTGAAATAAAAAAAAGCACAATATAAACATCAATATCAACAATTAACCAACAACTAAAGATTAGAGATTATAAAACAAAGGCATCGGGATGCTTATTTATCATGATATGTTCAAATTATTTATCATGAAATATCTATATCAAAATATAACTGATTTGAAGAAGCACAAATTTGTTCTCAAGTTTTGACTGAGCGATAGTCGAGTGCTTGAATACTCATTGACATCCCTAATAACAATTATGGAAAAAAAGAAGTGTCCAACTATCAGACTGTATGAAAATGTATGAAACACTTTAACTAAAACTAAAGAAAAATATAACCATATTTCTTGGGTGTAAAACCTTATGCTACATGAACAAGAGGTTCTCCATGATGCTTACAAAAATGTGGTCATGATTTTGCCCCCAAAATTTTTTTCAGATGTCTTTGTCAATTTTCATATTAGACATTTCCAATAGTCAACTAAAATTTGAGTTGCAGTCGTAGAGTCATAATTATAAGCGAGCTCACAAATCTTTGTTGCCAAGTTTAACCTAAAATGAATGTTACAATAAACTTAAACAAAATTTGGTTGGCACATAGAAAAATCAGCTTAAAGAAGATCGGCAACCGGTATATTGAGCCAAAATAAATAAAATTTATTGCCTCAACAAAAAATAGTGAGGTTTGTATTTCGCTAGGAACTCTGCGACAGACACTCAAATTCCTGTTTATCATTAGAAATGCATTATTAAATCAGTGTAAGTAATATAAAAATAAAATTTGACCAAAATCGGGACCAAACCTCTTCAATACTAACATAAGACTTGCTCACTTACAATTGTACATCCACATAGATGCATCTATCTTTTGTTACTTTCTTTCCTCAGGACGACACCGTAAAGATCATTTACTCCTACCACCCCCACGACCCCAGCAGTGAGGACAGCATCCCGTATCACGGGACACACCGGGGGATCCGGAGTCTGCTACTGTTGTCTAAACTCTCCCCACCGCCCCTGGAAAGCGACGCTATAACCATCGACTGGAGAAATGAAAACGTAAGACATTTAGAGAATAATACATGCCTGTTTATTTTAAAATGAATAAGAACTTTCGGCATGCTTTGGAAAATGGATCATCCGAATCAATATCGTTAATATATTCCCTGGAATACATCAATATTCATAAATAAACACGTTTTTTCTTTTCCAATATTAAAAGTTTATATTACCGGTACACATCTTGCATTAGAAACAATTGTAATTGATCTCAGTCTGCCTTATGGACCCTTACAGGAACACTCCGCAGGCAATTCTACATAATGTCCTAGATATCCCCTTATCCCCACTGCATCTTGTATGAAATAATGACAACGATGTTTTCTTAACTTCTCAGTTTAGAGAGATAATTAGATCTATGGTAATATCTTTGAAATATATACTACCAAAGTTTTACAATTTTTCTCTTGTATCTTGACACCTGTTTATAAAAACCTCAGATAATCTGAAGTCTAAAACTTCAAAGCTGTGTTTTAAATACGTGTAGGAAGATCAATTACTTCCGTCACTAGATAAGCTGCTAGGAAAAATGTCGAGTGTGTTCGAATTTGTTTTGTGTGACGTATTATTAAGACATCATCCCCTTTCAGTATCACGTTCCTTCCAATGACACAACATACAGCTGTCGAATCTTTGACTTCTCTTCTCTCCAAAAGAAACACCACCTAATCAAGGTAGTCATTGTTATCTAATCAGCACATTGATCGATAACAGTTGAATACTAAATTGCTTTTAACTTCATTTATATGTAGCGGCTAGCTGGTGTAAATCTATTATAGTATATCAAGATATTCAAACATTGTATTTAGTACTGACATTGTCTCTAGTTCGAGGTACAAGTTCAGAAAGGCCATGAAGTTTTAGTACATCACCTGGTGGTGTACAAATGCCCCGGAATCAACAGGAACCTGGTCAACTCCCCCAACTACATTTGTCACGAGGATTCAGACAAAACCAAGCATCCGTGTGGCAAAATAGTGGCGATATGGGCGGTAGGGGGAGAGGTCAGTATCTGATGCATATCAATATGTTTTTATTTTTAAAAAACCAACATAATGTTTACTTGGCAGTGCTAGCGTCAAAGTAATCCTCGTTCAATCTTCTATAGGCGTTCTACTTCCCCACGGAGGCAGGACTTCCGGTGGCTGAGCCTGGAGACACTGAACTCTACATCATGGAGACCCATTATAACAACCCAGAGCTCAAGAGTGGTCAGAACAACCACAGACTATTCAATAAATTCATTTTTACTATAGAGTTTCAGTCTTTAACTCCAAAGTATGCATTTCATCATGTTTTTTTTTCTCACTGCCATGTGTAGGTATGGTGGATAACTCTGGCATTCGATTTACGGTGACGCCCACTTTACGACAACATGATGCGGGGATCCTTGAATTTACAGCCCCTGTGGATACAAACCTGGTCATTCCGCCTCATCAGTCTAACTTTGTATCCAGTGTTTATTGCAATGAGTCCACCGTCACTGAGGTGTGTTTATATTATACACAATCTTTTCTCTTTAAAAAATATAAAGTTACCAGATTTGTGCCGTAGATTTTCTTTGTTATGAGAAACAAATGGTAAAAAATGTGAAATTTATCATTACACCACAACCATGCCATAGATGTGCAAAATCGACAGAGACCTTATAAAAATCTCCATTACATTTCATTGAAATTATCAACCAATCTATTATAAGACTCTTCATTTTTTAGTATCTCCAAGAGTACCCTAATGGCGTCAATGTTTTCGGTGTACAGCAGCACGCTCATCTTCTCGGTAAGGCAATTAAAACAAGAGTCATCCATAAGGGAGTGGAACAAAAACCCCTAGCAGACGATAAATACTACGATTTCAACTATCAGGACTTTCGCCGAGCAAACAGAACTTTGAGGGCCGTAAGTATCTCCATTTGACTGAAGTTTTTATTTTATGATCATATTTCCTTGTTCAAATCTTACAAAGCAAGGAATGACAACATAAAGAGTATAAACTTAAAAAAAAAAAGCTGTATAAGGAGGCTTTTTAACAAGCCATGTCAAATATTCGTTTATTCTTGGTGTACTTACCTAAATCATTGGGAGTAAATAGGACTTTACTGTATTATTGAGTATAATTATTGGACTTAGTTTATCATTTATTATATATGGCTTACAGTTGAATCTATGAGTATATTGGTCTAATGTGTGATTAAATTAAATCAAGTGGGGTCTAGTAAAACATCGCTGTATCTTTGGGTGTATTGGACTTTTCTGTATTTTTTAGCCGGGCTCTGCTGAAAGCAGAGTCCTGGCTCTAGGCAGGCAAATCGCCAATGTTACTATAAATAGCATAGTAAACAAAAAACCAAACAGCGTCAAAGTAAAAGCTTCCGCCATACTAAATAGTTACACAGAGAGCCAAGTTTTGTCAAAAGTGTTGGCATTTTGTTTTATTTTTTTTTTATTTTCGAGAGAATTGTCTATCTGTTTTAGTTTTCTTATCAATAACGTGTTTTAAAAACAAGACTATGCATTTTGGACACATACAATGCGCATGAATTTCCAAGAACTACTTTACTGTACGTTGAAAAAATGGGGGTTGTATACATAACGCTTCTTGCAAAATTCAAAGCAGCAACTGTTAATCTTTTTTCTACTAGAGAGACATATTTTTGTTAATAGCCGCTTACCACATTTGGTCGCTCTTTGACGCTTTCCCGACAAAAGCATGAGAGAGAGAGAGAGATTTTCAGTCTTTACTACACAATATGCATAATGACACCAAAAGAGCCCGGCTTTCAGTACTTCAGTACTTTGATTAATCATGTTACACTTACCTGCACTGTGTGATTAAGTTAGATCAAGTGGTAGTGTTGGGTGTCGTAAGACTTTGCTGTGTCATTTAGTTCAGTATGACATAGGTGTATCACTGTTTCTATTTAGACCTAACTGTATCGTTTGTTCTAGTTAAACAAGTCTGTGTTGGGTCTCGTAAGACCTATCAGTGGGTCTAGTTAAAGAACGTAGGGGAATAAACCGATGCATAAAACCCTCTTCAGTACATTTGAAAAACCCACAATTTTTTTCTTACAAATATCACTTTTGTTACATTTATTAAGCATATGTAATCATTTGCTTTCAGTTTTGTTAAAACCTTCAAAGGTTGACTTCAAATTGATTGATATTACGACATCAACATATGTATTTGCTTATTGAGCAACAAAATGCTAATGAAATCGGATGTTCAGACTATAGTTTTTTATAGAGTGTGTCATCATACAGTTTTTTAAGAACATATACTGATGAAACATCTAAATGTCTATCTTTTTTCTAATAAAACTAGGTACCAAGACCTACTCTATAGTAAAATGAAGGGTTTTTTTCCTTCAATTTTCAAGATTAAACGGCCAGGACCGAATTATGTTGCGCAATACTAGATCGAGTTTGTCAATTAAATAGTTTCCAACTTGTGATTCCGTGGTGTAGCGGTAAGCGAGGAGTTATTGAAACATGTGTATTTTGAAGTAGGTATTTGGTTCTAATGAATCGTATTGTAAACATTTTTATATTTTTCATTACTATGGTTGAATTCGAAAAACTCATTTGATGTAAAAATTTAAAACTGCGTTATTAAGAATGAAACACATGCTCTTTATCATTTTATAGATTTTTGATTTACTGCTGAATTAGTTATCTTTAACAGTATCTTTAAAAATACATATGTTTCTTTGTTGAAGTGGGGCAAATTATGGACATGAAGACAAAAGATTAGAATTCTTAATTCTATGTACACGCACATAATAAACTCTCTGAGGATAAGTAAGAACAGCCCAGGAATAAAAATATTTGAAGTTAATACACTTATTATACTATATGCGTGATTGTCAGTTGTAACATACTAGTGATAGGTCTAAGGCCACTTGTGGGCATATGCCTCGGCTTATTCCTCCAGGTTCTTTAGTTGTATCGTAGTTTAGTTGTACCGTTGGGTCTAGTTTGATATGGCTGTTAAGTTGTGAATAGTGCAATGGACAAAACTGTATTGATAAGTTCAAATAGTATTAGCTGTATTGTTGGTATGAGTAAGACTTAACTGTGTCATATATGATCAATGTAGGCTTATCTGTATCGTAGGTCCAGACAGGCTTAGCTGTATCGTTGATATGAATTAGACTAAGCTGTATCGAAGGGTCCAAGAAGGGTTATTGGGTCATTCAATTAATGCAGGAAAAAGCATGATCATTGTTTCTTTGTGTTGCAATAAATCTATAAAAGTTGTAATATCTTGATTTTCATTTTTATTCAGGGAGACAGTTTGATATTAGAGTGTACATATGATTCAACAGGCCGAACTAATGTCACATACGTAAGTTACATTGTTGTATTGCTAACATGCATTTGTGAGTACAACCATGGTGATTCAGAAACTACTTGTTTCAAACAACAATAATAATAAGGTTGATCTTTTCGCAGTTGAAATGCTTTCATTTAAATTACAGATTATTTATATCTGAAATTACGCCACTTTTCTACTGTCTAGGGCGGATATTCTACTCAGGAGGAGATGTGTATTGTGTTTATTTTCCACTACCCCCGGACGCGGCTGTATAACTGTCAGAGTAAGCCCCTGTATAATAGGTTTCACACAGGGCCCGTGGTCGGATGGTGGAGCTATCTGGCCCCCCTGACCAGCACGTTTGACGCCATGGACTGGACAAACGCCAGCGTGATCCGGGAGTTTAAAGACAGCCTGGAGAACGACCAGTATTTCTACGTCTACGGCCATGACAATAACCAGGTAGGTCGCCAGCCTCATCCCGCCCCCAAAACAGCTAGGTCGCAACCCTCAACCGCCCCAAGGACAGCTAGGTCGCAAACTCCACCTGTCCCAAGGACGGTTAGCTGTCTGCTAACACCAACCCCAGAGACAGCCAGTTAGGTCAGCACACACTCCACTGCATTCTGGTCAACACCTACCCCCAAACGCCCTAATACAGGTAGTTCTACAACCCCACCCACTACATATAAGTTGCCACACACCACATTACATCTACCCACCTCAATAACAGGTAGGCTGTCATCCCACCTCCAATGCCTATAACAGGTACTAATAGTTGCTACTTTCACCTTTGTCCAATACATGCATTTTGCCAACCCTACCCACCCCCTGTACAAGTAATTTTCTTATTCACAAACGACCTCAGGTAGCTCGTTATCCTGACCAACTCCAAGGTAGCGGGTGGTTTTTTTTATACGCCGGTGGTCACCAAACAGATCACTCATGTCAACATCATAAAATCGTTTAAAACTCACAAATCCTACACAAAAAAGTCAAAAGGCCGAAAGCGAGAACTCGGTGAACTGTAAATTGTATACACTCTACGCTACATCACAGTATCAGTAATTATTTTGCATCCGAATAATTTCTCTAAATAAATTTTGATATACTAGTATTTTATTCTAATGTCTCAGTTTTTTTATTGACATATCGTAACGAAGCGTTGACTATATGTATTGTTTGTTTCAGTATAACTATACGATGATGGATCCTAAGTCTATGTACCCAAATGTTCCGTACACTGAGCCCCCCAACACTCAATGCGGAGTCTGAATTCAACAGAAAGTCTGAGAGATATAGAGAGAGAAAAGTACATAGAGCTATCGCGGCTTATTCATTTTCCCGATTTTTTACAGATGCATAGGTTTGAATCATATCGATGTAGATTTAATATTGAATTGAAATAATGATGGAATAAATAATGTTTGAAACAAAATGTCAGTGTGTTTGTTTTTGTCTGGGTGAACATTTAAAATAAATTTTACCTTAAATGGTTAACATTTAGTATCTATATTCAGCATTGAGAAAATACACATATGTGACAGAGGATAATGGTAAGCAGATAGGTAGCAAAAGCAATGGAAGATTTGCGAGCAAAATGAGGGAATGACAGGATTCTGATGTAACTTATTTACACTAAATACTCTGGTTGTAACTTATAACACTGAGCACTTTTGTTGTCGCTTAAAAGATTGAACATTGTGGTTGTTGCGTACACTGTATAACACTGAACACTTATAAAAATGAACACTCTCGTTGTTGCTATATAAATAAACGCTCTTGTTGTTGCTTACAACACTGATCACTATTGCTGTTTCTTATAACACTTTACACTCTGGTTGCTACTCTATCAACAAACTGGCTGTTGCTATAACCATGAACAATATAGCTGTTTCTATAACACTGAGTGCTCTGATTGTAGCTTATAAGACCGAATACTTTGGTTGTTGCAATAATACTGTACAATTTTGTTGTTGCTATAATAATGAGCACTCAGTTTTTGTTATAACACTATCATTCTGGTTGTTGCAGGGCGATGCTCTTGTGATCGAGTGCACTTACGATTCCACTCAACGCTCAACGGTCACCCATGTGAGTAGAACTGTTTGTGTTCATAACTTGACCGACTGTTAAAAATTATCTTAACAGACAAAAAACCCACCAGAAAAGACAACACTTTCCTTCGTATGAATCTAAATTAAAGATAAACAGAATTTTTATTGCAGGGAGGCCTCGCTACAACAGACGAGATGTGTCTTTCGTTCATCATATACTACCCTAAGATGGGTCTGGATTTGTGTGAGAGTGTTCCAATGTACAACAACGTTCCCAGGGCGCAGTCAAACGGCCATGCGGTGACCTCACAGTTCAATTTTACATTGGAGTCAGAAAGAAATAAATTTAAAATGCTAACATCAACCACAAAGCACTGGGCCGCCTGTAAGTGGGCTTCATTAACTCCACAGGTGATTTGTACAGCTTGGTTAACATTATACATGCACTCATCTCAAGGAGACGTTACAGATATCGACTGATAGTTAATTGGAAAGCGGTTTTATTTTATAGTACACACATCAAGAACATCCCATGTTGATACCCTAAACTCCCTATGTAGAACCGCCATCCATGTGCCCATCAATGATGCCATCAATGACGTCATCAAAACCCAAAACGGCTCTGTGTGGGTCTCCTTTGCCAACAGAAGAGTTTGATTTTCAAGAAAGCCTAGATGCGGATGGCAAATATGTTCTCTTTTGGAACGTTAATAAAACACACATTATCTTTGAAGTCCACGTTGAGACAAAAGGCTATATCGGATTTGGAATGTCTCCAAACGGGAAAATGTACCCCGCTGACGTCGTTGTTGGATGGGTCAAAGACGGTGTTCCACATTTTCAGGTATTGTTCTATCCAAAGAGAAAGAATAGCGTAAAGATCTACATTACATTGTGGAGCCCCACAACCACCAAACCACCTTATCTTATTTCTCAGCCTTGTCTTCAAAGACTTTGAGCTGATGTATTTGAAATCTGTGACGTGGTGCCAGTTTGATGCCTGAATATGTCCTTGTTTCAGGACAGACACACGGTCGGTCACTCTCAGCACATCCTGCATTAGAAATAATTGTAATTAGTCACTGTCTGCCTTATGGACACTTACATGAACACTGCGCAGGCAATTCTACACAATGACCTAGATATCTCGTCATCCGATTTCATCTTGTATAAAATGACAAAAAAGAGTTCTAAACTTCTTGGTATAGACCGATATTAGATCGATAGTGATATCTTTATGATGAATACCACTGAGGTTATAAATTTCTTCTCTTGTATCTTGACACTAGTGCCTGTCAAACAAAATCTCAGACCATCTGGACCCTGGATCTTGAAGCGTTGTTAGACTTGGGTCCAAATTTGAATCGTTCATAAAATTATGATATATCATGAAAGTGTGCTTAAAATTTGTAACTACGTGTACATATATCAGCATTAAAGATCCTCGAAAGCCTGTGTCTTCTACTTTTAAGACAGTGCGTCATTATGAAACAGCGAAGATAGCCAAATGTTGGTGTAGCTTGGATGGCCCCGAGTTTGAATACTAAAGGGACTTTAATTTTGTTTTCATGAATAGCGGTAAAACTATAAAAGTTGATTTTTTGTTCAACTACTTTCTTTTATTATTTTCAAGTCGAATACATACTAGAAGTTCAGACTTGTAAACAGAATTTCTCCCAATGGTGTTTTTGTATAAGTGTTTTCAATAGGACAGTGTACAAATTTTGACTTAAATCTAACACTTTTTCATTATCCTTGGGCCTTAACTATAAAAATAATTACCAAACACTGCTGGAAAGGTTGCTTTTCTTTTTACAAGTCTTTGTTACACGTATGGATATCAGTTATTTCCGTGACCAGGGGAAAAGGGCGAGTGTGTTCGACTGTGTTAAATATGACGTGGTTATTCAGACATCATCTCCTTTCTGTATCACGTTCCTGTTAATGAAACAGCATACAGCTGTCGAATCTTTGACTTTTGTTCTCTCCAAAAGAAACACCACCTAATCAAGGTACCATTGTTATCCAGTCATCACGGTATTACTTACTCGGTTTGTTACTGACTGACTACAGAAATATATCAGGTCGATCAATCTCTTAGACGGCTCGGCGAACTACAGAAAATATATCAGCCGTTGGTCATCCAACAAATCTCTCTTGTCGACATCTTAAAACCGTTTAAAACTCATCAATCATACACCGAAAAAGTCAAAAGGCCGAAAGCGAGAACTCGGGACAGTATAAATTGTATACATTAGAACCGTTTTAACAAGAGCTTGGACTTTGGGTAGTTTTGTCAAACAGCAATGTGACGTAAGCCTGTCTATTTCATTGCTGGCCACTCAGCCAAAGCTCTGTGAAATCAACAAGATTTGTCTCGCTTCTGAGCTAAGACTACGCAATCGGTGTATATTTCGCATGAAACCGCGTCATTTTTAACTTGTTTTGACGCAAGAAATAGATAGCTACGTCCAACAGAAAGTCCAAGGTCTTGTTAAAATGGTTCTATATCAGAGTATCAATTATCACTTTGCATCTGAATAATTTCTCTAATAATATTAGCATACCGGTATTTTACAAGTATTATAATGTCTCAATTTCTTGACATATCATAACGAAACGTTGACTAAATTTAAATGTATTGTTTGTTTCAGTATAACTATACGTTAATGGATCCTAAGTCTATGTACCCCAATGTACCGTACACTGAGCCCCCCAACACTCAATGCGCAGTCTGAATTCAACAGAAAGTCTGACAGTTCTAAAGAGAGAAAAGTACATAGAGAGATTCCGGCTTTTTGATTTTCCTACATGCAATTTTAAACAGATGTATATGTTAGAATCGTAGTGGTGTAAATTTGATTTAACTTGAAATGATGGAATAAATAAAGAAAATGTCAGTGTGTGATTATTTTCCTTTTGATTGAAGAGAACCTCCGTCACGAATTTTGTTATAAATAATTAAAATTGGTATCAATAATAAGCAATGCGAAAAGACATACATCTCTCTCTCTCTCTCTCTCTCTCTCTCTCTCTCTCTCTCTCTCTCTCTCTCTCTCTCTCTCTCTCTCTCTCTCTCTCTCCGATTTTCATTATATACTATTTGGAATTTCAATCATACTTAATGAAACAAATCTTTAATAGTGCGGACAGATAGTTTTGCATTGCTGTCTTATAAATTCCCAGAGTTTAAATCAGAAAAAAGGGATTTATATAGAAAGGTAAGGGAATAGGTTTTAAAGAACGATTATTGGAATAAAACATCCTAAGAAATTTAATTAGGAAACCTTTCTAGTATTTTTGAACCGTAATCGTATTTCTGAGTCCTTTTAAAAGACAGGGTTTAAATTGCTTTATCGAACAAATAAATGGTTCAACTCCTCAATGCTCTGCATTAAAGTAATTTATATGTATCTTATGCAGAAAGATAGTCCAGTATTTTTTCAATCTACATCGAACTAAGGGGCTTACTGGTACACCTAATCAAACACTGGTATATGGCTGTAGACAATTTATCAACCTCCCTCATTTTCCCTATAAACCTTTGGGTCAGCATTCTTTGTTAGAAACAAACACTGGAAAACTACAGCTGAAACAGGTAGGGGAACAGGTTATCAGAAGCTGGGGGGGGGGGGGGGCTTGTTAATTCGTCATAACTATTATCTTTAATACATAATAACAATTATATCATTAAAACGGTGATAATGTATAACCAAAATAAAATTTTATAAAATACGCCAGAGTAAGAATATATTTGAAGCATTTGTATGTGTAATGTGTTTATATCTTATATATTTCACTGATCAATACTTCTATGAAATGACATATATAAAAGTAAAAAGTTGAAATTTTGTAGCTACATGTACTTCAGATTATTGAACAATTATGCGCGAACATTTTTACATACATTATATTTTTGCGTAAATTCAAAATAAGTTCAAGTTTACTGATTGCCCACCCCTTTAATTTTCTTTTCACCTTTTTCCAAGCTTAAACAATTTTAATTTATGAATTGATATTATAATATGGTGGAGGGGATGTTTATATTTAAATTCATTATACGCACTCTGATTTATTTAGTTTCTCTTCTGATTTTATTTTTATATTCGGCAAGATTCGGTTATGGGGCTGAAACAAGTTTAATAAAATCCTCCTGTAAATACAAGTGTCTGCTATAATGGTGTCCATATGTCTTTCAACATAAAAAGCATTCGTGCATTTTGTTTTATCTCTTCATTCACACAATTATTTAAAGAAGTCGTCGCATGAAATTTCATTAAAAACAAACAAAGCTGTGTTTTTGTAGGCAATAAAAGAGACTTAAATGCATTAATGTACAGGCAATGTTGGAAGGAAATATAAATGCTAAACCGCGGTCAGTTTCTAAGCGGATTAATTGTGCTAAAACCAGAGAAAATTTCTTGTTTTCTCGAGATGTTGGATCGACTTAAAAAACATTTAAAGACGCCTTTTAGTCAGGGACCAAATATTGGCTTATTGGGGTGGTCAACTGATACTTAACAGCGCACACTGCGCACTTAATTGCATTTAGTGACCACAAGATAGCGGCAAGGAGATAACTTGGTAACCGAGAGGCCATTATCCACAGATTATACACCGCAGGTCAGTAACGGAATAGTGTACCTACATAACAAAACATTTTTGAAGTAAAATTTGAAAAATAAGAACAGTAGATATATCTTTAAATCTAATCAATCGGCTTAGGTATCAAGAGGAAGAGTTGCGATTTTTTTTAATTAACCCGACTGTCAACGTTATAACACGCGCTGTAGGTGCGAGTGCCTCTTGGCTGGTTCTGGGCTAAGTGGTCTATGACTGCGGCAGGGGGTACATGCGCTATAAATTCTCCAGGAACATGCCAACTTTTAACACGGCACTCACGCGCTTCTCTGCGATCTCCATGGATCGGGCGATCGTCCATCTTATTGAGGAATCCCTCTGCCAGCCAAAAGTGTTCAGTACACATAGAATAGGCCTCGCATGGAGGGGTCCTCTTGACAGGCACCTTACCAAGATTTAAATGTATCAGATAAGACATCTTCATTTAATATTCGTCTATTGTCTTATTTATTCTACTGCCTGTGTAATCAAACCTATGTGATCTCATGACGTTCGATCAGTTTTATCCCGCTCTAAATGAGCTATTATTGTTCGAATTTTAAAGTTAAGGAAGGTTTCCAGCGTTTATTATGGGTCCTCTTCGTGCGGGCGCCGAGAGAATGGAAGTCCTTAATGTAGATTAGCTGGATAATCTGTGAGAGATTTGAACGCCTTATTTACAATTAACAAAACAATTTGACCATTCATAACCTGTAAGTAAGCCTCTGGTTACTGTGGTGTATTGGCCTTGGTAAGCGAGGAAAGAAGAGAGCCAAAACCGTTATCAAGATCTCTGATCGTCTTTAAGTTAACTGACGAGTGTGCATCTTTCCATTTCTTGCAGTTGCCGTTGTCAAGTGAAGCAGTGTTGGTCTAGCTACGATCTGAGCGAAGAATGGGCGAGTTTAAAGTTACTCACAACTATGTGTTACAGAATAATGTGAGATACATGTACAGCGGACTGCCGCTATCGCTGAGATACAGAGGAAGTGGAGACTACCCAAACTTTGACATGCTCAGAATCAACAGAGAAAACTCGGACTTGAAGAAACTGGTCCTCCAGTCTCACGAGTACCAGCGGCGCATGAACACGTTCCTGATCCCCAAGGCGCCAGCCTTTCGGAAGTACACAAACCACGCGGTGGATCCCGTGGTGGACCGCCTTTTGAAGCCGACCATAGCGCGAGAAGGGTTCTCCCCGGAAAAGCACTCCGACAAGTTCCGGTGTAAGGAGTACACACGTGATCCGGACAAGTCCAGCTTCCCCAGTTATCAGAAATTACCGGAAGATCAGGTGCGCGGGATTACGTCACGGCTGCTGAAACCTACCCACATGAGCACGCTGAAACAGCGCCTGCCCCCGCCGCCACTGCGCCAGGATCCAGACCGCTCCAGGGTAGTCCAAATGCACAGTATGCCAATCGTGGACGGATGACCGAGACGTCTCATAGAGGTTGGCTACAATCTGTTTTTGTGTTCATTTTCAAAACGTTAACCTTTATTGAAATCTACAATAAATCACAATTTGTCGATAATCAATCCTTTATAAAATCGGGATTTGTAGTTCTAAGCACTATTTTGAACGTAAAAAACTGCGGTGTATGTGTGTGCATCGTATAAGTGCATTATAATGTCAAAATTGTTCATCAAATAAATTAAAATTAAAGAGGATCATTTTAACTAAAGTTCATCATTTTATCGCGTTAGCCGCTAGAACTAATCCAGTGGATAATGGCGAGCTGGCACACTTAAGTGCTCGTTAATCTTTAATTAATGACATTTGGAATAATATTAATCAACTTATGTAGAACACAATTAATCGTGACTATAACATACCTAGTTGGACTGTAAGCTCAAGAATTTAAAGCTCATTTCAAACGGGGTTTCAAGATAACGTTATGCTTACAAAAACATCTCTTCTAATTGAATATATACTACTTATCAATAGGTGGTGAACATTTCTAAACGCCTGCGGTTATGCAACTATAATGTGTGATATTTTTTTCTCAATTAAATATTGTATTAATTAGCTGTTTTATATACGGTCCAGCTATTTGAGTATTGTCATGTAAATTGTTTGTGCTTTGTCAACAATATATTTGCAAAAATTGTTTGATATTTACTATTTATTCTCAGTGTTAACTTATTAAAGACAAGTACAGAGACAGAAACTGTTGATGTTAATTTCTTAAATGTTCCTGGTCATTTTTTTTTATTTATTCATTACAGAATCATCTAAATATACGCAACAACAACGACCGTCTTATAAAAGAAGAAATTATGAAGAAAAAAATATTGTTGAATCAAGTACCCGTGCGTGCATCAACTTTATAATAAACTTCTATTTTTTATTCACTAAATTCATACCTTAAAATTGGAAAAAGTATTTTATGCTCATATTCACCTATTTTTATTTATTTCATATTTGTTGCAATATTTTATGTTGTCAATTAAAACAATTGTATACTATGTATTTATTTCTTTGTACTCTTGATATATATTTCGTGTAAATTATGCTTTGAAGATAAATATATAAAATAGAGATATTGGCGTTCGTTCTGTCTTTCGCCAAGTAAGTCGGCGCTGACAATGCGATGAGGGATTCCAGTTAGCAGGTTAAAGGTCAAATTGGAGAATAACTCATTCTCCTGATCGACTTTGTTTTCCAGAAGTATTCTAGTACAGCTAAACACTGCTACAGCAGATTACAGGAAAGATAAACACCCTTGGAATAGTGGGAGAAAACATGTCCCATAATCAATTCTCTCATGATTCTCGAAAATAAAATTCCTAGGCCCTACATGTACATCTGACCGCGCGTTGATTTGTGCAAATTCAGGACATCACTGCCAGGCACGTAGCATCGTTTTCGAAAGTGTGTGTGTGGGGGGGGGGGGGGGGGGGAGGGGACCCAAAAATCGTGTGCACGGTATAACTTTAACTTCAATATCTCCTTATTGACTTCAATTTCTTAACATGCTCCCTAAAAAATGTGTGGGGGGGGGGGGGGGGGGGGGACTCCATAAGAATTCAAATTCCTTTATGTAAGTTTAAAAAAATATATACATTACAAAATCGATACGTAGTGTTACCACAGAAAAGACACTGGAAAAAATAGATATTCATCTTTCTAGACTTTCAAGTCTCTGTATTCCAGACACAGACGTCTAATTATCAATGTCGCATCACTGAGCTGGTTAAAAGAAATCTAACATTGCAAAGTCAGCGCAATGTTTATTAAATGACAACTGACAAACATTTGTGCCAGCAGTGTGTATTGAGACCCTCTTGTCCAGTATTTCTTCGTGGGGTAGAGATCTGACGGACACTGAGGAACAATTCCAATGTAAAACATCGCAGATTTAATCTGATAATCTAATCCATCAATATCATATACAAGTTACCCGGGACAATGCGATATAAATCACAAAGTTAATAGAAAATGGGATAAGTTGTTTGTCTAAACTGTCTGCGAGCACCTTTTAAATGTTTCAAGTTCTTTGAGACACACAGAAACAACTACCCCGTAATGGAGCAGTTCTATTGTTCACACCGTATAAATTAACTTAGTTTTGTTATCCAATTAGTTTTAAAGGTAACACAGCAAACACCACACGGGATGTGCCCCTAGCAGGCGGATCAATTCTTACTCGCGGATTGTAGCAAATTCGGACAAGCATGGAGTAAAAGTGATACCCTAGAAATATGGGAGAGTTCAAAGTGACGCCGAATTATGCCCGACAAAATGATGTACGGTACATCTACACGGGGGATCCGATCAAAATGAACTACCGGCCTAGTCCGGACTATCCAAACTTTGACCAGCTCCGACTTCAGAAGGACAGGACCAATATGAAACACCAAGTGCTGAATCCTCTTGAGTACCAGAAGGCTCTAGCAGGACCACGTGATCTGCCAAACTCTGCAGCTTTCCGGGCGTATTCCCGCCACGGAATTCGTGACGTCATTAGTCGTTTGTATCAGCACAGTGCGAGAAACAGGTCTCAGGAATCGGCGCTCACAGAACAATATCCAGCATACAGCAGTAGCAATATCAGCAAACTCAGCTTTAAATATGAAGGCCCGACTAAGGCCACGAAAGCCTGCATCATCAAGAGACGCAAGAAGTTTAGCGGGTTTAGAAAGCACCCGGATGTTGTCAACAGGGGACTCCTGATGCACCAGATGCCTTGGGTGTAATTGTGTGTTACTTCCGGGAAACAATCGCTTTGTACAGTAAGGAAGAAACATCATCGAGAGCTAGGTTTCTCGGCAGTATTGTATAGATCGTCGTACACTTGTATGCGTCACAGAGTGAGGAAGATAAGAGTACGGATACTAGTGCTGTATCGGAATCTCTTTAAAACTGGTTCTTAGGGGAGATACGGAAAATTAACGTCTATTGTTCTACATGAAGTCTTTACATTCTGTGCATTAACGAAAACTTAAGATTTTATGACAAAAGAAAAATGAGATAATAAGAAAATAATATATTTCACATAAAATTGATTATACAGATTGGATATTTAAAAGTAAACCAAGTTCTTTTTGGTATACCAGGCTAGGCACCAGCTTTCTTAAAGGAAAACTGTTGAAGGACAAAAATTATATATGTAATGTCAGATAAATGAAATTCTGTTCTTCCTTGAAGGTGGAAAATATACCCAAAATAAAATATTTAAAATCTTTATCATTGTCTAATCTTTATACTAGTAAATGAATTACAAATTATGACACACGCCGTGTCTTCTTTATGACCCAAAGACAAATCAATGCCATGCACAAAATGCCATGGAATTAGAACTCTTCAGCGAGTTCAATGTACAAAGAGGAGACAAAGTGATGGAAAATATCGCCAGTTACGGTAATAAATGGATGTTGTTGCTACCAAGTCTTTGCCACAATGAAAACATTTGAAGCGCGACTAAACTATGAATTAGTTTATTCAAATAAAATAAAAAAAATTATACAATATTTTGTGTTAAAATAATTAAACACAACAACCTCTGCTATACAAATATTTTAAACGTTTTTTTGTGTATGCACATATTTCATTAAATTATACCTACAAAAAGTATCTAAACGTTGCAACGATAAATAACTCATTGGAATTGATACATCTTACCGTAAATTGTGTTCAACAGTACATGCAAATGTGAAAAATATGTAAATCGTATATATCATATACATATCTATATATCAAATAGTAACAAAAAATCAGATCCCTGATCTGTGAATAATTTTAAAAATTCTTTCTTCACAACACTACGTAATATAAAACATAAATTTGCCTGCGGGAATGTGTACAACAACATGTTATCACAACCAATCGTGTAAATCTTAACAGAGATAACTCGGGAATGTTACCACAAACAAGTACAAGGAAACAATTCTATTTACACCTGATATGAAACCTACTCACCTACACAACGTTATATGAATAAATGACCAGCATTCTGCCATTATGACGTGTACACGTTATGTTTTTTTTTTACTTTCACTTTCGCAATGAAATGAATGAACACGCTGTGTCTATTATATAGAACACAAAATATTGGTTTGTATGTAAAAATGCATAGACTAAGAAATCTTCTATTCAGTGGATTTTTTTCCCAACGAAAGCGAGCTTAGATCAATTTTACCTCTTAGTAATTCTATGAAGCAACGAAAGAAATCAAAATGATATGTAAGCAAGAAAACTAATAAAGCACGTTAAAGAATTGAAAACAATGACCACCCCGGAGTTCACATGAAGTTGACCTCGGAATACATTGTGACGTCACGAGAGGTTATGGTGGACACGATTTCTTTTGGAAGGCTGGTTTTCTTGAGGAACAAAACGAGATTCGATAAAACACCTCCCGATTTCTCAATTTCTGACAACTGTATTTTGTGCTTTGCATAAGTGATCTTCTCATCTAAAACCTGAAACAGAAAAACATTCCTATGATTAACTCCGTTACAACCGTAAAACAAAACAACGAGATACATGTAGTTTAAATTAGTACCCTGATACATTCTGGAAAAAAAATTAAATTTTCAACTTCAAGTTTCACTAAATGAAAAGGTCATGAAAATGGCAGGTAATAAAAATCTCCCTAGTACATGAAATAATGGCTAAAACCACATGCAAAAACAATTAGTCAGAACAATCTTGACATTAATCTGAAAAAGGGTTCTTCCCTTGTAAAATTTTATCCAGACCTGTTAGTGAAAGTTTATCAATAATCTTTCCATGCATTGATTAACAAACTCTTGTTTTAGTACAAAAGAAATGGGGAGAGGGAGAGTTGAATGACCCATGCCACATCCAATCTCTTTTTTTCACCAGACCCCTGAGAGTTGAATTCCCCATTCCAGACCTGGCCATTTCTTGCACCAGACCCCCAACTCCTTGAAAAAGCTACCTGTGGTAGGGAGGGTGGAAATAATATGTTTGAAATGGGACACATTGATACACAGTAAACAACAGTTCTGAATGGTGCCCCCGGCCTCGGACAGAACTCTCTGGGAGATAGGAACTCCATCCTCTATCAGTCGCTGTAAAACCTATTATGTCAAAGGGAGAGAAAATCCAGTAACAATGAGTCAATTAATAGTGAAGATCATACTTGCCAACCTCCAACATGTGAAAATCTGGTCATGACCAGATTTGGAAAGTAAAAAATCTGGTCATAGCGCGTAACAACATTCACGACATATTTATCATGCATTTCATAGGTATATACAATAGAAATATGTGTTAAAACTTATGTGTAATACTTTATTGCAAAGAAGCATTTTAACTAACAGTTGCTGATTTTGAATTTTGTAAAATGATCTGACACAGAAATTGGTACGTTGTGTTCAGCTGAAAAAAAATGCAAAAAGAGTTTCTGCTACATTAACCTTGCTTTTGAACTCTGTATGGCATGAAAGTTGTCACTGTAAGTGACTTGGAAGACTTTTCAAGTTTTGTGTATTAAAAAGCATTCTATACATGACTTAGCGTTTTTGAATGTTTAGTCAGATCATTTTGGGCACAATATCCAATATTCAAATGTGCGTTACACAGAACGCAAAAGCCTCGTTTTGTACTCGATTACTTTGTTTTACCTATGGGAATTCATTTTCCCAGATATGTTGATAGGTACCATGGGTACAAAAATATCGTTTTCTTTTTGTTGATTTTGATTCCGCTGGCCCCGATGAAGACCTTTTCTTATTGGAAGCCATCACACTTAGTGATTTAAACCTTCGCTTAGTCAAATCAACTCACGATAATAATTACACTTAATGTGTCTGTTATATAGCCATCGGCATTGTTTACGCGTTACTCAGCTTGGGTTCATAACTGGAAGTCAAACGCGCAACGTAATTTACGAACCAAATCCGGAAATCGGGAGATTTTCGGGTTGTTCGACAAAAATCGGGTGAAAAGCATGACCCGCCGGGTCATAAAAAATAATCGGGTGAAGGGTTGAATAATCGGGTGTGACCCGACGAAATCGGGTCAGTTGGCAAGTATGGTGAAGATAACCATTTATTGATGTTCTATCCAATAACCATGTATAATGGTCTACCCAGTAATCGTGAATTGATATCCTATCCTATAAATATCTTATCCAATAACCATGTATTGATGACCTATCCAATAACCATGTATTGATATCCTATCCAATAGCCATGTATTGATGACCTATCCAATAACCATGTATTGATATCCTATCCAATAGCCACGTATTGATGACCTATCCAATAACCATGTATTGATATCCTATCCTATAGCTATGTATTGATATCCTATCCAATAGCCATGTATTGATGACCTATCCAATAACTATGTATTGATATCCTATCCTATAGCTATGTATTGATATCCTATCCTATAGCTATGTATTGATATCCTATCAAATAACCATGTATTGATATCCTATCCAATAACCATGTATTGATATCCTATCCAATAACCATGTATTGATATCCTATCCAATAACCATGTATTTTTGACCTATCTAATAACTATGTTGTGATGATCCAATAACCATGTATAATGGTTTATCCAATAATCATGTATTGATATCCTATCCAATAACCATGTATTTATATCCTATCCAATAACCATGTATTTATGGCCTATCCAATAACTATGTAATAATGGTATATCCTATTACTGTGAATTGATGGTTAATCAAATAGCCATGTATTGATAGCCTTTCCAATAACCATGTATTGACAACTTATCCAATGGATATAACAATTTAGACCAGAGCATGTTCAACATCGCAAATGCTTGTCAGAGATCACCAATATCTCCTAGCCCTCTACCAGAACCTGTGCTAGCACATGGGAGCATACACTCTGGTACACAAACCTCTCAATTCAATAAAATAATTCCATCAGAATTGTAATGGTGTCTTTTGCCATAGAAATATCACTTAGAATTAGAGGGTAAAGAAGCTAAATATTAAAATCAACTTTATAAATAGAAAGTAATCTCCTGTACAAGTTGAGTTAACATCTAAGAGAGATAACTGTAATGAATTTCACAATACACACAAGTTTCTTAGCCCATGAAATAAGAAAAAACATTCTGACTCGAACTTTTAACTTTAGGAAAGGAGTACCAGTATATATATTGATATAAAGATATTTTTGTACAATTCTGATTGTTAGTAGCATTACATGACTTTATTTAGTGTTTTTCACTAGTACATGTATTAAATTCAGTTACAAGTTTTTATCATTCTTCTTTTTATATGCCTGTTAGTGCAATTCATGCTCTTGTAATGGTGTATAGGCACCCTATAAAATATTGACTGTAACTGAGTGTTATTCGAGTACACTGTATACTTCAAGTACTGTTCATTGTACATATTGTATTACTCAAGTACTTACACTGTAACTCCTGTCCCCAATTTCTTCCCTTGTTCTGTGGATCAGTCTCCCATTGACATACAACATATTGGCTGCCTTGTCGTTGTCTAGCTTCAGAATACGGTAACTGTACTGGGCTACCTGTCGAATTTGCTGTCAAAAAAAAAATACATGTATTATTTAGACATCTGCGAGAAAAAGAAAGACAAAACTAAATGTAGGTTCAAATTTGTCCCTTCTTGAAGTATTTGTATTCAATTACTGGCTTGCTTATCAAAGAAATAACAACTTTTGGTGCGACTTTTGATTCATTTACCTGTCTTACTGATTCATTTATTTTTACCTGCATGACTCTGTTGGCATTCTGACTGTTCCCCACAGCGATGATATCTTTGCCAGCCATGGACACTAAGGACTTGAGCTGGACTTGTCCATCAATTCGGACAGGGGTTACATTGTACTCCGGGAAAGCATCCACCACCGCGGATGCGCCTCTCTCATTTGTTCGCCTCCCTTGTCCAAGACCAACAAAAATTTCTTTACCTGAAAAAAATTATGAATCGTCTCATTTAATTGCTACAAATGCTGCACTCTCATTTATTACTACCAAATACAATAAGGATTTATTCATTTTATAACTGGGGGTTTTAATCATACAGTAAAAAGACGGGTTTTATTCCTCACTAATAGAACAAATCATCATTATGTGGAGGGTTTTAATTTCAATGTAGTTGATATAAGACAAACCAGTGAAGAGAACATCCCCTCCTTCCACAATGGCGTCTGGGTCAACTATCTCCACAATACGGAACTTCAAGTCTTTCAGAACTTTTCGAATCTCTGCAACCTGAATTTTAGTGAATTAATTGCAACAGTGAACATAGAACATTTTCTTGAATAAAGAAGGATTCAAGGTCTTTGTAAATTGTAATGTATCATTTTTTAAATATACAACCCTAATAGACTTTACCATTAAAGATTGACGTTTAAGGTTAATGACTTGAATAATATGTCATAACATTAACAGCGTTGAGTATGACTCAGCTGGGGTGTCACCCCCCCCCCCCCTTTTCCATAACTTTCTATCAGTTTAATTAGAAGAAACTTACCTCTCCCTGTCTTGTGGTTTGTCCCAGTCTCGTGATTAGCGCCGTGGCGCCGATTACCACGGCGCAATCGTCCACGAAACAACATTCCGGATAGTCCTCCTCCTCTTGAAGTTCGATAACTCTAACTTCACACTTCTTCAGCGTCTCGATCAGTTGTCGGTGCTCTTCTCTCGCCTTTTCTACGTCTATTTCACTTTCCTTTTCGTATTTACTGGAATATTGCTGTCCACTGTACTTAAAACTGTTAGGTATTCTGCTTACGATAGCGTAGTTATAATTAAATGCCGACATTTTACCTGTTGATCGAGACCAAGTGGAACTTGTTTATTATCCACGCCAAGTAGGAAGTGAACCGGAAGTGAGATTAACAAAATAGAACCGACCCGGGATTAGTCAACGTTGCGTCACCGCCCTGGGGGAGGAATAGTAATTGGTATGTGGGAAAACAATGTAGGCTAGCGGATCAAACTGCAAGGACAAGAAATAAAAATTATCTACAACTAGTACATATATGCTTCGATGTATTACTTTTCTTTTCCTTATCCCTATATATACATATTATCAATCCGTAACATGTAAGATCGATGGGCCACTGATTTAACTCCTTTAAACCTGTTAAAAATTGTCATTAGACCATCTTATGGCACAATTCTTGGTGTGTCTGTTATGAAAGCGATACTAGAACACAGGTCTCTTTTCAGTAGCTCAAATTCACCTGCGTAGTATATAACTCCAATTTCACTCCTCAGTTCCTTATTTTCATATCAATTTTTTACATACTCCCAAAAAAGTGGGGTGGGTGGGGGGGGGGGGGCAACTCCATGATAATTCAATTTTTTATATGTAAATTTTGTTGCTGCGAGAAAAAGTGGGGTGCCCCCCCCCCCCCCCGATGCTACGTACCTGTATGTAACGTAAAATAATGCATAAAACACGTAGATTCTTTAACATGATTATATTTTCCATTATATTCAGGTTATAGAATCCAATGTACAAAGCAAATTTTTATTTCAGTGAAATTATATAAGCAACATATAAATAAAAGATTTTAAGACTCACATAGTTCTATCGCTAAATTGTAAATTATCCACGAAAGAAGAAACCGACAACAATATGTTTCAACTGTATTTTGAATGACAAAAAAATTACTTCTTTTTTAAATTTAATTTCTAAAACGTATTGTAGAGAAGAAGCATCCAAGCTAATGAATGAATTTTTCGGTAGAAAATTACATTATCATATGTAAGTTCATTTTTAAAATAAATGTTACATTGAATGAAAGAAATACTAGTAGAGTCGAAGAAGAAAAAAATGAATGAACTTTGGGTCGAAAATTACATTTTTATATTAGTATATGAATTTACTTTTTAATGAACGTCAATGTTAAATTGAATAAAAAAAAGAGACAAAGAATAGAATAGTTTTGCTATGTCTAAACAGAGACATAAATAACATTATTTTATGTTATTATTTATATACAGTATTTATGTCTCTGGTGTAACATAACCGAGATTTTATCATTACTGTACTTCATCAGACATATTCTTTTTTACACATGCATCCACCCATACATCTCCTTGGACGACCTTTTTTTATCTACAGATATCATTACTTCTTGGGACACACAAAAAATAATTCTGCATAACATGTAACATTCTTTTAGTTACTGCATAAAATTAAGTTATACAGCATCAACAAAGAATTGAATGATGGGGTAACAATATCCCAAGTTGATCAATTATCAAGAATAAGTTGATTAATGTGAGGCATATACCGGTAAACTTTAACGAGAAGTTATATAACCCGAACAAATATTCCACGAACCAACAACTACAATATCCTACAATTACCGTGAATAACTATACATCCAGGACGATGAGAGAGAGAGAGAGAGAGAGAGAGAGAGAGAGAGAGAGAGAGAGAGAGAGAGAGAGAGAGAGAGAGAGAGAGAGTGAGAGAGAGAGAGAGAGAGAGAGAGAGACAGAGAGAGAGTTTCATCTCTCTCTCTTCTCTCTCTCCTTAGAGCCGCTTTATGTACAGAGAGAGAGAGAGGTTTTTTTCATCTCTCTCTTTCTCTCTCTCTCTCCTTAGAGCCGCTTTATGTACACAGGGTTAAAGGGACAGCTCGTCCTCCCGTACTCCAAAGAGAGAGCTATAGAGTTGCCCAACCACCATTAATGTCCCCAGGTTTCCATGAAGGGCGTGGTACAGGGAGCGCTGGCGACTCAAGTGGATGTTTTCTATCGAATATTTCAGTAAGTTTTATGAAACAAACCTGGCAACAGAATGTACGGTAGAAGTTGCCCGTGATATGTACTGAAAATCGATCGGGCGAGATTATTATGTACGGTAGCTTAATAGTGTAATAATTACAAGAGCAACAACCACCCCGAGACAACCATTGTCAACCGACGCGATGCGGAGGTTGACAATGGTTTTCGAGGGATGTCAATTTCAACAGTTACTCCATAACAGGCACTATTTATTTTATTATACTGAATGTCTTAATTTTAAAGAACATTTTACTGTTTTATATAGAAATGAAGTGAATCCTACGGCTAACCGTACGCGCATAATTTACGCGCATGGAACAATTCGTTGTGTTACCCGTTGCTAAGTGTGTTGCTAACGCTGAGGGTAATAGAACGGATTACCAACTGCGTCTAAGCCAATCAGATTTCAGTATTTAACATGAAAGTATAATAATACACATTATTTAATTCACTAAATAGAAAATTAAGCGTCATCTCACGATTTTATCTGCTTGAGATCAACGACCAAGATTAACGGCGAGTCTGGCTGTTCCAATTTCAGGAATAATTATAACGAACAAATAGGCCTAAACACTTTCAGGGTCACGCTACTGTTCAAATTTAGAAACGATGAGTTTTACATGATCGGTCATCATTTTCTATTGATCGACGTATCGCTCATTGATAAAGTTTTCCGGTCAATTTTTCCTTTGACATGTCGATCAATAGAAAAATTATTAAATTCATTTCTTAATACCATTTTAAAATCAATTGCAGTGAAAACCAGTCACCATGGCAACGATGCGACATTTTGCCCAAGACGTCATCAGATGTGACGTCTGCCCCGACACTGAGGAGAAAGAACCGGCGGAGATCGTCTGTAGGAGTTGTAGGAAGAACCTGTGTCAGGCGTGTGTGGCCAAGCACGTGCTGTCATCCAGGAAGGAACATGCTGTAATACAGCTGAGCGCTATATACAGGAGACCCAAAATACTGGTTGCTGCCTCACTCGTCCAAACCATTCCTGGCGGGTTTAAGCCTTTGTCGAGGGTAGTGAAGTCACGTGATGGGTATTTGTGGACTTCAGCAGAAATGAATGTCATAAAGAAGATAGACATGAATGGTGTAGTCGTAGAAACACACAGTACGGGCTCCATTCACGCCCCGTTTGATATTACTCTCAACAACACTGGAGACCTAATGTTCACTGTCATGGCCGCCAAAGAATTAAATGTTATCAGAGACCAAAGATCTGTGACTCTGATCAAAATCTCGGATGGATGGACTCCTCGAGGCTTATGCAGCACGGCCAAAAACGAAGTTCTATTATCTATGTTCAAAACTGGCAACCCGGACAAAGTCGTTCGTTATTCCGGATCCCGAGTGATTCAGGAAATATCTTTTGATTCATCCGGGTATTTCATCTTCAAGGACGCTTCCTACTTGTGCGAAAACGGTAACTACGACGTATGTGTGAGTGACGTTGAAGCACGCTGTGTGGTGGTCCTCAAAAGTTCCGGAATCCCAAGGTACAAGTATAGCGGCCGCTCCCAGCCTAGTTTTGAACCCGGAAGTCTAGCATGTGACAGTCTGTGTCACATTTTGATCGCAGACAAAGTTCAGAACTGTGTTCACATCATTGACAAAGACGGCCAAATGCTGTCAGTTATTGATAGAAGTTTGACCACAATACACAAGCCCGTGAGGATCTGGGTGGATGATGAGGATATTCTATTTGTTGCAGAGCGAGGGTCTGGGAATATAAAAGCGGTCAAATACCTGGACGAATGACGTATTACAATGTTTTTTATCATGAGTTAGTCTATAGTTTAACTCCCATACAAATGTGAACTGTATTTGTGTTTCCTTCAAAGCACTGTCCAATTTAAAAGCGCCGACATAAAGTAGTGTTTAATTTAGTCAAAAGTAATACAAGAGATGTATACTAATTAAACTTTAGATGTGTGGGATTATTGAAATATATTAACATCTACTAAGTTTTATTCCTAGAATACTTACGGAAACTTGTGGTTAATTCATCGATTGGTCGAAATCCACAGCGGCTTAAACTGACAAGAAACTGACAGGACTGAAATTGACACGCCCTGTTTATCGATTGCATGGTCGAAACCTATAGCGACCTACATAAAATCACGGACTGCACGAAAAAACCACGATGAGTCTCACAGGAGACAATTTGGCTGTTTCTTTTAGCTATAACATACTTAAGCACATAAACAGTAATTTAGTGAATTTTACTTACTTTTCATTCTCAATTTATTAAAAAGTTAACAGAAAGATGTTAAGGTACCTCACTACACCCAGACTTATACTTTTTAAGACATTACGACACAAGATGGCGATTTAAATACATGTATTTTGTAATACTGTTTTTATGTCGTTCGATTCGTTTGTATATTGTCGTAGCTCAGTGGCTTAAGTATTGGGCTTCTGAACCGCAGGTCATGAGTTCGAATCCGCGGCGCCTAAAGCTTTTGATCATGTTTACTCTATGAAATTTTCGAGAATGTGTAATTTGTCATCCAAAATTGCACATTATTTTGCCTATTTGACTTAAATACTTCTTCTCCATTGTGATATCTATCATAATCAAGTAATTTTCTGCTGATTTAAAAAAATATTTCAAGGTGTAGTGAGCCACCTTAATATAAAAAATAAAATAGATAACGCGGGTTATGTATTTTTTCTGCAATGTCGCTAGCTTCATATCCCGAATGAATCACCAAAAAAGCATTTTATTGTTTGAATGAATTATAAATTTTTTTGAATTTTGAAAATCGAAAGCTGCTAAAAACTGGGAATTCTAATATTTGATTTTGTGGTGATTTTGTTTAAAGACAGTCACTTTGAAGATTGGTTAAATTGAGAATTGAAGAGTGAGTCAATAAAGGCGGTTTATCTTACGCATGGGATTTAATTAAAAATTAAACTCTCGCCCATTCACACCAGCAGAATCGGTATCATGTTGAAGTTAGAAATATTCGAAGTAAATAAAAATATTTTCTTTACGGGCATAAAAAAAAATTAAATGCATTATAGGAATGTTAAGGAATTGGAACCGTTTGGTTTCGTACCCCGAATGTTTGAGATCATTCGACTCTCATGTTATACATCGATTGTAAACAAACAAACTTCAGAAATCATTTTGAACAAAATGTACACAGGCTTATTTTTGTTTTGCCAAACCATTATGACCTCTATTGAAAGCGAAGCCAAAGTCGTAATACAATCATACTTGCTTTGACGTCAGGCGCGAATTTTAACATGGGGCGAAACTACGCCATACCCTTTTTATGTCGTTTGTTTGTAAAAAATGGTACATCATTAATATATTTTTCATTGAAATATGGCTTAATTGACCGGGAAACTACAGCAAAGTCTGTTACTATGCACATACTTAGCATAACCATCGCTTAAAAGCGTACACAGAATTTGATATAGAATCGGACCAAGCAGTTTTAATTGTTGAATATTGTTTAATTATTACACAACTAAAGATTTTATCATGTATGCTGTAGTATAGAAAAATACTTTAAAAAACAATATATATTTACTTTAGGTGATTGTTATTAATACAGAATTTGATTTCATGGATCGGTAAGGCGTTACTTCTGACAAAAAATGTCGTTGTTCAAGTGAAAACACATGCTCCTTATTATCTAATTTTTCCTGAGAAAGTAGAAATCTGTCTTGGTTGCAAGTGTAGTGTAGAGTTTAAAATCTGTTGTGAATAAATGCATGACATCAGTTATACAATATCTAATCATTTATGTCAATTTATGTTTATATGTAACCAAAACTTTATTTTTTAGACTTTAAAGTAATTTTTTAAAATTGTGTTTCAGAAATGATACACAACGATCCATAAAATAACATTTTGGTGGAACGTTACACCTTTTAATAACTTCTTCAAAGATTTTGTTCCGCCATAGTTTAAGTTAGTAAAATACTTGTAATCAGCCTTTCGATATAGAAATCTATTCGAACAGCGCACGTTATTATTGCAAACCAAGATAGGTGACTTACAATCCTAAGTGGCGTATTTTCCAAAACCATCATAACTTCGTTGTCTTGGAAAACAATTTTCTCAAGGAGAGGAGGACGTTAATTATCAATAAAATGAAGCAGATTACATGTACCTAAACATGTACCCCTATATTGATACGGTTAGAAACAAAATTGCGTAACATCTTACCGGACAATCTCTAGCAGTTGTGGAAATGTGAGCGCAGTGGGTACCAGCTCTACATGATTAAATTAATCACTTATCAGAATTAGACAAAAGTGGGTCTCCTGTACTCACAGCTTCATAAAAATACCCATCGTCATCTTCATCATAAACTCATGTTAAATAGCATGCTCAAAGGCTATTGTTAATGAAAAGGATGGAACACCATCGCTCCATTTATATAGCATTAAACTATTGATACATTATGCCAAATAATCTTTACATGTTGTCAAAGTCCTTTACATGTGAGAATAATTATATCTTTACATATATTTAGTCACATTTTTACTACATGATGTCAAAAGTACATTAGATGCAGGAAAAATGTCTTTACATGATGTCAATTGTTAACGTTGTGATGTAAAATTATTCTTTCAATACTGACATGTAAATATATACGGTATAACAATTATATTTTTCTGTAGGAAATTTAACCTAGAAGAATATGGTACTAAAACTTGTAATACTCCATATAATGTTGGGTTAGCTGCGTTGTGCAATGATTATACTATGTGGCAAGTGCCTGTGTTGAAAATACAAATAACCATGGATTACTTATTTACAAAAAAGGAGTAGCCGAGAATAATTTGTTAATATTTAAATAACCGTACAGGAAATATTTTCCCATTGTTAGAGATATCTGTAAGTTGAAATGATGCAACTATAATGTCACTCATTGAATACGACACACTACACTTATTAGTAATACCGCGGAAATGTTTCCTGCTGTTATCAAGTTAAGGAAAATCTATAATATGATATTCCTCGTCTACCTATCCACGATTTCCTGGACGGTTGGCAAGGAAATCAAAAATATTTCTGTTTCACAAGTCCCGGTCAGCTTCTCTCCCACATCATTGTTTATTCCTCACCCTAAGCTGACACATATTTCAGGTAAGCTAACCTGTCATTACATTTTAATAAGATACCCTTTTTAAAATTCTACTTTAACAAAACCCAAAATATCAGTACGCCTGCTCCGGTTGAATTTACAAAATAAGCAAAGTCGAATTTTAACGGGATGCTGACATTTAATTTGTTCAAATAAACCCCTCGATATTAATAGATTAATAAATAGTATGTTAAAATGTCATGCGTTTACAATTAATGATTGCCGAAAAATCATTGACGAAATTGTGTTCGATAATTTAGGCTAAATGCCTCTTACCTCATGGGGTTGCTATTCTACTTCCTGTTTTGTACTCCATTGCCAAACCAGAACCCAGTTCTTTAAGACGGCCCGACGATTATATCTTTATTGGATCTATAAAGTATCTTCTTTTATCCGCTGATCGTTTTTAAACTGAACTTTATTTATTTTACAACGATTGAAAAGCAAGTTCTACAACTTATATTAATATCTCTCGTTGGCACGGATGTTAGCGCGAGGGGGTCATTGGTGTGGGAAGAAGCCGGAGTACCCGAAGAGAACCCACGTGTCCAAGCGGGCGACCACCATACCCTATCACGGGGATCGAACTCGGGTCGCAGCGGTGACAAGCGAGTGCATTGTCCACTACGCTACTTGGACACCGTCATCGTTTTCGAGAAAACACATTTTTTTAAATATCATAAATCACCAATTTTGCTAAAAAGATAGGCGTGGTGCACCTTTTTTTTATGTAGAACATAATTAAAAAGATGCCCTTTAATAAAAAACCACGACCTTCCGTTGAAATTGAAACATATATATATTAGTTCCAATTTTCTAATAAGGAATTTTCACTTATAAATACAGACATGACAATATTTAAAAAGAAAACAGGAAATATTGAAAATGAATGCTACGCTTTCTTCCTGCAGTTTTATTACAGTTTTTGGCTGTTACTTTGTCGTACAGTTTTGTTACAGTTCTTGTTGTTATTTAGTTCTTGTTGTTATTAACAATTATTGTTATTTACAACTTTGTCGTAGTCTAGCAACAATAGCATAGACACAGCGATTCTTCTCCCAGATGTAACCGTTCTATCTACAAAGTATGACAGGGCTGCCATGACGCCAGAACTTCGACACGTCTGGAGGATTCTCGTCTTTATTGTTGCTGTATTGGGCATTCAAGGTATGCAATTCAGGTTATATTTAGAGACTTTCACTTTAATCATTTCTAGATACTTCATTTAACCATTTCCTCTCTTTGTTTCCAGAGCTGCAATTGCTATTTCTGGTGGTGAAATGGTACAATTCAAATGATCCAGGTGAACTATGACACATTCTTTGAAAAATCTTAGTTCTTTATATTTTATGTGCAATATATAAAACCACCAAAACAAATATATATATATAAACGGATATATCACAAAAGGTTCTTAATCACGTCGGCAAACTTTTTTTTATCTATTCATAAGGAAACAAAACACCAGAGATATGTGGCCCCGCTCCACCGGAAGTGACGTGCGACCCCCTGTATAAGTACCGTAATGTGGACGGTTCCTGTAACAACCTGAAGCACCCTGCCTGGGGACAGAGCAAAACTAAACAGCACAGGTTCCTTCCACCGCGATATGATGACGGTAAATGTAACATGTATATTAGTGAAGTTGTGAACTTGTACAACATACTAGTAATCTGATATTAAACATACATCATACATGGCTAAGCTGTTTTAAAACTTTACAATACAACAGTTTGACTGAACCCACAGGTTCAGTCAGATACACTTGCACTCTACATTCTAGTTAATGTGATTTGACTCCCGTGTTTTTTCTCCAGGCTGTCAGTCTCCCCGACAAACAGGGTACGATCATCTACCGCTGCCCAGTCCCCGGGACGTTAGCAACATTCTGTTTCAGAACAGGAACTCCACAACCACTCACGATCCGAAGCTTAACATCCTCCATATGTCTTTTGGGCAGTTCCTGGATCACGACCTCGTTTTGACTCCAGTGACCGGTGGTAACCTACCCTCTCCTACTCCACCTCTCTGTTCGCCTGCACCCTCTCCTACTCCACCTCTCTGTCCGCCTGTACCCTCTCCTACTCCACCTCTCTGTCCGCCTGTACCCTCTCCTACTCTACCCTCTGTCCGCCTGTACCCTCTCCTACTCTACCCTCTGTCCGCCTGTACCCTCTCCTACTCCACCTCTCTGTCCGCCTGTACCTGTCTTTGATCCTCTCTCCTACTCCACCTCTCTGTCCGCCTGTACCTGTCTTTGATCCTCTCTCCTACTCTACCTCTCTGTCCGCCTGTACCCTCTCCTACTTCACCTCTCTGTCCGCCTGTACCTGTCTTTGATCCTCTCTCCTACTCCACCTCTCTGTCCGCCTGTACCTGTCTTTGATCCTCTCTCCTACTCCACCTCTCTGTCCGCCTGTACCTGTCTTTGATCCTCTCTCCTACTCTACCTCTCTGTCCGCCTGTACCCTCTCCTACTTCACCTCTCTGTCCGCCTGTACCTGTCTTTGATCCTCTCTCCTACTCCACCTCTCTGTCCGCCTGTACCTGTCTTTGATCCTCTCTCCTACTCTACCTCTCTGTCCGCCTGTACCCTCTCCTACTTCACCTCTCTGTCCGCCTGTACCTGTCTTTGATCCTCTCTCCTACTCCACCTCTCTGTCCGCCTGTACCTGTCTTTGATCCTCTCTCCTACTCTACCTCTCTGTCCGCCTGTACCCTCTCCTACTCCACCTCTCTGTCCACCTGTACCTGTCTTTGATCATCTCTCTGTCTTAGTCTTGTTTGGTCCTCTGTCTGTCTGTTCCTTTCTGTCTTCCACTACCTCTTTGCCCGTACCTATCTTTGATCCTCTCTTTGTCTCAAAGTCTTTGTCCTCTGTCTGTCTTACACTACCCCTTTGCCTGTACCTGTCTTTGATCCTCTCTCCGTCTCAAAGTCTTGTTTGGTCCTCTGTCTGTCTGTTCCTGTCTATCTTACACTACCTCTTTGCCTGTACCTGTCTTTGATCCTCTCTCCGTCTCAAAGTCTTGTTTGGTCCTCTGTCTGTCTGTTCCTTTCTGTCTTCCACTACCTCTTTGCCCGTACCTATCTTTGATCCTCTCTTTGTCTCAAAGTCTTTGTCCTCTGTCTGTCTTACACTACCCCTTTGCCTGTACCTGTCTTTGATCCTCTCTCCGTCTCAAAGTATTGTTTGGTCCTCTGTCTGTCTGTTCCTGTCTATCTTACACTACCTCTTTGCCTGTACCTGTCTTTGATCCTCTCTCCGTCTCAAAGTATTGTTTGGTCCTCTGTCGGTCTGTTCCTGTCTATCTTACACAACCTCTTTGCCTGTACCTGTCTTTGATCCTCTCTCCGTCTCAAAGTATTGTTTGGTCCTCTGTCGGTCTGTTCCTGTCTATCTTACACTACCTCTTTGCCTGTACCTGTCTTTGATCCTCTCCCTCTTTCAGTCTATTTTGGTCCTCTGTCTTGCTGTGTCTGTGTGTCTTCAAGAGTTTTATCATATTTGTAGGTTTGCTATCATGTTGCGGAGAGCACATTGACAGACCAGAGTGCATACCAATACACATTCCTTCTCAGGACCCTTTCTTCACAAACAGCTGTATGCCTCTGTCTAGGTCAGCATGGACTTACGTGGAACACGGGCATAACTGTAAACACTTTACTTGTTTGCTTGCTAATTCAATAAAAAGTATTGTTACGTCATCATTGCTGGTAAAGGCCTGTAATTATAAATAGTTTGTGCGACGAAAAATGTGAATGCTGAGTGTAACATAACTTTCCTTTTAAAATTAAAAGCTGGTGTCATGTGGGATTAACGTTTGTTTGAAGAGAAATTCCTCTAAATTTGTAGGTTACCGAGAACAGATAAATGACGTCACGTCCTTCATTGACGCATCTAACGTGTATGGTTCTAGTGAACAAAAGGCGAGGGCTCTAAGAACTTTCCAAAATGGTGCGTATTTTATAATGATGAACGCCGTTACAAGGACAATTTGTGGTTCTTAAAGGGTTTTTAAATAAAAGAAAAATCTGTCAAATTAGAGGTTTTTGTTTCATAAACATGAAATATCTATTTATTAAATAGTATATTGTATTAGACATTTCACCAACGCAAACTAATACAGATCGCATTTTTAATAATAATCCTCATATTCTATAAATAGTTTACGAAGTATGACAATAAGTGTAAATGAAGAAAAACTACCCTATATGTAACAGTATAATTCAGAATTTAAAGTTTCCGTTTCCTGCCTAAATGTTTTTTCTGTGAGGAATCTTGTATTTGAAATTTTGTTCTTTCTAATCATTTGTAAGGCACCCTACGAGACAGAAATGGCGGACTGCCCGATGGTGGCACCAGCAAATGCGTTTTTAATGACGTCACAACCGACTATTGTCAAGACGCAGGTTACGAGTGCTGAATCGAGCGCTTAATTTACATTCTTACGAAAATCTCAAGCATGTCCTTTTAATAAACCAAGTTTGTGAGATCTTTTTAATCAAACTTAAGCTGTCTCGGCGTTTTCTACATCAATCGTCCATACAAACCATTGCTATGCATGCTAATCTAACGGCATTCAAAATTTAAAGAGCTTACTTCATAACTGTCAAACATATTTTAAACCCTTATACATTTTTTACAGAATTATTAAAGTCATTCATTCAGGTTTGCAAAGCCAACTCCTCCTGGGTACAGACCCAAATATATACGTGCATCAACTGCATGTATAATTATTGTAGTGAAACTATTTGATATATGCTTTTGAATAAAATTGTTCTTAGCTTTGCATTTTTAATAAATGTAAAAAATAGAATCGAAACATTCTTTTATAGACCAGTAAGAATCGGTTACACGCCAATATGAACCGGTTACAGACCAGTATAAAAAGATTAAAGAAAATATGAATGTGTTACAGACCAATAGGAATGTGTTACAGACCGATATAAATGTGTTACCAAAATAAATCTTTTATAGACAAATATGAATCGGTTTACAGACTATGGTTATGAGCCTCTCCTCACGTGATTTGTAGGTGACGTGCGGGTCAACGTCGTACCAAACCTAGGGTCAGTTCACCTTCTCTTCCTCAGGTATCATAACTACATCGCCGGGCAGATAGCCACACTCAATCCTTCATGGGATGACGAAACTCTCTACCAAGAAACACGTGCCATAGTTACCGCCATTTTACAGCACGTGGTCTATAAAGAGTACCTGCCATTGGTTGTGGGAGATGAAGTAATGGCGGAGTATGGATTGAATCCAAGCCCCGCCGGCTATAACACAGTTTACGATGAGGACATAAACTTGTCAACACGCAACGCTTTTGCAGCAGCGGCATTCCGATTTGGCCATTCTCAAGTAACGAATCACCAAAAGCACTACAATAAAACGTATTTTGAGATCGCCAGCTTGAACATAGAAGACACATATCATTCTCCGCATTTCTGTGTTTACAATGGCGGGACAAGTTGCGAAGGGATCTTACGCTGGCAACTTGCAGAACAAGCAGCAAAATCAGATAGGTAATCAAAAAACCTAAGTAAGCAAAACTCTTGTCTAAAATAGTAAGTGCATACTGATTTTAACAGATAAGTAATCAGGCACAATATACCGGTAATAGCGAGCGCAGCTCGCCGGCGCGCAGCGCCGGCTAGCGAAGCGAGCTCTAAGAACCAGTGTGCGCGGGAAAAAGAACGAGCTAAACCTACAGTTCATCAAACAAAATTTTTTGTCTACGTCCCATAATGCTCTCTAATGTTTACACCCGTGGTGCTATGCCAAAAATGGCCGACTTTTAACTCGTAATTTACGGTGACTTAAAGTTTGAAGATACGTTTTGAGTACCGCATATGCTTTGGCAAGACTCAAAAGACTTGTTACATGCTTCCATACCTTCGTATTGAGTCGAGAACCGTAAACAAAGACGAACAAAGTCATGGATGACGTCACAGTGCACTCGCGCTATATTTCCCGCGAAAAATTTAGAGTCGGATCAAACATCTGTAATGAGTGTACTGGCTATTTCAGTATAGTCTGCGATACCTGCCTCATTGACATATGATTTGTTTTTAATCTTTTTTTAATATAGAGATTTTATATATATATAAACTAGCAAGGGCCATACTTTACTGTCATGTCGATCCATTTTTAAAGTAATTGTGCATGCATGTACCGTGCAGTAGGCAGGTAAGTATATGAGTAGGGAGGAAATAAACAATAGGACATTTTGAACTAAATAAAAAGGAATAAAATGAAAAAATAAACAGGCAAAAAAATTATGTAGATATTGCATATAGTCATACCATTATATAAAAGTGGGAAATTACACACCTACAAACAGGTACCGGGCTCTCTCTCTCTCTCTCTCTCTCTCTCTCTCTCTCTGGGTAGGGGGTTGCGCTGTATATATCATAACCATTAAAATTAGTACATTTGGCATACTTATTGTAGAGCAATACTCTCTCAAAAATTCTTTGACGTTCGTTGATACCTAAATAAAACTATAAGTTGACAATGCAATGATGCAAGGTACAGTATGTGTAATTCTTGCTGCGCTCGCCAGAACGGTTGCACCGTAAAACATATTATAATTACGACTGTAAAGACGAGTGAGAGAGGATGGCGATGGCCCTCAATCTCCCTCCCCCCCCCCCTTTTTTTTTTAGATAAATACAAACTTTTTCATGATTCATATTGAAAAAGACAACCAATTGACCCTCCACTTTTTTGTGTTGCTCCTCTAATTTGAACACTTATCATTGCCTCGTTATTGATAACTAAGGTATGGGTATGTTCTCCAGGGTGTTTGAGAGTGGCGTCAGGGACAGACTATTTAGGGAACCTGACGGCACAAGCTTGGATCTGCCGGCCATTAATGTACAACGGGGAAGGGACCATGGTCTTCCCCCTTACATAAAATGGCGGGAATTTTGTGGTTTAAGTGTCAACTTATCGGATCACAGCTATATAGAAAAACTCGACCTGAAGAATGTCTATAGGTTTGTATATAATGCAGTCAAAGTTGAAAAATGAAGGCATGTGTAGGAGTACACAGCGGTTTAAGGCCCATTAGGCAAAATAATAAAAATAATACTAAGTTCCTGTTGTGTTCTGCATGATTCATTTCATTATAACTCTTCATTGTTCTTTGTATAAAAATCACTTTTTTATAGAGACATTAGGGACATAGACCTCTATGCCGGAGCCATGACCGAGCTTCCGGTCCCTGGGGGAATTGTTGGTCCTACCTTTGCCTGCTTGATAGCCAGACAGTTTTTAATGTATAAGAAAGGCGACAGGTTCTGGTATGAGAACAACCACAGGCATGGCTTCACTGAAGGTTGGTAGTAAAATACACAAATACTAGTACATTCATTGAATTTCGTGTGTAACCACACGCATGACTTCACTGAAGGTCGGTAGTAAAATACACAAATACTAGTACATTCATTGAATTCCGTATGTATTACAATGAGAACAACCACACGCATGGCCTCACTGAAGGTCGGTAGTAAAAAACACAAATACTAGTACATTCATTGAATTCGTGTGTATTACAATGAGAACAACCACACGCATGGCTTCACTGAAGGTCGGTAGTAAAATACACAAATACTAGTACATTCATTGAATTCCGTGTGTATTACAATGAGAACAACCACACGCATGGCTTCACTGAAGGTCGGTGGTAAAATACACAAATACTAGTACATTCATTGAATTCCATGTGTATTACAATGAGAACAACCACAGGCATGGCTTCACTGAAGGTTGGTAGTAAAATACACAAATACTAGTACATTCATTGAATTCTATGTGTATTACAATGAGAACAACCACACGCATGGCTTCACTGAAGGTTGGTAGTAAAATACACAAATACTAGTACATTCATTGAATTCCGTGTGTATTACAATGAGAACAACCACAGGCATGGCTTCACTGAGGGTCGGTAGTAAAATACACAAATACTAGTACATTCATTGAATTCTATGTGTATTACAATGAGAACAACCACAGGCATGGCTTCACTGATGGTTGGTAGTAAAATACACAAATACTAGTACATTCATTGAATTCTATGTGTATTACAATGAGAACAACCACACGCATGGTTTCACTGAAGGTCGGTAGTAAAATACACAAATACTAGTACATTCATTGAATTCTATGTGTATTACAATGCGAACAACCACACGCATGGCTTCACTGAGGGTTGGTAGTAAAATACACAAATACTAGTACATTCATTGAATTCTATGTGTATTACAATGCGAACAACCACACGCATGGCTTCACTGAGGGTTGGTAGTAAAATACACAAATACTAGTACATTCATTGAATTCCGTGTGTATTACAATCAATTTCTTAATAACGCTAATCCACATTACAGTATTTTGACTTGCGATGTCAGCAAAATTTATTATGTTAATGTAATAAAAAAAGCCAAACACATTGTATTTCATAGCGAGGTAGATTAATAAGTGTTCATATTTTCTATATTGAAGATCAGCTGACAGAGATTAAGAAAGCCACACTGTCATCTGTTCTATGTCAGAGTATAGACGTTGATCAAGTCAGTCTCAGGGCGTTCATTATCATTAGTGACACGTAAGTGAAAAACTGAGAAATCAGTAATATTCGTGGTACTTCAGGTTTTGTAGATCTTGGGACAATTTTTACCAACATATTCACATTTCAACGTACAATGAAACACAATTTTAATTCAAAGGTAAATCAACGAAATAACGTCCTAAATGTTAAAAACAAAAACAAAACTAGCAGTCCACGACAACGGCTCCCATGAATTTAAATGATTCTACAATAGATTTTTAAGTTAATCTATTAAAACCCGAATCTTTGTGAAAAGTGGTCATACTGGTACTTGTTTTTTAACGCAAAAATTTTCAGAATGTTTTTTTAAAATAATGAATGTTAATATTTCTATAGAAATCCAACAGTGAATTGCAGCTCCCTTATCCACCCATATTGGACGCCATGGAGAGAAAAGGCAAAGACGTCGTAGCTTGTTTGTGCTAAGCATTAAACTTCTCCTTGGAGCTATTTACAGCGCAACTAGTGAAAAAGAAAATCTAATTTATTTCAGTCTTAATTAAAAATTGGAAAAAGTTTCAATATGATTTGTAACATATATATAGCATGTTTTTTGCCAAAATGTTTAAAAAAATTAAAAACCAAAAAAATCTCAATGCTGGATCTGTATGTGTCACATGTAAAGAACTGCATTGTTTGTAAAACCTTAACTAAAACAAAGCGCTCTTTGTCTGTTTACTTGTTGTATAAAACTACAAATTTCATTTGCCAAAAACTCTGTGCAAATATCAACGATTTCTCTCTGGTTCTGATCCATTTTGTCATGACTATTCACATTTCACACACTCAACCCTCCAAGAACATATCATACGTTGTCATTGGGACAAGACTTGATGTAACTGCTGCTTGTATAAAGAGTATCCAGACAAAAAAATCAAAAATCAAATACTCAAACATATTGCAAATACTAAGAAACTGTAACCACTATAGTGAAAACAATATGTATCATAAACAAATGCTATAAAGTCTATGTTTATCGAACGCTATTACATTGCATGGTGCTAATGAAGACATATTCACTTAATGCATACGTGCGAATTTTTATAATTTTGATGGAGTTGAATGCTTTGAAGGCTTTGTGTCATTTCAAATGATTCAAGATTTTCGATTGGCAAGAGAGCTATTATGCATGACGAATGCTGGTACCGATCTTGCAGTCCAAATACCCGACGTTTCCCTGGATTTAAAAATTCTCCTGGCAATTCAGAATCGCTGAAAAGACAAGATAAACATGAGATATTTTGGACAACCAATTTTGATGCTGCCACCTTAAAGAGGAACATCGGTTAGTTTATACATAGTTTGCATTTTAACTTGATCACACTGAGATTTTCAAAAAATAGGTTGACTGGTTTAAGTGGACTGTTAAAATAACTGCAAACTTTACAGCAAACGGTCTTAAACTACAGTGTAAGGTCATTGAAATGTTAAAATGTGCTAAGATTATTGGTCACGTGGCACGGAACAAGGTAGACGTACTTTCCCGGCTCCTGTGTTTTTTGACAATCATTTTTGCCAAAAAATTTCTCTGTGGAGTTTAAAATCGGCATGAACGACACAGGAGCGTTTTTGGAAAAATGTACATACATGTATATATGTGTTTGACTTGTTTTACCTTTGTGATTTTCATTTTGTCGTGGATTTCTTATATTTATTCACCTGTATACCTGGTGCACACTCTTTACTTGGCACAGGAATAGCCGACTGCTTTCTCCATGCAAGGAATCTAAATTCCGTTAAGGGTGAACAGACAGAGGACCTTAAGGTGGAATAACACACCTGGAAAAAGTCACTGGTATTAACTTTAAATTATTTGATTGTGAAAGATATAATAATAAATATTAACTATACATTATGTCAAATAAGCGAAAAATTTGCAAATTTGGGATAAAAAATGAATATCTAAAAAAAATCAATTCAGTTATTAACAACAAAAGCCCCTACGGGAATCGAACTCGGTATGTACGGATCACAAGCCCGACACTTTATCCACTCGGCTATGAGGCAAGTTATATGTTGCCGTCGATAAAATCTTTTTTAACAAGAGGCCCATGGGCCACATCGCTCACCTGAACAACAGTTCCTTGTAACATTCTATCTAATAGCATATGTTATTTCTATTTTAAACTTTGAACCCCTTCTGGGGCCCCAATATTGGTTCGGAGTTTATGGTTGGCTTTAACAACTACACTATTTGAGGATCCTTGCATTGTAATCTCACAAACTGTAGCATTGTTGTTCTCAAGAAGAACATTTTTAAACATTTTCCATATATATTTCTATGTTAAACTTTGAACCCCACTTGGGGCCTCAGTATTGGTCTGGGGGTCTTGGGGCCCAAGTATTAGTCCGGTGGTCACGATTTTACCAATTTAGAATCTACAATAGCCAATTATGCTTGCATAGTAATCTCACAAATTGAAGCATTGTAGTTCTCCTCCATAAGATTTTTAAACATGTTCCCTCCTATCTTTCTATGTGAAACATTGAACCCCTTTTCCTGGAGCCCCAGTATTAGATCGCTTCTATAATTTAAAGCTTTCACTATTTGAGGATCCAAGTAAAGTAATCTCACAAAGTATGATATTGTAGTTCTCGAAAAGAATTTTTTAAACATGTTTCCTATATATTTCTATGTTAAACTTTGAACCCCTCGTGATGCCCCAGTATTAGTCCGAGGGTCATGATTTTAACACTTTAGAATCTACAATTGCCAAGGATGTATGCATAGTGATATCCCAAACTGTTGCATTGTAGTTTTCGAGAAGAAGATTTTTAAACATTTTTCTTATAGATGTTAACTTTGAACCCTGCCTGGGGGCCCAGTTTTTGCCCGGGGGTCACAATTTTAACAATTTAGAATCTTCACTATATATACAAGCTTTTGTGTAAATGTTGGCATTTCTGGTGCAGTGGTTTTTGAGAAGGACATTTTTAAACATGTATCCTAAGGATTTTCATGTTAAACTTTGAACCCCGCCTGGGGCTCCCGTTTTGGTCCGTGGGTCACAATTTTTACAATTTAGAATCTTCACTATATATAAAAACTTTTGTGTGAATATTGGCTTTTCTGGTGCAGTGGTTCGTGATATGAAGATTTTTAAACATTTATCCTATTGATTTCTAAATTAAACTTTAAACCCCGCCTGGGGCCTTAGTTTTGGTCCGGGAGTCACGATTTTATATCCTAAGGATTTTCATGTTAAACTTTGAACCCCGCCTGGGGCTCCCGTTTTGGTCCGTGGGTCACAATTTTTACAATTTAGAATCTTCACTATATATACAAGCTTTTGTGTAAATGTTGGCATTTCTGGTGCAGTGGTTCTTGAGAAGAAGATTTTTAAACATTTTTCCAATGTATTTCAATGTTAAACTTTGAACCCCACCTGGGGCCCCAGTTTTGGTTCGGGGGTCATGCTTTTGTCAATTTAGAATCTTCACTATATATACAAGCTTTTGTGTAAATATTGGCATTTCTGGTGCAGTGGTTCTTGAGAAGATGATTTTTAAACATTTTTCCAATGTATTTCCATGTTAAATTTTGAACCCCGCCTGGGGCCCCAGTTTTGGTCCGGGGGTCACGATTTTTACAATTTAGAATCTTCACTATATATACAAGCTTTTGTATAAATATTGGCATTTCTGGTGCAGTGGTTCTTGAGAAGAAGATTTTTAAAGACATGCACCCTATTTTCACTGTTTCGTAATTATCTCCCCTTTAAAAAGGGTTGTACCCTTTATTTTAAGAATTTATAATCCCCTTTTCATAAGGATGCTTTGTACCAAGTTTGGTTAAATTTGGCCCAAAGGTTTTTGAGAAGAAGTCAAAAGTGTGAAAAGTTTACAGACGGACGGACAGACGGACGGACGGACGACGGACAACGGTTGATCAGAAACAAAGTATAAAAAACAAAAAGACGTTTCGAACAAAGGTCAGCCATTTTGTGACGATGTATTATTCCACCTTAATAATTTCACGATATATTTTAAGGGGCATGATCACGATTTTGGTCAAAAATTATTTTTTCGATTTTGATGTTTACAATGTCTCAGTAAGGCAATTTTAATAGGCAACCAAATTTGAGTGTCATTTGATGAGACATAAGCGAGTTAGAGAGCTTGAAATTCTTCACTCTGTAAACAAAGCGATTGTTTACATTTTGAATGTTGAAGTGAAAATTCCAGTTTTAGACCTAAATAAAATGATTGTGTTAATCGTTAGGAACTGTTTATTTATGCTTAAAATGAATAATAAGATAGACAAACCAGCTTTAAAAAGATTTTTTACTGGTATATTGAACCTATGTAAACAAAAACAGGGCACGAGCCTTGTTTACATGACGAAGAATTGTAAGCCCTGTATCTTGCTTAAAACTCAACGACCGGCACCCAAATTTCATTTGATCATTAGAAATGCATTCCTAAAGCATTGCAAATAATAAAAACAGAAAAATAAAATTCGACCAAAATCGTTACCATGCCCCTTTAAAAGACTCCGAGATCTAATGCTCAGATAACGGTAGGATAACGGACTACGAGCTCATAGACTGTGTTTCAAAAGTAGTCGGAAATTCCATGCACTGTCTGCAGCTCGACCGAAACTTGTGGCGTATATACTTAAGAGACGGCGCAAGCCGAGAAAAACTAACAGAGGAGATCTGTATTAAAAACTTTTCAATATCGTTTTTTGATTGACTTCTGTTTATGTTTATACGACCCCTGCACCTCGGGCATTCATAGGTCTACAGAAAAAACCTTAAAGATTAGGATACGTGGTCTCCCCTTGTCTATAATTCAGCTATTTCTGAATTACTTGAAAAACTTGAAGTAAAACCCAAAAGTAAAATAATTTATGAATTAAAATATTCGCCACCCAATCACAAACAAGATGACGAGCGTATTAAACGGAAATCGTGTTCTTTATATATATTGAACCCTTAAATGAAGGAAAATATCTACCCAGAATAAACTAATGTACTGGTTTGCGCTGTCAGACAACCAACATCTCAGCGGATACTCTCTTGCACCCGGTGCTAGGCTAGAGACCACACCTTGAGATACTGCAAGAACGTCGCTCGTTGTAAAGTATGTAAACAGGAGGGTCACAAACCTGGAAATAAACCTGGAAAAAGTGCCACAAAGTAATGTCATTGCTTTTTAATGGAGAAGACACCATCTTATCGGATTTGAATTGAACATTTACGGGGTCGCCCACAAATCAGCAGAACATGCTTTCCAGTATGCAAAGGCTGTTAGATGCGGAGACCTGGATGCGACAAAACCGATTCGGGAAGCCAAAGATGCCATATCCGCTAAAAGAATACGCGACGTGACAAAATAAGACCCAATGAGCAGTGGACCGATACCAAAGAATCAGTCATGACTGAAATAATAGAAAATAAATGTGTGCAGGTGTAGAAGTTTCGCGAAAATTTGAGATCAGTAAAAAATGCAATATTTTACCAAAAAATGACTAAATGGCGTTCTGGTAAAATTTTGTAATTGAGTACTCTATAAAAATTGGGCCGCGATGCTCTATTTTAATTTTATCTTTTATTTCATTAAGTCATTAATTACTCTTTTTGTGATCGATGAGGTAGTATATTGGATTATTAAATGTGCAATCAATTTTGTCGAGTTCTCTTCAAAAATGCAACATGCGCGGATCCAGAAAATTTTCTTTCCGGCGGGGTGGGGGTCTGAGGCATAATTCTGGTAATTTTATAATGTAATTTAAAGAAATTAAAATTTTGCTTTCCCCAATCATTAATGAAATATAATTTCTGATTTTATGAAACACTAGGTATCTTAAAAGTGTTGGATCAAATATAAATAATAGATATTAAGCAAGTAAACTTAGTATCTATTATGAACTAAAAAAGGCTAACAACACAAACAATTGAAATTGTTAGATTTTCAGGACAGCCAGTCCCTTTAATTTTTGGTGTAACACACACACACACACACACACACACAGTGTCAATCTGCTAATAATATTTCCATTGTTCACTCCTGTGGCCATTCTTCTTACCTGTTTCCTGTCCAACTCTTCTCATTGCAACTACATGTATTTCCCACTCTCTCTCTGCTTATCTCAAATTTAATTCCTCCATAGGGATTTCTTATCCGCTTCTCTTGAAAGTTAACTTGATGCTTAGGGGTAGAGAAGATTGAGAATGTCTTAACATCACTTTTATAATTCATGTTTAGCAATAAGTAACTAAGATTAGTAACTTATGAGGACCAGGATAAAGAAACTGTCAATAGTTAAAAAATACATATAAAACTACATCTAATCTTTGTAAAGGTCCTTGTTTGCTTTGCTCCTGTTTTGTATTTTTTCTTTTGACTTTTGATTTTGACCACTGTTCGTTATTACCAAATTTCAAACAGAAGGTCAACCTTACTGGAAATAGTCTTTATTAAAATATCACTGAGAATGTATATAGTCGGCAAATAAAACACATTATATATGAGAGGATACAGTAAAAAATGCATCATAAAACCAGACGAAAAAAGTTGGGGAAAAAGTGGAATATACATTTCCAGCATATTAAAAAAACCAACCATAACTTACAGAATTTATATCAAAGATTTTATTATCAACATATGGTACATATCAGAAATGTATGATTTTGGATACATCTTAGTCAATTTAGCATACACTTAACAATTTCCGACCCTCAGCCATGTCCGATATCTCCAATTTATCCGATTTTCTCTTTATTCATTCCAAACATCTGCCTTTTATATACACAAATTTGATTGGTTTTCTAGTGTTAGCATTCAAAGAAATGATTGGGTTCGAGCCATCGATACAACCTTTTTTTTTTTTTTTTTTTTTATCTCAACTTGTTTTATTATTCCAGTATATTTATCATGGGCTTTGCAATAACTTTTTAAAATGCACAAGGATACCATCTCAAAATTTAATTTTATTTGATTTCATTTTAAAGTTTGAAGGACAAAAAACATTTTTTGGATGAAAAAAATACTTTGAGGCTGATGATCAGAGAACCTTAATGAAGTGATATTCATTTCAATGCAACAATATTAACGTATAATACTGTAAATAGAGAGTCAATATTCATAAATGATATGACTTCTATTAAAAAAAAACCTGTGACATATTTTAGGCATTCATTATGAAGTCTGAATCCCTACCTTAGTCACATCAATTGCAACCTCAACATATATACAAACCAATAATTATGTTGCTTTTTTTTAAAGAAAAATTGCACTACTGACCTATAAAAGCGTTTTCTCATCATAAAATATAATTAAATCCGCAGACTAAATCGTGCCCTATGAAATAAGTATACGAACACATTCAAAAATCACTAAATACATTCAACTCACACATGCATTATAAAATCACACAAGCAAGTTATCATTCATTATGAAATGAAATCATCAGTAAACACCTTCCAACCACTCATCAATACGGGTACGCAGAAATAGATATATGGATCATAAAAGTTGTCTGATACTGTAGCACCCCTGTCTCTGCACTATAGGACCGGGCTCTCACTTTGATTCTATACGTCTCTAGCTCCTCCAGGGGCTGCTCTGTATACAGAATCCCCGTCCCCTCGGACGGCCTCAGGTTAAAGGTCACCTGAGTGTCATTTTCTAATATCACGAAATCTGTTTTCACCATTTTTACGTTGTTTTGGTTAAATACTGTCAATCGAATTAAATCCTGTTGAGGCAATATTCCGCTAGGGAGTGCTAGTGTTCGGAACTCGATCACATCGGCATATTTAGCGCCCTCTGGACAGAGAGATGAGTCTATGCACTCAAGAACACAGTATCTGTATCAGAAAACAACTCATTTATATCAGTCTTTAGAGGAGTAATCAAATTATATATTGATATGTCCAACAACAAAATTACAAGATCATGAAGAAATTAGCTATTGTTGTTTCAATACCCTTCTTATAGTAAATTACCTTGCATCCTTTGTGAAGTTTAATCATTACAAAGTTTCATACTCCACTTAATAACCCTAAGAGAAGTGTTTGACTTACTTGGTGAGTGGATCCCTGGAGTAGTTTTCAGGACATGGTATATCAATACAGTCCACATCGCCTCTCTTGTTGAAGCACATCTTCTCTGGTCCACACTCAATGTTAGAGCTGATGCATTCATTGATATCTAAAGCATCAACAACATGTCTTCATTCTTACACATTCTGAGATATATTAAACCTCGATCATTAAAACTTACAATCATATGTGCCATTTTATTCTACATCTTCAATGACTTTTAAGTATTACATGTAGCACACATTTACCATAGTTTTGCACACCCACTAAGATTGACATATTTTATTATCTTTTTGTCGAGCATTACCAAAATTACATACATACATGAGTGCAATACCTGATCCTATTGTTCCCAACATTTGTTGACAGCTAGTGTTCAAACATTGACTAGATTTCCTTACCCACACAGTTCCTTCCATTCCTGCCCAGTTTGTAGCCCGGGGGACAGGTACACTGGTAGCCCCCTATTGTGTTACTACAGTTGTGTTGACAGATGCCGGGGTCTTCTCTACACTCGTTGATGTCTGTGAAACAGGCAAAAGATAAACAAAAGGATTTTTTTATTTCATGACAGGACCATTCTTAATTGAAACTAAAATACTAGTATGTACATTTTTGTAATGTCCTAAAATTTCATGGCAGGAAAGGTTCCTTTTACATAGCAACAGAAAAAAACATTCCCACTATAAATTGTCATTGGTCAAAAAACTTGCAAAAAAGGAATACACGACTTAAAAATAAAAATAATTTTGCTACATCTTTGATAAGGAAGTCATACAATTTCATACCAATAATATGAAATTGCATGACTCTCTCCCGGCCCCACCCCCAAAGCCTGCAGTGACTGGGTGTGCTGGTACATACCTACACAAGCATTCTGGGATACATTGAATTGGAACCCTGGCAGACAATGTGAGCGTTTATTTCTTTTGAGACATTTCTTGGAATATCTGCACCCTTTGTTATGAACACTATGCGATAGCTCCAGTTTCTGGTTGGCTGGCCTGACAAAATTCTGACCTGGATCAGGTTCCAAATATTCTAGCCCTACAATCAGTTGTTAATTTGGTTTAATTTCTAGATTCATGATGAGGCAGAATATCTTTAAATTTTCAGTTTTAATAGAAAATTGGACTGATGCAAGTGTAGATAGATGTACCAGCACATGAGCGTTTGTCTGCCAGTAGAATCTGGCCCAGCGGGCACACACAAATAAAACTGCCCTGGGTGTTGTGACAGCGGTAAGCACATACACCGGGAGATTCTCTACATTCATCAATATCTGAAAGAAAGACAACTTATCTCAGAATTCAGCAGTGAAAGACCATCATCTATGATTTAACACATTTATTTCAATATTATTTGCATAATCTATATATGTACAGTCAGTTCAAGCATATCTTTTAAAACATACACCATAGCATAGCATTGATTTATCTCATAGCATAGCATTGAAAACTCCTAGCATATAGCATTGGAATCCATACCATAGTATAAAATCTCATAGAATCTCATTCGTCATATCATACCATAGCATAGCATACAATATGATTTTAACTCAGTTTTAAATGGTTTTATGTGGAAGAATAAATGCTCACATTGCAGATTAGTGGTTAACTTTGGCTTTTTATTATTTTACTTTCAAATACGTGGAACTCTTCTGTGTATGGAGGCCATTTTGTTTAAATCTCATAGCATATACCATACCATAGCATAGCATACCATATCATTAAGCCTGTGATTTCAATTTCTCATAGCATAGCATACAAATCTTATAGCATTGCACTGAAATCGCATAGCATATCATTAAAATCACATTACCATAGCATAGCATTAAATTGTCAAAGGTACGCATGAAATGACTGTACATACATGTATACACTGTACATACCTCTTCTATCATAGAGATTAAGTCTAGCAATAGGTTATTTTATAACATGTATAGAACTCTGAGGAAAACACCATGGTCTTCAAAGCTCTGAGAAGGAATCATTTGAAAGTTAAGGCTTTCTGAATCATTTGATAATATCCTCCATTTTATCCGATATATGTACATGTAAACTCTTTAAATCTACCTAGATGTATTTCTGGCATGTGTGCAACTTGGAACCCTTTTTAAGTGGTTATAAAGGGTAAGTATATATAAACGTATATCCTATGTAGCTTGAAACATAAGATTTGATTGGCTAACGAGCTGGGTGAAAATTTCCGTACACCCGACTTGAGCTGGAGGTAAAAAAAAAAAGTGATGTCACAATGCATTAAATATGAGGTCACAATGCATTAAATATGAGGTCACAATGCATTAAATATGATGTCACAATGCATTAAATATGAGGTCACAATGCATAAAATGCGGAAATGGTATATCTTGAACTAAATACACCCTGGATTGGACATGGGAAACAAATTTATTTGGTTAACATAAGAAACAAGCATTTTGAGAGTATTGCATAAGCAATACACGTCCCCTACCGGTTTGTATTATTCTATGAAAGGTTCCAAGCACACAACTATTTCAGAGCTATTGTAAACGAGATGTCATGCTTTATCAGAGATAAAAGAACAGAGGAAATTAAAACTATATAGTTGATATAGAAATTAAATAGGAAATAGGTAAAATAATACTCTTCATTTCATCTCCTGTAATTTCGCCAAGTCTATTCTGTATTCGCTGGTAAAAATTTGTAAAAACAATGCACTGTTATGCACAATATCATTTCTTACCGTCTTCTGTACCCCGAATCAAACCAAACAGTTAAACAGCCCAACCCGACAACGAACCCGATTGTAATAATACCAAAAAAACCCTGCCGATTAAATTTACAACACAATGCTTGACACTATTTTATAGAATTTATTTGTTTGTTAGAAATGATAAAAGGAATGGTACAGGAAAAGGAATGGTACTACAAGTAACGCACGATATTATTACTGACTACATACTGACCTCGTTTATTCAGTTACACACCGAACCCGATAACGAACCCGAACATTAAAAAATTGGAATATAAAAAATTAATTTTCTCGAAAATATGTCAATCAGACGCTACAAAAGTGTAAACTTGATCTGTAGTTTGACATTTTGAAGCTGTTCAGCAAGTTTCATATTATTCCTCAAATGCATAAAGAAAAAAAGTGTGGAAAACTGAAGTGGGACAGACAGACGGACTGACGGACGGACAGACAGACGGACGGACGGACAGACGGACGCAGAGGAAAGCTATAGTCCCCTCCGGTGAAACCGGTAGGGGACTAATAAATTTGTTACCAAGGTTCAATCAAGGGTGTATGGGGATTCAACTCGGATTGTATTCAATACACCCTTCATCCTCAGGATGTATGGAATACAACCCAGGGTAAATCCCTGTGCACCTTTGATTGAATCTGATAACTAATAATACACAGATAAGGGATGTCTGCTGCCTAGAGACCTTGCCTCATAGTGAAGGATATATAAAATATCCAGATATGCGATCCTATGCCTGCTGCCTAGAATCCTTGCCTCATAGTGAAGGATATATAAACATATCCAGATAGGGGATCCTATGCCTGCTGCCTAGAATCCTTGCCTCATAGTGAAGGATATATAAACATATCCAGACGGGGGATCCTATGCCTGCTGCCTAGAATCCTTGCCTCATAGTGAAAGTTGGTATAAACAACTAACCTAGATAAGCATGTCCTATGACTGCTGCTAAGACATTGTAGTTGTATTTTGATAGACACTCTGTCCTAATGCCATACAATAGTTTGTTGGGATTAAATATTCAGATCAACCTACCTAGACAGGGCTGTCCTATGCCTGACTATAGTTTGTGGGGATTAAATATTCAGATCAACCTACATAGACAGGGCTGTCCTAATGCCTGACAATAGTTTGTGGGGATTGAATATTCAGATCAACCTACCTAGACAGGGCTGTTCTCTGCCTAACTATGGTTTGTGGGATTAAATATTCAGATCAACCTACCTAGACAGGGCTGTCCTATGCCTGACTATAGTTTGTGGGATTAAATATTCAGATCAATTTACCCAGACAGGGCTGTCCTATGCCTGACTATAGTGTTTGGGGATGAAAAACTTACCCAGACATGACAGATATGCATAACTATAGTTTGTGGGGATTAAAAACACAGATCATCTTACCCAGACAGGGCTGTCCTATGCCTGACTATAGTTTTGTGAAGTTTTAATATACAGATCACCTTACCCAGACAGGGCTGTCCTATGCCGGCTGCCCGGTACCCTGACTCGCACTGACAGCTGTATCCCCCAGGAGAGTTCACACAGCGCTGGTTGGAGTAACACTGGTGGCTGTTTACAGAACACTCATCTATATCTGTAAACATAAACACAAACTTTTACCTGATTTTTGCTGTTACCTTTACTCAACATCAACCCAATTTGTCATAATTAAACATGTCAAACTATATTTTGATTTCATGGTAAATTGGCACAGTGTATCTATCAAACTGAACAATATTCCTAAACATAACTTTACATGTATATTACAAAAATGAAGATCTGAATTTCATTTTCATTCCTGTTTGTGAAAGTGCTCACTGAAAAAAAAATTGTGTAATGGAACATTCAAATTGGGAACCTTCTTAACATGCATGCATATTGAGTCAAATGTGACCCATTAGGCAACACCTTAATTATTCTGTTCAGAGAACTTACAACTTGTACTTACCTACACACTGACCATTTACATCCTGGTATCCGTCTGTACACTTCTGCTGACACTGGTAACTTCCCTGTATGTTGTGACACTCTTGTTCCTCTGTACACCTGTGGACACCTTCCTCACACTCGTCCACATCTAGAACAGGTCAAGGTTTATACTACAAGATTAAGTGTGTTAATTCATCTTTACAGAATCTGTATTCCGTAAGAGATATCTACAGAATACTTGCCTAATCAGGTGACTTTGTTATAGAATTTACAGAGTACATACCTTCAAAGATGACATTTTTATTTAATGAGTATATACCTCTACAGGTGACATTGTAATCTACAGCGTACATACTTCGTCAGGTGACACATTGACAGATGACATTGTAATATACAGAGTACATACATTGACAGATACCATTGTTATTTACAAAACACATACCTTAACAAGTGACATTGTAATGTACAGAGTACCTACCTTGACAGGTGACATTGTTATGAACAGAGTACATTACTTGACAGGTGACATTGTTATCTACAGGATACCTACCTTGACAGGTGACATTGTTATCTACAGGGTACCTACCTTGACAGGTGACATTGTAATGTACAGAGTACCTACCTTGACAGGTGACATTGTAATGTACAGAGTACCTACCTTGACAGGTGACATTGTTATGTACAGAGTATATTACTTGACAGGTGACATTGTTATCTACAGGGTACCTACCTTGACAGTTGACATTGTTATCTACAGAGTACCTACCTTGACAGGTGACATTGTAATGTACAAAGTACCTACTTTGACAGGTGACATTGTTATGTACATGGTACCTACCTTGACAGGTGACATTGTAATGTACAGAGTACATTACTTGACAGGTGACATTGTAATGTACAGAGTACCTACCTTGACAGGTGACATTGTTATGTACAGAGTACATTACTTGACAGGTGACATTGTAATGAACAGAGTACATTACTTGACAGGTGACATTGTTATCTACAGGTTACCTACCTTGACAGGTGACATTGTTATCTACAGAGTACATTATTTGGCAGGTGACATTGTAATGTACAGAGTACCTACCTTGACAGGTGACATTGCTATCTACAGAGTACATTACTTGACAGGTGACATTGTTATCTACAGGTTACCTACCTTGACAGGTGACATTGTAATGTACAGCGTACCTACCTTGACAGGTGACATTGGAGACAAGTCTGTAGCCTGAGGGACAGGTACAGCGGTAACTACCGATCTGATTCCTACAGATGTGGGAGCAGGCCGACATTCCCTCTGTACACTCGTTTACATCTGTTTAGCAAGCAATCAAACTTGATATTTCAAAACTCAATTTTAAATCACTGTGTGGCAAAAAGAAATGTTACCATTCAGTTTATTGTCAGCCTAATATGTTCTAAAAAACAATCACCTTCCACTGACACTACCTGGTTCCTGTTATATTTACTATCTTTAGCTAATCTGTGAGTTCATATTTATTCAAATGACCTTACCCGCTAGTCCTGTTTTAACAACTTGAAATCACAAGCTCCACTATACCTGATCATGAAACTTTATTGAGTTATGGAACCTTTAATGTCAGTAGAGATATAAGTACCGATCATTACCTGTACATTTTCCATTGGACTTGAGTTTGAACCCCAGGGAACAGGAACATTGGTAGGAGCCGGCTGTGTTCCTGCAGTATTGTCCACAGATCAGAGGGTCCTCACTGCACTCGTCTATGTCTGACAAGTAGTCGAATATACCAATGAGGTTATAGCATACCAAATAGTATTACATATAACAAAATAATTCAAAGGCTTCAAGATTAAATCATGCATTGTAGTGTGGATTAAAGAAAAAATAAATCAGTATTTTCGTTTAGATTTTGTATAGCTGCCTGTCTGTAGGTCTCGGTCTGATAAAATTTAGATGGACAAACTGGGAACCAAAGTTCTTTAAAACTTTTAAAAAAATAAGGCTACAAAAATCTGTACGAAATTGTAACTCCCAGGTCGTCCATCCAATTTTTCAAACAAGGAGCTACAGACCTGCAACTAATACTGTATATATATTTTGGTAGCATCAGATATTCAGGTATGTAATTGGCAAACCAACTAGCACTGACTAGTGGGTTAACCCTTTAGCATAGTTAGAACAATGCTGGATATGCATGCCAGAGGACCCAGGTTCGAACCCCAGCAGAGGCAATATTTGTCTCTGTTACATTTGGCGCTCACGTTGGGACCTGGGTATTTTCTGGCTGGTGGGAAAGATTGTCTCCAGTAATTTGCCCCATAGGTGTTGGCACTCTGAAAAGAGTCAAGGATGACACGACTCTTTCGTAGGAGAGGATAATGTGGTAGAATCTGGGATAGGGCATTCCTTCTTATAGCTAATCTGGCAAGTGGGTAAACTTTTAGCAATAGAAAACATATCAGGTAGTGTAAGATTCCACACTTACCTGATGTACACAACATACAGGTAGATGTTTACCTATACAGAACATGTCCTTATTCCTCCTGTATCCCGCCTTACAGACCGTGGCACAGTGGTACGACCCCTGGGTGTTCAGACACTCCCGGTCAGACCCACACCCCCCATTGTTCCAGCGACACTCGTCCAGATCCTCACAGGACCGTCCGTCACGACCCAGGACGTACCCTGGGGGACAGGAGCAGGCAAACCTCCCTGGGGAGTTGTGACAGTGGTGGGAGCAGGGATTGATTGGCCAGCACTCATCATCATCTGAACAGACAGTCATTACCATAGATAAGTTAGTTCTGAATCCATTAAATTCCTTTTCATCTAAGAGGTGGTACATATGGTATAAAATTTACTTGACATGTAAGGTTTTTTAAAACATGTGTAAGACTTGATACAATTCAGAACTTCAGGTACTGTGAGAAAGCCCACATTTGTTAACCCACTAGGAAAATATATTAACTCATGTATTTCTTTATTGGAAAGTAATAAGTAAAGCTCAACACCAGGACATATAAACAGGTCACAGGCAATCTTTGTGTCAAATTTTAGCTTCTAATCATTTTCCATTACAAGATATGGCCTTGACTGGAATTATGCATTTTTCAACAATGACCTTGAACATGCACAACTGACCCTGGGTTAAGTTCTTGACACAACCTCATGTGATAAGCAATCTTAATGTTTAGTAGGAACATCTGTGTACGTTTTTATTTTTTTCTGATTTACTGATCTGCATCAATACTTTTAATGAAAGTCATCAAATTTGATAAAAAAAACAATTTTAAATATTTATTTCAAAAGTTTTTAAAATCCCACCTAAACAGAACTTTCCACTGCTGTCCAGGTGAAAGCCGGAGGGGCACTGGTTACTGGGAGTACCTGCTCAGTGGAAAACAATACACAGGTCATTAGGAGAAAACAATACACTGGTCATCAGGTGAAAACAATACACTGGTCATCAGGAGAAAACAATACACAGGTTATCAGGAGAAAACAATACACAGGTCATCCGGAGAAAACAATACACAGGTCATCAGAAGAAAACAATACACAGGTCATCAGGAGAAAACAATACACAGGTCATCAGGAGAAAACAATACACAGGTCATCAGGAAAAAACAATACACAGATCATCAGGAGGAAAACAAAACACAGGTCATCAGGAAAACACAATACACAGGTCATCAGGAGAAAATAATACACAGGTCATCAGGAAAAAAACAATACACAGGTCATCAGGAGAAAACAATACACAGGTCATTAGGAGAAAACAATACACTGGTCATCAGGAGAAAACAATACACATTTCATCAGAAAACAAAACACAGGTCATCAGGAGAAAACAATACACAGGTCATCTGGAAAAAACAATACAAAGGTCATCAGGAGAAAACAATACAAAGGTCATCAGGAGAAAACAATACAAAGGTCATCAGGAGAAAACAATACAAAGGTCATCAGGAGATGGACTATCAGTCTACTTTATTGAAAAACCCTTGACTTAATTAATCACAATATGTTTATTTTTATACTGTAGAAGCACATATATTCGTTGGATTTAATTTCAATGATAAATACTGCCAACAAAAATAACAAAATTAAATCCTAAACGAATACTTTTCTTTTACAGTATCCCCGAGTACCCAAACTCTGCCACCATAAGTAGAAAACAATCCGCGTTTCTCTGCAATTTATTTTTTGCGGTTTTTATCATTTGCAATCACTGAATATAATCTGAAACGTTATAATTTATAAATTTATACAATTATTTACAAAAATATTTTCATTTTTATTCAAATAAGCCCTCTGAATACGACGTTTTTCACACGTGCTATCATAGTTTATGAACCTAACTCCGTCACCTACATGATCTATGATACACCAGGCAATGAAGATACATTAACAATCTAGTTTAAACTCAACTTGTATCTATGCCAAGTTAAAATAAGTAAAATCGGTGTATACAATTTAAATTGTATTTAATGTCATCAAAGTGAAATGATCGCTAGAATTCAAAATGGGTCGTTGTAACAACAATCACAATGACCTTTTCAGAATGTATGGAAGCCGTTTGATTTCTGTCCTTACATATTTCAAAAAAATCATATCAATAATGATTATATTGATGATTACATTATTTATTTACTACATTTTTAATAAATGTTGCATATTCTAAATACCGACATACCGTATCTGTAACCCTGTATAAGGCAAAAATTACAGCATGAGTGTTTTGACGTTATCATCAAGTGTAGTGCATGAATGCTATTGCGGACTGAAAAAAATGTATTAATAACCTTAATATAAAAAAAATTACATGTGAAATGTTTCATCTTGACCTCTCGTAAAATGACTGAACACCGTAAATCATCGAATGGGCCCGCATGTCAGAAATATCGTTATGTTAGTGCACCCGTGAAAAAGTGTTAGCTGATTTCACGCAATTATTTTTGCATAAAATGAACAAGGTGTAAATTTGTTATGTCTGAACACATTCTTAAATTTAACCGTTGTAAATTGTTGACATTTGATTGAAGTTTTTTGACATTCAAAAATTGACGTCATAACCGCACTTGATTTTAAACGGCGAGGACTTTCCTGAAAGTGACGGAGTTGGGGTAGTGACGGAGTTAGGGGGCTATGTGATATACATGTATATATCAAGCAAAGAATATTGAACTAAGAGATGGAAGTGTTTTGATGCAAATATTGGTTTACCAGTAATTTTCACAATTAAACATTATCTTTTTTTACCTAAAGTGGATCCTATAAAGAAATTTATACACATACATACAAAGTTCAATTTCCCCTTTTAGTGTTTGTTGTTAACAGCATACATGTACAATCTATCAGCAATATATCTTCTTTTACCCGGTACTTGGAAAGATGCTGAAGCGTAAATCAGTAAACAGCTAACTTACATATCTGGAGAGTTTATTTACCTGGGGTGATGCTGGTGAGCAAAGTAAACTCCACCTGGTCCCCTGTAGGACTGACAGATGACGTGATGTCCTTAGTGTGTAACGTCTCAACCAAGAACGGCATTATCTCAGTCGTCTCGTAAGAGATCGAGTGATTCCAGGAGTATGGAAGGAGATGCCCATCCATTCGAATCGTACGAGAAGACCGGGCAAAAATATTACCTGAAAAATTGAGGATTACAATATTAAGAATGATGCAATATATGTTTTGGGATCTACCTCAGCTGCTTTTTTACTCATGAAGTGTGATAGTACATGTAGTATTGTTGGGAAAGCTTTCAGTGTTGACACGCATATGAACATTTTCATGCAACTGAATACAAATAGATGTCCTGTAAATAAGCCTGACCTTGTCCTGTCTGTATGTAGTTTTCGTAGTATGGGGTCAGTGTAAGCTCTGCCCCCTGGGAGAGATCGGGGACCACCCCCCGTATGATGACATCGATCTGTAACACGCCATCCTCGTCCACTCCATTGGCGTACTGAGACATCCTCACTATCTCCCCTGCAAGACAAATCAACTCCATTCAATACATAATACAAACAAGAGGCCCATGGGCCACATCGCTCACCTGAGGAACAATAGGTATGATAAAATCAGCTTAATCGAGTCATAATACAAACAACCTGGACAATGTACAATAATACATGTAGATCCTGTATAAATAAAATCCATTTCCCCCCACTAGATATTCTTATGTTTATAATCATTAGTCCCTTTTCTAACAGGATGATTTTATAGTCATATCACATGTTGAGTATTGCAGTTCTCAAAAAGATCCTTAACAATTGTTTATATATGGGATATAAAGCTACATCAAACTCTGAACCTTCTTGTGAGGCTGAAGAATTGTCCTGGAGACAAAGTCTTAACAATAATAAAGAATCATCTCGATAATTAGTCTCTGTGAAGAAGATTTTTAAAGATTTACTCTATATATTCCTATGTAAAACTTTAACACCCCCCCCCCCCCAATGTGGCCCCACCTTTCCCCCAGGGATCATGATTTTCACAACTTTGAATCTACACTACCTGAGGATGCTTCCACACAATTTTCACAACTTTGAATCCCCTTTGCCTAAGGATGATTTGTGCCAAGTTTGTTTGAAATTGGCCCAGTAGTTCTTGAGAAGATGTTGAAAATATGAAAAGTTTACGGGCAGATGGACGAACAGATGGACGACAGACAAAATGTGATCAGAATAGCTCACTTGAGCTTTCAGCTCAGGTGAGCTAAAACAAGTATTATTTTATGTACAATCAATTTCTAATTAGAATTATTGTCTTTTATGGGCTTGACAAAACTCACAGAAACTTAAGATACCATCTAATTCTACTTATAAATGTATATTTTAAAACCCCAGCAAATGAAACAAGATATCTGTGAGCAAATGCTCACTATAAAGTGATACACCCACTCTGACGTAATGTACAAAATATTCAAAGTTTGACATTTAACAAGAAGTAGATATGAAATTTGTTCAATTATGAATCCAACCATATGGAATGCCTTAAAGTCACAAAGAATGTGTTAGAATTTTTAAGCATCTGCAATTGAAAAACCTGTGACAAAATTTTTTTCCAAAACTTTAAGCTAGAAACAATCAAAATCATCATCTAACAGAAAGTTGACATCTGATTGGTACATAAATTGACCTCATCTTATATTATACCTTAGCAAACAGTGTTACAATTTCATGCATCTGAAATTTATTGTTACTGAAAAATCTGTGACAAAAATTTGTTTAAAAATGTCTGCTAAAAATAAACAAAGTGGACAGTTAACAGGAAGTTGACATCTGATTGGTACCTTAAAAAGGGTGCGTTCAAATTTAACCATCAACCATTAATAGTTGCTGAGAAATATTTGCTGAAAAATTTTCCAGACAGACACACAGACAGACACCTTACCAGTTGCATACTCCACTTGGACGTCTCTGGAGAACTTGCCGTCTGTCAGGGAGAGTCCATTTTTAGCCCCGCCCCTTTCTGAGGCGGTCACCCAGTACACAGGACTCAGCACAGACACCAGATGCTCCACGTGCCTACCTGCAATTTAACATGACCTCAGTCAATTCTAATCAGGAGTTTTCCATAAAAAACAATTAAGATAAAATTGTTGGCACTGTACATTCTCTTCATAATCAGTTCTAGAGGGGATATAATGGTCAGAGTTCCTATGATCTAATGAGTGACGAAAATTTCTCCTCACAACCTCCCCCTCCCCTCCCCCCTCCATTTCAAAACAAACCACTCCCATATTATGATTACTTTGATATAAAAGAGAACTGCATGTCAACACTATATTGGGAGGTAAATCTTTGATGGAAGCTACCTAAACGAAGTTCTCACCTATATTCTGAGGTAAATCTTTAATGGTAGCTAGAACTCACTTACATTAAGAGGTAAATCTTTATTGGTGGCTAGTACTCACCTACATTTGGTAGTAAATCTTTAATTGTAGCTTGAACTCACCTACATTAGGAGGTAAATCTTTGATGGTAGCTAGTAATCACCTACATTGGGAGGAGAATCTTTGATGGTAGCTAGTAATCACCTACATTGGGAGGAGAATCTTTGATGGTAGCTAGTAATCACCTACATTGGGAGGAGAATCTTTGATGGTAGCTAGTACTCACCTACATTTGGTGGTAAAACTTAAATGGTATTAAATACTTGCCTGCATTGGGAGGTAAATCTTTGATGGTAGCTAGTACTCACCTACATTTGGTGGTAAAACTTAAATGGTAGCTAGTACTCACCTACATTGGGTGGTAAATCTTTGATGGTAGCTAGTACTCCCCTACATTGGGTGGTAAATCTTTGATGGTAGCTAGTACTCGCCTACATTTAGAAGTTAATCTTTGATGGTAGCTAGTACTCGCCTACATTTAGAGGTTAATCTTTGATGGTAGCTAGTAATCACCTACATTGGTTGGTAAATCTTTGATGGTAGTTAGTAATCACCTACATTGGTTGGTAAATCTTTGATGGTATCTAGTACTCACATACACTGGGAGGTAAATCTTTGATGGTAGCTAATACTCACCTACATTGGGCGGTAAATCTTTGATGGTAGCTAATACTCACCTACATTGGGCGGTAAATCTTTGATGGTAGCCGCCACCTTGATGTTCTGTCCGTCATCAGTGGTTGTCATGACAGCATTAATGGTAGACTCTGTCAGATCTACACCATTGATGTAACCAACCAACGTCCCGAAGGCTTTACCAGGTAACCCTAAAACCAGTGTGTGATGTACATAATATTTACCTTACAGTCAGCCAATATTGACATGGTTAAAAGTTCAAGCATTCATTTTAATTCAAACCTCCATTTCAAGACTTATACATCATACATGTAGGTACTATTGTTATAAATCACTATTTCACATAATGCACTGATTAAAGTAGTTTAACTTACTGGAACAGGGGGTCAGGCTACAGAGATCCCGCTGGAGTTCGTCCCCCTTACAGTACTGTCCTCCGTGCTGGGGAGTGGAGCACGTCCGACTCCTTTCCTTGAACCCTGCCCCACAGGTCTGTGAACAGGGAGACCAAGGCCCCCATCCACCCCAATAACCATCCACTGAAGAAACAAAGGCATTAAATGACAGGCAACAACTATATTCTGTCCTTGCATTGTGTTTTGATTCATTAATATGATGACACAACAACATAATACCATCAAAATAGACTTCACAAAACTGCCTTAATGAAACAATGAAGATTGATACATCACAATCTTACCTGGACAAAGGGGCTGGTTACACCTCTGCCCTTCCTCACTGGACCCTATACATGGGCGACCACTGATGCTGGGGGTGGGGTTAGAACATGTCCTAAATCTTTTCTGGAGCCCCACCCCACAGCTCACAGAGCACGACCCCCAGCTCTCCCATCCCGCCCAATTACCATTCACTGAAAAGGACAAAAAATAAATATTTATATACAGACATGTAATATATAAGACTTAATCATGCAATAAATAAAATGATTTACCTTCTCACTCAATTTTGAATTTTAAGTATAAAGGTAGCTTACAACATCAAGGCATATACTTTTTATTGCACATTATAAGATAGTCATTTTGTGAAACTGTTTATATCAATCTCTTTGGTTGAATACCATAACACAGCTCAGTGGTTAAAGCATTTTGCTTGTAAACTGCAGATCACAAGCTCTAATCATTTCTTAATATTTACTTAACTTAATTTTTTTAAACTGTTTGAATCTATCCAAAATTCCTTTCTTTTGCTTATTTGGTTTTTATACTTTTTATTCATCATGCAACTTTTCAAGAAACTGCTTCAAGGTACAGTGTGCCACCTTAGATATATAACTAACTACAAGCTAGCCTATTCATCTGATTTTTACTGCCACTGCATGAGAGTTACACAGATAAATATTTTAACCATACCCACTTTAAATGCAATTGATTCAGAAGCCCTTTGATCAAGCTACACACCCTCTCTGGCCCATCTCTCTACCTGACACTCTCTCACCTGGGCAGGGTTCTGGGTTACAGTAGTCTGTCAGGGTGGACCGCCCCGAACAGGTGGATCCCCCATACGAGGGGGCGGGGCTGTCACAGCTCCTTGTTCTTGACCTTACTCCCCCACCACAGCTTTGGGAGCAGGCTGTCCAGTGGTTCCACTGACCCCACATACCGTCCACTGAAACCAGCTCAAATGTTTAAGATATGCAATTTGACATTTTAATATGAATTTGATAAGTCCTACTTACTCAGTAAAGTGAGTTAACTTTGATACAAACATAACTCATGAGTTGTATACCTGCACACTGCTCAACAGAACATGTCTTTAACTGGACATGGTCTCCACGGCAATGACGTCCACCAAACTGTGGGGGTGGGTTATCACACAGTCTCTGTCTCTCATGGATCCCCTCCCCACAGGACAAACTGCACGACCCCCAGGATCCCCACCCCCTCCAATTACCGTCCACTGAGGATAGAAAGGATTGCAAATCAATAATATCCAAGAGTAGAATGTATCATTATTCAAACAAAACTTTCTATATACATGTAATCTATCTTTTTATCATTATGATATAAATTTCTGTATTGTCCTCTTACCTGGACAGGGTCCCTCGTTACAGATGTCAGTAGCCACAGATGGACCTGGGCAAGAGGCACCACCGTGAAGTGGGGCGGGGTTGTTACAAACTCTCTCCCTGGTTCTCTCCCCTTCTCCACACGATACACTGCAGGACTTCCATGGCAACCAGTTACCCCAATCTCCATCAACTGAAATAATTACTCAAATGTATAAGGAGAAAATAGCAGCACTTGTATTCTGGAAAAATGGTAACAGTAAGCGACTTAAGATTAGCTCAAGAGGTCATGAAGTATCTTCCTTTACCATTAAAACATCTCATTTTTATCACATAAAAATAGAATCTTATAATCCTTTTAACAATGTACACCATGACACACAGTTGTGTATTGAACATTTTTAAAACAAGTGCTTACAGACAGTTGTGAATTTTTAACATGTACACACCTGGACAGTGGCCAGACACACACGTCTTGGAGTCGAGGGAGGAGCCTATACACTGTCTCCCGCCATTCTGAGGAGGTGGACTGTCACACTCCCTAGTCCGGAATTGTAGCCCCACCCCGCAAGTACTGCTACACAACCCCCAGGACGTCCACTCAGAGAACCGACCATGGACTGTCAACAAACCAAACCAGATTAAGTATAACCTATCTTTTACAAACCTTCTTGTAAAACTAGTGTTAGACCCAGTCTTCAGTGTAGAACCTCAAGCCTTTCAGATTCTCTATGACTTATTTACCCACCCACAATGGTCATGTTGGCCTCCACAATGGTGATCCCCAGTCTGTTGGCGGCCTTACAGCGGTACAGTCCTGCATCAGACATCTGGGAGGCTAGTATCCTGTTTGTATAGAGGAAAAATTCTCGTTTCAATAAGAAATTTAGAGAGCCAGTATTTTAAAAAAAGAAATAGAAATTCTTTTCTTCTGTGAATCAGGAAATTTTCATTTTATTATGTTCACAATCATTAATACATAATACATAGATACATTATATGATTAATGTTACAGTAACATTGAAGAAAATAAAAACAAACTTGGTAAATAAAAAGTAATTTAAGTACCAAAAAAGAAAAATTGTGACTTTTTATAAATTGTCAAGTGTTTTTATACTGAAATAAATTTTTTCTTTCAGGATGCACAAGGAGTTTTAAACTATCTAAAATATATTCCCTATGGGTTCTTTAATTTGTTTGGTTGGACATAGATTCTCTTCCCTTTTATAACACCTGGATACCATTCTAGAGTTAATAGGTAGGACAGAGATTATCTCCCCTGTTAAAACACCTGGCCCCGAGGTTATAAAACTTTTTTGAGTACGATCTCGTACTCCAAATCGTACTCCGTGCTCCAAATCGTACTCCTACTCAAGATATCGAGGTTATAAAACTTTTTCATACTCCTACTCGTACTCCGGCTGAGTACAAAAATGCGATTTTCTGAGTAAGCTTTGAAGCTTTCTCAAAGTCGTACTCAAGACATTTAATCTAAATAAAATGCAGTGCAAACATATAATATTGTTCATATTGTAACATTGCTGTATTATACGCTCTAATTTAATCATATTTACATGTATATGAATTAAAATGGAAAGTTTTTTACCATTTTATTAATGACATATCTAGATATAAAGGAGGTGAATTTAAGAGTAAGGGCAAACTGCAACCAAGATTATCAAAATAACTTTTAGATGGTTTGCTTCATTAATTAATGTACATATACATGTATAACTACGTACAAAATACTACCGTTGAATAGCTCGACTTTTTAAGAATTCTGTTTTTTGTCAAATACGACCCATACACCCCATCATTTAAAACAAAGAAATCAATGTACATGTATGATATCGTTATTAATCAATTTCAATCAGATGTACTTGCTGGGTCCATTTTTTGATTATAGTGAAAATGTAAGTTAGTTCTAAACATTACAAAGGATGGGGGATGCATAAAAGTCTAACGCTTTCTATTACTTACTTATTAATCAATTATCATTTATGTTGCATGCCACAAAACTTGGAAAGGGAAACATTTTATAGAATAAGCGGTAAATCAGTGGCGGAGTAAAGGAGGTCGCACCCAGCGTCCCCCCCCCCCCCCCCCCCCCCCCCCCCACAGCCCTAAAAAATTGTCCAAATAAAGTTAAATCATACTCCTTCTGGCAAAAAAAATGTACAACTTGCGAGTCTTAATTATCTTTTTTTTTAACTTGGGGGATTTCTCTACATTAGACTGTTTCAATGGTGCAATATGAAGAAAACGCGTGTGTTCAATGGTGTAACTAAAAAAACCCAGGAAAAAACAATTTGGTTACGCTGTCCTTGGGTTCAAATATGACCAGTCACCCATATACCCACCTTTAAGTAATTGGTTATACTAACTAGTGTTTTAACGACTCTTCCATTGTTATTATAATATAAGCTGGTATATATAGTTACATGTATCTTTTATTAAAACTTCATTAATTTACATTGTCCCATTGAACTTGGTTTTTAAACTGATTAATTTACAGTCATTCGAAAGAAAAAAAATAAAAGGATATGTTTCTTGGATTTCTGCAAGACAGAGGGATTTGATGACTGTAGGTCTTAAATCTACAAACCTTTAAAAATATTAAATAATTTTATTTTATACTTTAAGTATACCGGTAATCACGAGAAGAAATATCTCAACGTCTATTTAAAGACTTCCTTTTTACCCTACAAAATCTCTAGAATCCTGGTGCTTCCGGGGCCGGCTTTGCCCCCTGGGTCACCAACAGGACTTTGCCCTGGACCATCTGGAGGCCACAAAGCGGCCTCTCCAGACTCCCTGTCTTATACTGACGTCCCCTCTAACTTCACATTCTGGATCTACCCCTGGAACTAAATATTTTAAGAGGAGTTGGTGTTGGTGTGTGTGAGTGGGGGGGGGGGGGGGGGGGGGGGCGGCGAATCCTACTTCCTATGGTTTATCTATACGATTGTTGTTGTTTTTTTTTATTTTCATAAAACAGTTACTGTCTGCATGTGGAAAATATTGGCTTATAAATCGCCTTTCCTCTGTAGTGTCAAAAACGCTGTGAAATTTAGAGTAATTTTGAACAAGCTTCATTTCTTTTTATCTCGAAATATCAATAATAAAAACCTATTTTGAAAGTTAACAAAAAGCAATCTTACTTGGAAATATAGAAAGTAATCAAGAATCAGCAGTAAGTAATTAAAACGCAGGTTAAAGGGCGTTAGATGTAAACATAAAGATAATATTTCGAATTTTTAAGTTTTGTATTGGCAATATTTTTAAAATTATGACGTACATATTTGGCTTCCTAGGTGACCATATACTACATGTAGCTGCAGAGATCTAGATGTGTTCTTTGTCTAATATAGACCGCAACTTCTTTTTAATTTTACTGCGGGAAGGTAGAGTATCCATTCCGAACCATCTACCAGTAACTGATTTTTATTTTCCAAATATTAAAGAAATTTTACCATGGAACATCACCTACCTTACGATCTTTATTATTTATTTCGAATTAGAACATCGAGAGCATAGACATGTCTAAGTATACGTAAGGTGAAATGCATTGTTTGGTTTAACATTTGATTATAAACGCTCGAATATAAGGATGGTGGGTCCCGGTGACCCCATAGTCTTAAGTATTATATTAGTATCTTTCTACAAATAAAATTTGGTGTTATGACATCAAATTTTATTCTTAAATACACAGTTATGGAAAAACATTAAGTATGATCGACGTATATATTCTGCTTGAGAATTCGGGTAATTTAAAGTTAATTAAAAGCTTGTTTACGTAAGAAAAAGAAAAAGAAAAAAAAGATAACACTTTAATTAATCATAACCCGCATGATAAAAGCTAGAATTTATGAGAGAGAGAGAGAGAGAGAGAGAGAGAGAGAGAGAGATTTGAAGGGGATTATTGTTATTCTATGCAATCGATTGAAAATACATGTACTACTTAAAATAGCTTCTTCGCATTTTCATGTGAGAGATTTTTCTCTATATAGCTTAGCTGTGGGAATATTCATCTCTTAAATTGTTTAATTTTATTAGCAAGTAACTATTTAGATAATTCATATAGCTATTCCTTTTTTATCTAAAGTAACCAAATATCTATGTCAAATGCATCAAAATTAACACATGTATTTCGAATTTTAAAGATGAATAGGAAAAGGTTTGCTCAAAAATATCAATGGACGTTACTTAAGATTAAAAATGACACAGTATGTATATATAAATTCTAAACACACATTTTCAAGCCTTGACTAAGTGAGAAAAACTTGTACCATAAATAAAACCCCACAAAAAGGGGTACAGCAACTTTAGTACACAATTTCCTTGAACACGTTGTTTCGGTTTAACGTGGTCCTCAAATTGGAAATTTCAAAAATATTTCAATTAGTGAATTTTCTTAAACTCTCGTGCACATTCCCAAAAATATTAAAATGAGAAACTTTACGTGTGTCCTTGGCTTTTGGCATATGTTCATTGATGCAATTCCAACACCCACCCCCACCCCACCCCTTCAAGATATTAGATGTTTTTTTCTCACAAGAATTTTAAAAGGCAAAAATAGTACTAAGTATGTTGCAATTAAATTGGAATACCCATATAATTTCCTTAGTGTATACTATATGAGTGTAAAAATAAACGGATTTCTCAGTATTTTTGTGATTTTCCCAAGTATATGTTTCTATTTTTGAATTAAACTCTTCCCTGTTTTCCCTAATACAGGAACTGCTCACTAAATATCTTAAGAGATATCCACTTGGGGGCAGTGACATTCCAGTTTTGTATTGGCGTCGTTTCTGACCTTTTCCTGGCATGTAAAATATCAAAATCGTATAAAAGCCAGGAAAACTTAAGATATATCGAACTAAATTCTATGTTGAAATACTCTCTTCATATCCGTGTAAATTCTTACTTCTTTCTTTTATATTCATATCGTTCCTTACAACATAATTATACTTAATCATCACATGCATGAATCACTATCTGAGTCTCATGAGAGAGAGAGAGAGAGAGAGAGAGAGAGAGAGAGAGAGAGATTTGACATAAACACAATTTGTTGATAATTTTACCAATTACATTGGATTTATCGTCTCTGTTGCTCAAAAATTCATAAGTTATAGATGCAGACACATCTCCATGCTTGCAGATGGAGAAGGTAATATGTAAATAATGTGTTACATTTTGTTAATAAATAATTAATCTTAATATATGTACAGTTTGCCTACATGCCAGGACTATTTACATGAATTACCGTTCTCTGTCTTTCTTCAGAGACGTAAAATTTCATCGATCGGCTTTTGGAGCATACTCCAAATAGTACTCAGCGGAGAACGTACTCCAAAACTTTTATAACCTCGGTTTTTAAAGTCGTACTCAGTGGAGCACATACTCGGAGTACGGAGTATGAGTATGAGTACGAGTATGAAAAAAGTTTTATAACCTCGGGGCCAGGATATCTTACCTGAGTGAATTGTTAGGTAGGACAGTGATTCTCTTCCCTATTTAACACCTGCCAAAGGATATATCTTACCTGAGTGAGTTGTTGGGTAGAACAGAGATTATCTCCCCTGTTATAACACCTGGATATCTTACATGAGTGAATTGTTGTATATTTACATTCTACTGTGTTTTTCCATTAAATTCTGTGATCTTCAAATGCCTCTAAATGCAACAAGTAGTCAAAGGTCAAATTGACGAGTTTTGTTATGACGTCACAAACGGTGAACGTTGTAAACTTCAACGTCATAAGCGAAAAAACAAAGTTCACGCTTGTGGCTGTTACTGTGGCTCTTCCATTAAAATTAACTTACCCTTAGGACAAGATAGGAATTTTAAGGTATGAATCACATTTGCAGACAAGGCAAGAAGTTAAAAATTGTAAATATAAGCATTGAATCATGATTTTTTGAAGTATACACTCTCATAACTGCAGCGGTGTGTGCATACAAATTTACATAACGCGCTAACTCGCGTCACTCAATTTGTATGCTCACACCGCTGCAGTTATGAGAGTGTATACTTCAAAAAATCATGATTCAATGCTATAGTAGGACAGAGATTATCTCCCCTGTTATAACACCTGGATATCTTACCTGAGTGAATTGTTGTGTAGGACAGAGATTCTCTCCCCTGTTATAACACCTGGATATTTTACCTGAGTGAGTTGTTGTGTAGGACAGAGATTCTCTCCCCTGTTATAACACCTGCCAAAGGATATATCTTACCTGAGTGAGTTGTTGTGTAGGACAGAGATTCTCTCCCCTGTTATAACACCTGGATATTTTACCTGAGTGAGTTGTTGTGTAGGACAGAGATTCTCTCCCCTGTTATAACACCTGGATATTTTACCTGAGTGAGTTGTTGTGTAGGACAGAGATTCTCTCCCCTGTTATAACACCTGCCAAAGGATATATCTTACCTGAGTGAGTTGTTGTGTAGGACAGAGATTATCTCCCCTGTTATAACACCTGGATATCTTACCTGAGTGAATTGTTGTGTAGGACAGAGATTCTCTCCCCTGTTATAACACCTGGATATTTTACCTGAGTGAGTTGTTGTGTAGGACAGAGATTCTCTCCCCTGTTATAACACCTGCCAAAGGATATATCTTACCTGAGTGAATTGTTGGGTAGGATAGAGATTCTCTGCCCTGTTATAACACCTGGATATCTTACCTGAGTGAGTTGTTGGGTAGGACAGAGATTCTCTCGCCCGTCACAATGTCTCTCCAGCCTCGTAACCAGGAGATGTCAGGAGTTGGCTCCCCTTCTGCCACACAGTCCATAACCACTGTGTTCCCAAGGTCAATCCTCATGTTGGTCGGCTCAATCTTGAACATGGGCGGCTCTGTAAGGACACCAAGATAAGCTTGCAATGTTTCACAGAATACTAGAAGTTAATGCTCTCTGAACATGTAATGCATGAAAACTGGAACTTTAAACAATTCTCCATTTTTATCTTGTTTTCGGTACAATGATTTTAACCATAAAAAAATTTCTATAAATACATGTAGAATGTTAGGGTCAAAGAGACAAGAGACAAGACCATATTCAGGATAACCTACTGATACATAAATCAAGACAGTGCATTGGTTCATTCTCTTCACCTCCTACTGATGTGTTAGGTTTCCGCCTTATATTTTGATGCTTACACTACATCCTTTGTTCATTCACTACCAAGCCTTGGTTTTCTCACCTTGGACTGTCAACATGGCCACGCCCTCAGAAGTCCCGGCATCATTAGACGCCACACACTTATATTCTCCTGCGTCAGAGCTCTGTCAGAGAGAATATCTGATATAAATATCTTAATTCACAAAGGTTTATAGATCATTCAAACAGAATTTCAAAAAATCAACACAATATCCAGGCTTTCTCACTGTAGAGTCGTAGATAACAAGTGAACCATTTAGAAGCTGGACGATTCTGTCACTGAGCTCTATGGGGCGCCCATTCTTGGTCCACCTGATGTCAGGGTTAGGGTCCCCACCCACAGAGCAGGTCAGCATCACCTGGTCAGCCACACTGACCGTGGCGTCACTGTCAGGAACAGAGACCTGGGGAGGTACTGAAGATGCACAGTCAGGTCAATAATGGGGAATAATCACAGTACTGAGAGTACTATAAAAACCAACAACAAAAAATCTTCCTCAAAAATTGACACTGAAAACACTTGAATAATAATTCCAATGGAATCAAGCTGAATGTTACTAGCATGTGTATATATATACCACTTGGTTTAATTTGCAGCAGATATTGGACCACATGTTATTGTATTTAAACAATATAGTTGTATATCACTTGCATGACATTTTTTTCTTTAATTCTATACATAATTATTCTAAAGACTTTTTTATGTGTGCACAATAAATGTACTTTTGAATCAGTCAAAGGGTAATACATGAGTGAGTTTTTTTCACTACATTATTTGAATGTTTTAAAAAATATCTGAACATGGCTTAAGTAATTTTCTGTATTTTATGAAATAGTGGCATTTTATTATCACCTTTCATTAGTACAGGCGCAGAGGCAGTCACCAAACCAGCAGGATTCTCAGCAATACATGTGTACATCCCAGCATCCTGTCGCAGGGCATGGTGGATGTGAAGGAAACTCCGCCCATTTATACTTGGAGAAGCTGAAAACAACCAAGTTCTCATTGCCCAAAGCAGCAGCAGTATTTGTTGTAAATCATGTATGATGAAAACAAGGCAGAGGAAGTTGAAAATCATGAATTATAGGATAAAAGATCAACAAAATATCTTTAATTGGTAATCTGATTCAATTAAGTGTGCATGCTCTCTCTCTCTCTCTCTCTCTCTCTCTCTCTCTCTCTCTCTCTCTCTCTCTGACTCTCTCTCTCTCTCTCTCTCTCTCTCTCTCTCTCTCTCTCTCTCGATCAGTACACATTCATAATTTCATGTTTATGAAATGCTACCTGACCAACAATAGACTCAAAAAAACTATAGTGGTGGCTTCTATATCTAAATCAAGTAACAATGTATTATTTCAAATTAAAAAATTTTTAAACTATTTTGCATCCAATTTTTTCAATATTCATTCTACCGGTACTTATTTCTTTTCTTCAGATTTTTTCCTATTAATTTTTATTATAAGCAAAAGTTTACACCCACCCACCCCCTTTTATGGATGAAATCCATTTAATGAGGTTGCTTCCTTATCAATTTTAAACAAGAGCACTGCTACAAGAGGTATCCCCTTGCATCATAAAATACTGTGGAGGAAATTAAATGTATATCAAGGAAATGCATGTAATTATTATCTCTTTTTTAAATTTAATTATATATAGTTCCACATTCACATAGTAAATCAGGAAACAATGCTCAACACATGCACAGCAGTGATGGTATGAAGGGGATAAAAACTACATGTAAATACTACGTCACACTTTCAGGGAATTTTTAACATATACACCAATACCATGCAAAATACCAAATATATAACGGTAGGAGAGTACTGGGTAAACTTGAAAAAAAGTCATCTAAAAAAATTGTGTCAATTTAATTGACCACATTTTCTTCATATCTAAAAAGTAATACTTAGTTCTGAATAGATACCTGCATGCTAATATCAAAGACAATAAATAAAAATTTAAAACAAAATGAAAGTACAACAACTGAAAATTACCACAACTAAAAATAGCTTGATAATTCCCCTGGTGTTATCAGTATATTTTGCCATCCAAATGGAGTCATTTCCAACAAGAATGTAAGTGAAAATCAAATTTCCTAATTTTTATTCAAATATATTCACAATGTTTTATTAAAAGTTCATTTTATAAAAAGATGTCATATTTATTAATTTACAGATTTTTAAAGTTTCTTTAATTTTGAATAATAAGAAGCTAATAGATAACACAATCATGTCCTATATATATATATCCTATATGACCTACCGGTATTTCATATGCAGATCAAGCCATTTTTAAACCATTGAAAAATTCTCTTTCCTTATTTCAAATATGATTAAAACTAAAAACAAAGATTTTCAATTACAATGTAAAGTAGTATTTTTAACTATTCTAATATTAACCACACTTAAACATTCAAAAATGAGGATATTTTCTAATAGCAACACATTAAATATATCGTCAGCTAAAAAACTCCTATATAAAACATTGCATACGGTATAACATTCACAAAGTCAAATGTTATACATGTATAATTTCCATCAGCACAAATTCCTTGCAAAAACACAAAGATACACTAAGAATTTTGGATTCTTTTGAATTTATTACATTTCAGGAAGTGAATTAATTGGTTCTTAAAGATATAATGAATTGTTCTTTTAAAGTAGACTAGTCTTCAGTGACATACATATGTGACCACGCCCAAGTATGGGAAAATATATGATAAGAATAAGGTAAAACAATGTAGACTATGAAAATATATGCTAAAGGTTATCAGAAGTGAAATGGATGTCATTTCACTGGTGATACATATCACATGCTTATAACATGATGTTTCTGTTAGATTTTCCTTATTTCTAGGAAATATATCACTTCTGATAAGTCAACCAAAGAACATTTAATAAATATCCCCATTCACTAGTGGACTAGTGACTCCTGAATTTATAATGAAAACCCCCAAAATTTTATAGAGCTTCCATGATCGATTGACATCCTCACAATGTCAGCTAGGAGTGGACTACTGTCCCCTGATATTGGGAGGATGGATGATTGATTGACATACTGTAGATTCCTTATTTTACGCGAGTACTTAATTCCGCGATTCAACGATTTACCATCAAATCGCGAGAACATAAAATCGCAAATGGCGAAATTTCATCATAGTTTCATGTTGTTTACATGTCTCCCAAAATTGAAAGCGAGATTTTAGAATTTGCGAGACGGGCTTCTCGCGATTTTACCCGGATATTAATTCCTCGCGTTTAATTAGGAATTTACAGTATTTAAAATATTACAACCTTACACTTTTGAATTAATGACAATATTTCAGTTCTTTGACTCTATATCAAAATTTACTATCCACTTGGAACAGCAGACTAAATTTCAATGATATGAACAGATGTGAAAATGTGAATGAAAAACCAAAATCTATCTTAACATCTTAAAATTTTAAAAATATTCATATCATTAATGACAGATGTGAGGGACTGGAGTACATATCAGAGGCAGTCTTTGTGGGACTGTGTGATATAGTGGGGACCTCAGAAGAGGTAGCAATCAGGAGGGAGACAGAGGACATCAGGGAGATGTTGGACAGACGAGTGATGCCTAATGATGGGATGATTGATATGACGAGTGGAAGTGACAGAGAAGGTTTCAGACTGAAGGGATCAGATGTGGACTTTATGTACTGGCTAAACAACCACCGAGTGATCATGGACATGTCTCAGTCTGAGTATTACAACAGAGCCAATACAACCTTGATTCTCTCTGACAGTTCTGAGAGTCCACCAGGATTCACTCTACTTCAGTTACTGACACCAACAACAATCGGAGAGGTCCAATCAGCATGTGTCAGAATGAATGACAGAGTCTATATATCTAGTTCTACATACAGACAGCTAACTTGTTCAGTAGTAGAACCTAATTCTACTGTACATGGACCCTGTGGTAGTGGTGTTAGAGCAGGAGTAGAATATGACCATGCCTACTGTTTTGTTAGTGACTTTTGGCCTCTGTCTGCCTCCTCATGGATAGACAGATGTCATTCATGGCCTGATCCTGAAATTGTCAATGACATTGTCAGAAATGGATGTCACTTTGTAGCAATAGGACACCCATTAGGACCCCATGAAAATCAAGAATGGAGATTTTCTTTTTCTCAGGCAGAAAATAAACTAGTGTACTCAATGAACCACTGCCAGTTTTTGACTTATGGATTGTTAAAGTTTTTCTTAAAAGAAGTAATGAATCAACAGTCAGAGGAAACCAATAAACTGTTGTGTTCCTATCACATGAAGACAACAGTTTTCTGGGCAATTCAACAAAACACACTACCTCACTGGTGTCCACAAAATCTCCTGACCAGTTTCTGGGTCTGCTTTAAACTCCTCCTTAGATGGGTGTATCAGGGAGTTTGTCCAAACATTTTCATACCACAAAACAACCTGTTTCTGACAAAGGTTCATGGCTCAGCACAAAACAGATTGTTCCTACAGTTACATGAATTGTACAAGAAAGGTCTGGCCTGTCTGTTACAGAGTTCCTCTATCAGGTCTTGCATCATTGATGTCCTGTACAATCCTAGACTTTCTATTTGTACAGATGAAAGTATAATGAGGTCTGAAGTTCATTATGATGTACAACTTGTAAACGAGTCTTTTAAAGTTGTCGCTAATACAGATCTATTTGGTCTTACCAAAGTCATACACACAATAGAACAGTTGGTAGATTCACCCCTGACACACTATCAACTTGTTGCATTACGCAGACTTACAGCTTTCTTATTTCAGTGTACTGCATCTAGATTACACAACATTTACACTTACACAGGTGTCAACAAACAGATGTATATTGCAGACAAAATGTCCTGTCACATGCTGAAATTAGCGGCCAAGTTTGGATGTGTATCTGACATGTTGTACATTGCCATGTATTATAACAAGACACTCAGATATAGGGAAGCTTTATCTGTTTTAGAGATGACTAAGATCAAGTTAGCACAGCCATATCTGATGTATAATTTACGTGTAGACAGAGAGAAGTATACTGAGGCTGTAGGGGGACAGTCCTGGTCTACAAAGAGCAGACAGGCTGTAGCATGGGATATCTTACTTGACAATGAAATCTGTTATATCAGTGAACTAATACCAGAACAACAGTCTGCTCTACAGAATAGAATGGGTTTATTATTTATCCCAGTGTTTGTAATGTTACACTTCCTAGAGTTCTTGTGTTACAGACACATTGATACAACATTATCACAAGCAGCTCTAGATGAGCTACAGGTCCTAGTCCACCATGATCAGGGACTGTATGTATGTGATGTACTCAGAGACATCTCCTGGGAGATCCTGGGGATCTGTCAACAGATCACAGGGAACCTCCAGGCTGCTCTATACTCATACCAACAGTCACTTAGCACACAGAATCAATTCTCCAGAATACAAACTGCTACACAGGGGAGAATTCAGGAGGTAGTCTCACACCGGTAAATAAATACCTAAATTTTCTTGGATCATCATAAGTTTTAAAGCCACTAACAAAACTAATATATCAGAGTTTATTTTAGCAACATTTTACAGCTGTACATGTACTATGCAACTTGTTTACTTACTGCTGTTTGTTAGCAGTACGTGAAACGTATAAATAATGTTTTGCCAAAATATGACCCAGCTGATCATTATTAACTAGTTTGAACATTCTGAAACAGCATTAGCTCCATTCCAACTGTGCAATAATCATTTTTGAGACATTTTGCTGATTTGGTGAGAATTTAAACATTTAAAGGCTGTATTAGTTAAACAAATATGTTTGAAAGTAAAGAAGCATCAATGTTTTAGTTGAAATTGTGTATGGTGAAAAATGTTGGACTTACTTAATGAATAAAATAATAATAAACCAGATTGATTTTATGCTATAACAAGAGGCCCATGGGCCACATCGCTCACCTGAGGAACAATAGGTATGATAAAATCAGCTTAATGGAGTCATAATACAAACTATCTGGACAATGTACAATAATACATGTAGATCCTGTATAAATAAAATCCATTTTCCCCTGAACATTCTTATGTTTATAATCATTAGTCCCTTTTCTAACAGGATGATTTTATAGTCATATCATATGTTGAGTATTGCAGTTCTCAAAAAGATCCTTAACAATAGTTTATATATGGGATATAAACGTACATCAAACTCTGAACCTTCTCGTGAGGCCTAAGAATTGTCCTGGGGCCAAAGTCTTAACAATTGCAAAGAATCATCTCACTGATTAGTTTCTGAGAAGATTTTTAAAGATCTACCCTATATATTCCTTTGCTAAACTTTGACCCCCCCCCCCCTTGTGGCCCCACCCTACCCCTGGGGATCATGATTTTCACAACCTTGAATCTACACTACCTGAGGATGCTTTCACACAAGTTTCAGCTTTCCTAGCTGATTAGTTTCTGAGAAGAAGATTTTTAATGATTTACTATGTTTATTCCTATGTAAAACATCGACCTCCCATTGTGGCCCAAACCTACCCCCAGGGGTCATGATTTTCACAACCTTGAATCTACACTACCTGAGGATGCTTCCACACAAGTTTCAGCTTTCCTGGCTGAGAAGAAGATTTTTAAAGATTTACTTTATATTATCATATTTTAAACTTCGACCCCCAATTGTGGCCCCATCCTACCCCAAGGGGTTATTATTTTCACAACTTTGAATCTACACTACCTGAGGATGCTTCCACACAAGTTTCAGCTTTGCCGGCTGATTAGTTTCTGAGAAGAAGATTTTTAAAGATTTACTCTATCTATTCCTATGTTAAACTTTGATCCCCCATTGTGGCCCCACCCTACCCCCGGCGGTCATGATTTTCACAACCTTGAATTTACACTACCTGAGAATGCATCCACACAAGTGTCAGCTTTCCTGGCTGAGAGTTTCTGAGAAAAAGATTTTTAAAGATTTACTGTATATATTCCTATGTAAAACTTCGATCCCCCATTGTGGCCCCACCCTACCCCCGGGGGTCATGACTTTCACAACTTTGAATCTACACTACCTGAGGATGCTTTCACACAAGTTTCAGCTTTCCTGGCTGATTAGTTCCTGAGAAGAAGATTTTTAAAGATTTACTCTATATATTCCTATGTAAAACTTCGACCCACCATTGTGGCCCCACTCTACCCCGGGGGTCATGATTCTCACAACTTTCAATCTACACTACCTGAGGATGCTTCCACACAAGTGTCAGCTTTCCTGGCCGATTAGTTTCTGAGAAGAAGATTTTTAAAGATTTACTTTATATATTCATATGTTAAACTTCGACCCCCCATTGTGGCCCTACCCCCGGGGGTCATGATTTTTTCAACTTTGAATTTACACTATCTGAGCATACTTCCACACAAGTGTCAGCTTTTTCTGACCGATTAGTTTCTGAGAAGAAGATTTTTAAAGATTTACTGTATATATTCCTATGTAAAACTTCGATCTCCCATTGTGGCCCCACCCTACCCCCGGGGGTCATGATTTTCACAACTATGAATGTACATTACCTGATGATGCTTTCACACAAGCTTCAGCTTTCCTGGCTGATTAGTTTCTGAGAAGAAGATTTTTAAAGATTTACTCTATATATTTATTTGTTAAACTTCGACCCCCCCCCCCCCCCCCATTGTGGCCCCACCCTCAGGTGAGCTTAAAAGGTTAAGTTTACAATACAATAATTGATAAAGTTGGTTTCTGGAAGAACAGACTTTGAAAATTTTCTTAATAAATATTGACAATTTTTTTACTTTTTTAATCTTTAGTTTTTAAGATCTGTGTACAAACATAGAATTGTGAGCAAATCTCTGTATCTTGCTTATAAATCGAAGCGTAACACTCAAATATGGTTAGTAAATAGAAATTGTAAACAATTAAACACAAGAAACATGCACTTTAACAAATAAAGAACACAATTTATTTTTTCGAAATGAATCATATATATACATATATATACCTACATATTTCCGTCAGCGATATCAAACTGAATAAACTCGAGAAAATGCCGAGCGACTCAACAAAACCTATTGCATTGTAATCTACCATTACGCAAAAGATAATGCCGAATTACCGATAGAATGAATTGTATTTCAGTACTTTTTTTAATACATCAGATTTTGCTTAATTTGCGCAGGTAAACAGTTAACTGGATTTGATACGTAAAAATCACGAAATACAGACGATAGTCTCCAAGTTACAAAGCATAAATAATGAAAACGAAACGAAAATCAGAACAAGCTAACACCAACGTCATGTGTGAAAACTGTCAACGCATTGAAATATTTAGCCTCAATTTACTTCACAAATTCGGCACCAATATATTTTGCATGTTTCAAAAATTTCCCTTCATACGCGAACTGTTGCATAACAAGCAAATTCATCATAGTCAGGTCGACCCTTTTTCGTACAATGTCATAGCTGCTTTAAACAAAGAGCCTCGTTTTAGAAGTATGGAATACGAGTCTTGGTAAAATGGGTATGCAAACCCGGGCCGTGGCAAAATAAAAGCCGGGGCAGATCGGCAATCGACAATTCCAAATACGCATTATTTTGCGGCATATTTACAGCGAATACAAATATTACTGGTCCATCAAATATCCTGAAATTTTAATGAGATTGGCAGATTTATAACTGGCATTAACTGCCAATCTTTTGTTTTGCCCAGGCCAAGTCTTGCCTACCCATTTTACCGGATGCCGAACGCGAAGCTAAAACACGCCTTTCCTTTATTATTAATTTCGTAATAACTCAGATTTGAAACAGAATTAGACCTTAATTTTTGCAATTTATATTTTCCTTCCCATAAGGATAATTTATGCTAAACTACGTTGAATTGAAATCAGTAGTTCTTGAGAAGAAGATTTTTAAAAATGCACCCCCCTTTTTCTACAGTTTCAAGGTTTTCTCCGCTTTGAATACAGATCGGACTTTTATTTCTGCAATTTATATTCGCCATCCCTTAAAGATGCTTTGTGCCAAATTTGGTTGAAATTGGATAAGCGGTTTTAGAGAAGAAGTTCAAAATGTAAAAAGTTTACAGACGGACGGACGGACGGACGGACGGACGGACGGACAGACAGACGGACAGACGGACGACGGACAAAATGTGATCAGAATAGCTCACTTGAGCTTTCAGCTCAGGTGAGCTAAAAAACCAAGAACCAAGATACCTGGAACAGATTTTCCGTTGAGGGTCCAGGTTACCGTGGGGACAGGAATTCCGGTGGCAGCACATGACAACACGATTCTGCTGTTCTGTATCACTTCCTGACTTCTGGGGGCCACCGTTATCTTAGGAGGGACTAAAATATCAATATTGCAGCAATCAAATCTAACAAGATTGATATCAAACATCAAAACAAATTCAACTCGATCAATATGTAATTGAATGTTAATCTGCAAAATGAAATATTTCTTTGATGTCAAGTCTGATATCCCAGACATATTTTTTTACAGGTTGATCCATTTTAAAATTGGCTAAGAAATGACACAAGAAAAGTATATTCATTATAATAACAAAGAACTTGATCTTATAGTCCAAGCTATGAGTCAATTTTAAAGTAAACATCTACCTTGCACCCTGAGTACTCTATCCATGGAGTCCCTCCCTGCCACATTGATGGCCGTACAGGTATAGCTGCCCGTGTCGTCCGCCTGGATACCAAATTGACATGTGCATGTTTGCTCGTTTTTGCTTCATTTAGATTTTAATGATGAATATATTTCATAAATATGAATTCGGCGTAAACAGAATATTCCTATCATGGTTTTGTGGTATTTATGACAGCTATAAATAAAAAAATAATTTAACATTATAGCCGCATAAAATTGAAATTACAATTCTCAGGCCTAAGCGCAATCCATTTTGAGGGAGCCCCATTGCAAACTTTATTGCATCTTTAATGAAATAAAGAGTTGGTAATGCAGCCGCCTATCCACTTTTGCATTATTTGGAACACCTCATGTTTAACCCTTATTTATCGCATTATTATCAAAAGAATACCGATTAAATTCACTTTTGTATTCACTATTCTAGTCCTGTCATGCACAGTAAAGTCTGATGATGATATAAAATGTGTATAAAACCAAACCATGTGTGTAGTTTCTATAAATAGTCCAAAGCAAGGGAAATTTATACTACCATTGACAATAATAGAAGGGTACTCCAAGGGTTGTACATTCATTGAACATTAAAGGCCGGGGTCAACCTAGATTTTCTGCCACCTGGTAGACAATTAAGCCTATAAGGGCAAAAAGGCGGGGCTACCTCCATCACTGTCGGTGATGCTGATAAGAGTAAACATTGCATGTGGCTCAGTCCGCTTTGTTTATATACTGGGGAAAACCCAATCTATTAAGAGGGGCTGTATAAATTTTCATATAGAGGGATTTTGATCAGTTTATAATTTTATTTATGTTGTTTTGTAACATATATGTGTGAATTTAAGATGATAAAATTTCAATACTGATATATGGCATCCCTGAAACAATAATGGTTTCAAGCATGAAACTTGATCCAAGTAACATTTAGCAGTTCCCCCACTTACAAAGAATAATCACAGGTTCTCTAGGGATATTTTTCATTCAACTGATTAAAATCCCAGTAGATTGTCATTACGACGTGAGAAGAAAATATGAACACTAATTAACAGCTGGTTGTTGAGAACTCAAATACAACGTTTATAAAACTTTCATTTACTTTTACAAGCAAACATATATTCATATACCCCTTAATATTTACCCCATATTAATCATCCTCTGGTGGGAACTAGTGAAATTGGAGGGAAATGGAAGGACATCACAATAAGCAGGGAGAAATGAAATTCCAGCTTTGGAAGTAACTAAATGTCGTGGAGAAACTTTTTTTAGCTTTTGACACACTGAGTTGGGATTTTGATGAAGTTCCTGTTGAGAAAAACAGTAAAGGGTTTATTACAAAGTTCTTAGGACAGTGACCCACATTTTGATGACTTTGTGATAAGTCAGGTTCGGGAGACTGAAGATTGAAGAATGTCAGCATTGCTTGTGTATAATTTCGTACATCACCTACAAAACTATGGTTGCTAGTGGAAGATTCTTATGTGGAACTAAAAGCAATGTGATAATTTTAACTTTAGGTTTTTAATAAATTTCAATAATTATCACACCAACAGTGTTATTCATGTGATGGATTAATTTTTAATCAATGCCAAGGTAAAAGATTTTTGCAGATTCATTTCTCATGCTGTGATGAGTAAACTACAGAGCACATGGCTACAGCCACTTCCTGTGTAAACAAAACATTGGTAATCTCCGCCTCCAATGTCAATCACTAGTTTAGAATTCAAAATTTTGAGCTGCTTCAGAACTTTATAAGATGAATACTCTTTTAATAATTTTTTGTTTGTAAAAACTTTGACGTCAATTGATAGCTGCCTTGGTAGCTACTTCCACACAAAAAATTAGAATTTTTTTTATTCATGAATAATGCTATTAATTTGAAAATATTCTCTCTGAACTGAAAGCTGCAAAGAAAATTGAATTTCCCATTCATTTTGTGATTGGCTGCTATTTATACCTGGGCCCCAGCCTTTAACAGAGACCTGGAATCATTGAAATTTGATTAAGAAGGTTGTATATTCATTCTCTGTTGCTGTAGGAGCTACATTGTACATCCCAGATAGCATGACTACGTTGGGCCAACGTTGGCCTTTAGTTGTTCATTACGTTGTACCAACGTTGGCAGACTACGTTGGGCCAACGTAATTTTGCTTACGTTGGGCCAACATTGTGTGCCCAACGCCAACCATCGACCAACGGTACAACCAATTACCAACGTTGGCCCAACGTAGTCATGCTATCTGGGATCGTCCCATGTTGCATCAATGATACACATTTTTGTACATTTTACTAGATATTAAAATGCTTTTGGAACCTAAGATTGCCAATGTTTATTTTTTTCAAAATGCCTCTTTCATCTACTTTATTACCAATAAAAAAAAAAAAAGCTGCCACCCACCCTCATCTTTTATTGGGAAATTTGGCCTGAGAACCATTATTTCAAATTTCAATTTTATGTGGCCTAACTTGTGTATATTGATAAGAGTAACTGGTTCATCGGTCTGAATGCAAATTGCAATTAACTGTTTAACAATTTCGCAATTGATTGCCATCCTTAAATCTTATTTTTAGTAATAGCTGAATATATAAGATATCTATGTTATGTATCACAATGACTGAGATTACACACAGTTTTGACCAAACATTCCATCATGCCCCTTATTCATATCTTACATCCAGAGAGTTGATCAGCAAAGTCCCAGAATCCTCCACTACGTACTTCCTGTCCTCCCTGATCAGTCGGCCATCCTTTAACCATGTGACATCTGGTCGTGGTTCACCAGTTGCATTACATGAGATTCTGGCTGTTGACCCCACGGTACCAGTCATGAGGCGAGCTCCTTTCTCAATCCTAGGGGGCACTGTAGTAGAAAAGTATACTAATTAGATAGAACATCATTGAAATCCCTCGAGAACATCAAATTTCCTCGATAAACCATTTCTGTTAATGTTGTTTAATTGACCTGGTACAAGAAATACAGAACAATGAAATAGCGTGTACCGTGAACAGTGAGGGTGATGCTAACTTCATCGAGGCCGGCAGTGTTTGTAGCGATACATCGATAGGTCCCTGTGTCTTCTGGCCTGGAAAAAGTCATACGGTATCAGATATGAAATGTTAATATCATAGTGCATGATCATAAACTCTAAATCCATCACTGCAGTCCCACATTATACTCTTACTATTAGTAGAAATTTCCACCTGGGAGTATTTATACTAAATACACAATGAATAAATATGCAACAATGAAGAAAGTACTCATATTTGACCCATGTCATATTTGTGAGACCAAAAGATATAATTTAAAGAAGCAAAACTTCAATTGATCGATTTCTCTTTGAATTAGCAAAAGTACTTGTCTGATTCTGACCTTGAGTAGGGGATGAGTAGCCAGCCTGATCTGAGGAGACGGTAGTGGTAGCTGCCCGTCAGTTTCTGTCCGTCCTTCTCCCAGGATATCGTCGGCTGGGGACGACCCTCGGCACGACACGGTAGTACGATGTTCCGGCCTTGCTGTACAGAGTACTGGGTTTGAGTCACGTCCGTTATTTTGGGAGGAACTGTGTCATACATAGGGGAATAATTAGATCAATGTATACAAATACATATATTAAACATTTAAATCATTCTTTTCTAACTTAAAAAACAATTTTAAGTAACATCAATTGTGGTTTCACTGCTGCAAAAGTTTGGTACCTTTCTTACTTACTAAACATCCTGAGAAAGATTTGTGCCATGGCTGTTCCAGCGTTGTTACGAGCAATACAAATGTACATTCCAGAGTCCCTTTCATCTGTTCTCCGCAATAGAAGCGTGCCATTTTCCATGATGTAGTAATCTAGACAAGGAAACTTTCATTTTGATTTAAAAATATCATGACTTCTCCTTTCACCCAGCATTTATCTATAATTTACTAGTTTCAATTGTTATTCAAGTTCTTCACCCTTGTCCTTCTAACTTCCACACAATGGCTTCTCCATCCTCATTACTTGCCTCTAAATCCATTGCCTCTTCCCTTCCCACTCCGTCTGTTCTCACCTGCTCCCTTCCACACACCTGTTTTCCACCAAACTACTCAGCTCACACCATACAACCAGCACCATTGACTATATTGTACCCCCCCCCACCCCCATCCAATTGACTCACCAGTTTGTCACTTCCTCTGTACTCTGCCTCCCTCCACTCAACCACCCCATCCCCTCCACTCACCTGTTTTCTACTAAACAACTAAACTGTTCGCCCCTCCCATCCCCATCTTCTCATCTGTGCCCCAACCCTCAAGTCACCTGTTTCACCCCCTCTAGATCTGTCCTCACCTGCTCCCCCGCTCAGGATGGAGGTTCCCTTCTGCCATATGATGGTGGGCTTAGGGTCCCCGTCCACATTACAGGGGAGGTGAATATCATCTCCTAGAACAGCCTGCATGTTGATCTGGGTCTCTCCAATAATCTTTGGGGGAACTATAAAGATACAATCTTGTCTCAAATCACAAACTCAAGAAATCATTGATGTCCCGTTCAGTCATATTTCCATGTCTGTACGTTACATTTCAGCCGACTGAAAGTCAGAGCATTTCCTGTGATTCTTTATGTTAACTCATTATAAACAAATAGAATTAGATTGAAATTTCCATTCACATAAAATAATTAAGGTGGTATGGGACATCTTTCGATATTAATATGGATTAAAAAACATTATAATTGAAATAATTTCAACGGTTAAGAATTTTCAAATTTTACAATATTGAATTGAAAACTAGCTTTCAAAAATATTTGAAGAGGTAAAAATTGTAAAAGCCCCAGTGGGATTCGAATTCATAACAAACAGATTCATAGTAAACCCTCTTACCCACTGCGCTATGCTGTTAGGTGACAATAAAGGGAAAGAAACTTCTTACATAATTACACTTTATTTTATATTTTCTTTCGATAAACAATACATTACAACATTACAACAGTGTCCCATACCACTTTAAGTTTGTTACTGGAAGTTGCCAGATTACTATTTTTTGCCACTGCCAATGTTTAGCTAAATATGGTTGAATACCTTGTACACTGGGAATGGCATTACCTTGAACATCAAGACTTATCTCCCTTCTGACACTCCCTGCTTCGTTGGAGGCTGTACAGACATATTTCCCAGCATCCTCCAGTCTCACCGATGTAAACTCGAGGGACCCGCCCACTAACATTCTGTGTCGGAGTCCTGTTGTAGGAAATACCTGCAAAAAAAAACCCACAATGGTCTTACACTTCTACTAGAAAAAGTTGAAATAGTACTTGTGTCATCAACATATATACGACCCATAAAATGGACTTATTTCCTGCAGATGCAAATATTAATTTTGCATTTCAATTCAAAGATAGGTAGCTTGGGGGTTTGAGACAATAACAAAAAAAATAAGCTTAAAAGCACCCCATAGAAAAACTAAAAATTAGTAGCTGCATTACTGTAGTTCTACAGAAAATTTGGGTTGACAGACTGTGGAGCTACAGGTCCTTCCATGTGAAAACTGTATATACTGTGCATAAAAAAAATGTGTGTGGTTTTAGACTTATTCATTCAAAACTGTTGAATCTCACAGAGTGATATAACCCACCTGGCTGTTTTTCTCCCACTTGACCTGAGGCACGGGGAGTCCAATGCTGTTACAGGACAGGTCCACTCTTGTGTTGACAATTCCCACAACTTGTTTAGGTCCATCATCAATACTGGGTGGCACTAAAGCAAAAAGACACCAAAATTCATCATGAGTTTGTCTGAAATTTGATCAGCAGACAAAAATAAGCAAAACTTAAGATGTTTCCTCCATTACCTTATAGGCTTATACAGACACAAAAATACCAGTCATGTGTATTCCCCTCCTAACACAGACACTGAGAGACCAGTCATGTGTATTCCCCTTACCTTATACAGACACAGAGAGACCAGTCATGTGTATTCCCCTTACCTTATACAGATACAGAGAGACCAGTCATGTGTATCCCCCTTACCTTATACAGATACAGAGAGACCAGTCATGTGTATTCCCCTTACCTTACACAGACACAGAGAGACCAGTCATGTGTATTCCCCTTACCTTATACAGACACAGAGAGACCAGTCATGTGTATTCCCCTTACCTTATACAGACACAGAGAGACCAGTCATGTGTATTCTCCTTACCTTGTACAGACACAGAGAAACCAGTCATGTGTATTCTCCTTACCTTGTACAGACTCTGAGAGACCAGTCTTGTGTATTCCCCTTACCTTGTACAGACACAGAGAGACCAGTCATGTATATTCTCCTTACCTTGTACAGACACAGAGAGACCAGTCATGTATATTCTCCTTACCTTGTACAGACACAGAGAGACCTGTCATGTATATTCTCCTACCTTGTACAGACTCTGAGAGACCAGTCATGTATATTCTCCTTACCTTGTACAAACACTGAGAGACCAGTCATGTATATTCTCCTTACCTTATACAGACACAGAGAGACCAGTCATGTGTATTCCCCTAACCTTATACAGACACTGAGAGACCAGTCATGTGTATTCTCCTTACCTTACACAGACACTGAGAGATAGTCATGTGTATTACTGTATATTCTCCTTACATTGTACAGACACTGAGAGATAGTCATGTATATTTCCCCTACCTTGTACAGACATTGAGAGACCAGTGATGATATTCCTCTTACCTTGAACAGATACAGAGAGACCAGTCATGTGTATTCCCCTTACTTTGTACAGACACTGAGAAACCAGTCATGTATATTCTCCTTATCTTGTACAGACACTGAGAGACCAGTAATGCGTAATCCCCTTACCTTGTACAGACTCTGAGAGACCAGTCATGTGTATTCCCCTTACCTTATACAGACACAGAGAGACCAGTCATGTATATTCCCCTTACCTTGTACAGACACTGAAAGACCAGTCATGTGTATTCCCCTTACTTTGTACAGACACAGAGAGACCAGTCATGTGTATTCTCCTTACCTTATACAGATACAGAGAGACCAGTCATGTATATTCCCCTTACCTTACACAGACACAGAGAGACCAGTCATGTGTATTCCCCTTACCTTACACAGACACTGAGAGACCAGTCATGTGTATTCCCTTACCTTGTACAGACCTAGAGAGACCAGTCATGTGTATTCCCCTTACCTTATACAGACACAGAGAGACCAGTCATGTATATTCTCCTTACCTTATACAGACATTGAGAGACCAGTCATGTATATTCCCCTTACCTTATACAGACACAGAGAGACCAGTCATGTATATTCTCCTTACCTTATACAGACATTGAGAGACCAGTCATGTGTATTCTCCTTACCTTATACAGACACAGAGAGACCAGTCATGTGTATTCCCCTTACCTTATACAGACTTGGACTAATCATGTATATTCTCCTTACCTTGTACAAACACTGAGAGACCAGTCATGTATATTCTCCTTACCTTATACAGACACAGAGAGACCAGTCATGTGTATTCCCCTAACCTTATACAGACACTGAGAGACCAGTCATGTGTATTCTCCTTACCTTACACAGACACTGAGAGATAGTCATGTGTATTACTGTATATTCTCCTTACATTGTACAGACACTGAGAGATAGTCATGTATATTTCCCCTACCTTGTACAGACATTGAGAGACCAGTGATGATATTCCTCTTACCTTGAACAGATACAGAGAGACCAGTCATGTGTATTCCCCTTACTTTGTACAGACACTGAGAAACCAGTCATGTATATTCTCCTTATCTTGTACAGACACTGAGAGACCAGTAATGCGTAATCCCCTTACCTTGTACAGACTCTGAGAGACCAGTCATGTGTATTCCCCTTACCTTATACAGACACAGAGAGACCAGTCATGTATATTCCCCTTACCTTGTACAGACACTGAAAGACCAGTCATGTGTATTCCCCTTACTTTGTACAGACACAGAGAGACCAGTCATGTGTATTCTCCTTACCTTATACAGATACAGAGAGACCAGTCATGTATATTCCCCTTACCTTACACAGACACAGAGAGACCAGTCATGTGTATTCCCCTTACCTTACACAGACACTGAGAGACCAGTCATGTGTATTCCCTTACCTTGTACAGACCTAGAGAGACCAGTCATGTGTATTCCCCTTACCTTATACAGACACAGAGAGACCAGTCATGTATATTCTCCTTACCTTATACAGACATTGAGAGACCAGTCATGTATATTCCCCTTACCTTATACAGACACAGAGAGACCAGTCATGTATATTCTCCTTACCTTATACAGACATTGAGAGACCAGTCATGTGTATTCTCCTTACCTTATACAGACACAGAGAGACCAGTCATGTGTATTCCCCTTACCTTATACAGACTTGGACTAATCATGTATATTACCCTTACCTTGTACAGACACAGAAAAGTCAACAGAAGCATTGCCAGCTGGGTTGGAAACCAGACAGGTGTATTCTCCCTCGTCCAGGAGCTGAGCATTGGTCAGGAGGAGTTGTCTTCCCTGGTCCCTGATCCGGACACTAGGGTTCCCGTAAGGAGGAATCACCTGATATTGTCTCATCCACACAATCTTGGGAGGGGGGTTTCCTGAGGCTTCACAAGTCAGGTACAGCTGTTGGTTGATGGTGACAGACTTCTGCTGGAACTGGGATCCATTGATACGGGGTGGCACTAAAATAGAGACAAGAATAAAAGTGAACTTTAATCACTACATACAAATGACTGTCAGTAGATATCAGTTTTGGGCAGTCAAGCACTTGTGATTTCAAGTTCTCATGACATCAGTTTTTCAAAACAATTTGCTCACTTTACAGTTTCGGTTAGCCCTTTTATAAATCAGCACACTGTCAATTATTAAGGGGAAAATCAGGCAAAAATAAATGGGGGTTACAACATGTAGTAGTTAGGCAGATATACAAGTGGCTAGTGGCGTACCCTGAACATCCAGCTTGTAGTACTTCTCTGTTAAGCCAGCCATATTCTCAGCCTGACATGTGTATTTTGCAGCATCTGATGTCTTGACAGCTAAAAACTGGAAAATCTACAAGAAAAGAGGCATGTACTACAGCATTCCAAAGACATCTGTTTGGTACATTAATGCTAAATTTGCTCACAATGCCCCTATATACATATACGGCCTGTGTGGAGCTTAGACCTTACCTGTCCACCAGACAATATCCTTATGTGAGCATTGTCTTCTGTCTGTAAGATCTGTCCATCCTTCAGCCATGTAACCAGGGGCTCTGGAACCCCACCCACATCACACTTCATAGTCACAGCCCCTCCCTCTGTAGCTACGTGAAGCTCCTCCCGCTGAGATCGGGCTATGAAGGGAGGCACTGTAAATCATAATGTTACACTGTGGTGTGATAACATGATATACTGATTGTCACAAAATGTCACAAAATATCATTATCGAAAAAAGAAGGAAAGAATGTGAACTTTGGTACATTTCTTATTAAATTTTCTTTATATACATGTAAGCAGTCACAAAATTCTATGAGACAAGACATTTGAAATTTGTTTAACCTCTTAACTTAATGCTAAGTGCATACATGTACAATATGTTTTTTGGATATTTATTGTTTTATATTTAAACTTTATGTACAAAGAAATTTCAAACTTTTTGAATAGAATCTTTTCATGTGAAATTTATGTATAGCACAATCTTTTTCACCATGGACTTGTAAGTTGAACTCCCTCTTCTCCTGGCCGGCGACATTGGTCACAGTACATGAGTACTTCCCAGCATCCTCTAGCTGAGCGTTGGAGATCTCCAGGACTTGGTCGTTGTTGATGACCCGCATGTTCTTGTAGGGGGCGTCCAGTAGGGGGACCCGGTTCTTGAGCCAGATGATGGAGGGGGAGGGAATTCCCATGGCTGGACAGTTGATGTTAATGGTCTGGTTCTGGACGGTCACCAACTCACTCTCCGAGGCCACCTCTGTCAGAATGTGGGCAGGGACTGCAAAACCAAATCAGTTTTTGCAAAAAAATGTATACGAAACATAATTACTTGTCACTGCTAAGATTGGAGTATTTACATGGAGTGATCGCTCCTTAGAATCAGCAGTTGGATAACCATTAAGAGATAAATAATTATCATTAAATAAAAGTAATATAGAGCTAGATCTAGAGTTAAACACCAGCAAATGAAGTGTTGAGCACTGTGTTAATTCCCCATACCTAACACCTCCAGCTGGAACTTCTTGCGTAGCTCGCCCGCCTTGTTGACGGCCACACACATGTAGACGGCAGTGTCAGCCACCTGGGCCTGGTCAATGGTCAGCTGTCTGTTGTTGTCAAGGAGACGGATGCGGTCTTTGGGGGTCAGGGGACTGTCGTTGATGGACCAGGTCACAGTGGGCTGGGGCACCCCTGACACCGGGCACTCTATGATCACTGTGCGGTTCTGTACCACCTTGGGAGTGTACACCACATTTGATTCATCAATGGAGGGGGGAACTGAAAGAGAGCAACAAGGATCACCTCAAGTACATCTAAACCCATTCTTATTGATAATACATGTACAATCTAACAGAATCTAATGGCTCTCCATTTCATAATCAAAGTACTGAAGTACTGATGGGAGTTGATTTTATCGATTATTATTCTTTGTAAAATCAACGATATGTTACTTTGCTTGGCAAGTAGTTTATAATCTGTCTTTGATTTACTCACATTTTTATAATATGAATTCTCGGACTTTTCCGAAAAGAATTTTGAGAAAAACCCCGTATGAATCGTGTTGTGTAATGATTAAAGATAGAATTGATTCCATTAAACTGTGTATAAGTAATCGAAATATTCAAAAAATTGTATGGATCCAAGCAATAATGAACTCCAGTCATGTTCAACCAGATGCTCGGCTGTCTCCGTTAATATCCAACAAGCAAGAGAATGTGTACACTAGGTCTCGTGATAGCTTGATGACGCGCCTCTTAATATAGAATAACTCTCTGCTTGTCGGAGATTTACGGAGACAGCCGATGGTTGAACGAGACTTTATTGAACTCTGGCGTATGAATACATACGACTGCAAAAATTATCTAAATTTTTCGTACTATTTAACATCTGACTATTTTCAAGGTATTCATAAATAAGTTTCTTAAAAACCAATGCTTCTAGATACATTACATCGAATTTATCGATTATTTTCAAGAACTAAATCTTGTCAGCGGTGATGATGATTTGTGTTTAGGTCCAAACACTTTTTCACTTTCGGTTTGCCAGAGTAACTCCATAGGAGAGTTGATTAAAATCAACTCCCAAAAAGCCAAACTTAGAGGGGACAGTTTATAAGGAACTATAAAACTGTTAAACTGTTCCAACTCAGTTTTTTTTTCCTTTAATTTTCTTATAATAAGTATTTGTCAGAAAAATGAAAAACAAAAAAATCACATGTATGTAAAAGAATGAACTCTAACCTTCAAGAAGTAATGGTATTACATACAGTATTTCACACTTTACATTATGATGCTGGCATACCAGATATATCAATATTTCCAGCCATCAATTACAATTGAAATTAAATCTTCTCTTGATTTTCCTCTCATTGATTGTAGACCTCTCTGAGTGATGTTACATATATATCTACCTTCACATCCTTGTGAAACACTAAAGTTTAAATGAAAGTGACCTGGAGTGACCTACAATGACGTTTGAGTGACCTACCCATGACCTCTAGCTCCATGTCTACACCATCCTCCCCTGCAGGGTTCACAGCGGTGCAGCGGAATGTCCCCGTGTCATTAATGGTCGTGTTCACGATCCTCAACTGTAACCCTCCTGTTAAAAGCTCCATCCGTGAATCAGGGACCAAGGGAGAACCACCCTTGTACCATGTTATGTTTGGGGGTGGGAGACCAAATGCTGGGCAGTTTAGAACTGTAGTTCGACCTTTGATGACCCCTGTATATTTCTCAAAGGATTCCCTATCAATCACTGGGGGTACTACCAAACAGAATAAGATCATTACTTCTTGTTATTCATGGAGTCAATCTCTTTCTGAATTAAACTTTACTACATTGTAATTAAGAGCACTAAATCATTGACAATTGTTTTTAAATAGTGCTTCATAAAATGTGAAAATGTACTGGAAAGTTAAGGACTTTTTGCTCTTAACGAAACGACTATTACATCTCTTTATAGTTGCTATGACCAAACTAATTAACAAATTCAGCTAATCACAGTAAAATGATTTGGCCTTTCATTTTATAAACACTCTACCAACTAACCTTGAAAATTTTATGATTTCTTTATATGAGCTTTTGTCTCTCGTTTACTTTTTTATTTTAAAAAATGAACAACTACAGTAATATTCCTTCAATACAGTTACACTATCAACCCATTTGATGAATTGTTCCCTCGTTAATTGTACGTTATGTCCTAATTACAAGACACTGACCCCAGACCTCCAGTTCTATGTTGACCTGGTCGTCCCCCGCTGAGTTGGAGGCCACACAGGTGTAGGTGCCTCCATAATCGACCACAGCGTTGTGTATGTGAAGTTCCTCTCCCCCACTTTGTTCCCTGAGCCCCGAGGCCAGGGAGAAGTCTATTGGCTGACCGTTCTTCAGCCACAGGATCTCCGGCTCTGGGGTACCAGATGCAGGGCATCCCAGGGTTATCTCCTGTCCCACTTTAACTTTGGGGAATTTCTCCGTCACAGATATTATTGGAGGAACTAAATATCCAAATCAAACTTAGTCTCAATGTTCAATGTTAATTACACAAGAAATGATCCTGGACCATCCTTACAAGAACTTTAATTAAATACAATGGGTTTAGAATCTTCTACTCAAGCTTGATTAAAGCTCTATTTAACTGAATACTGTATGTTTAAGCAGTCTCCTTCAATAAGAACTGATTTTCATAATTTAATATACCAAATAAAATGGGAATTGATTAACACAAGATATCAAACAGACCTTCCACAAAGACATCAAAGTCAAGCTTGGCTACTCCTGCCTCATTCAGAGCCTCACAGCTGTATGTCCCAGTGTCCTTGACCCCTGTAACCTTCAAGGTCAGCTCCTGTCCATCCTTGTCCAGCTGTATGTTTTTGTCCTTGGAGAAGTCGACCTTTGACCCGTCCTTGTACCATGTTATGACTGGTGGGGGTATACCAGAGGCTGGACAAGTAATTGTTAAAGGATTGCCTGCTATGGTCCGCGGCTTGATGTTGGTTCTAAACTCATTTATTTTACTGGGAACTGAAAAAGAAGATCAAAAGGTTATCATGCTATAAAAAATGCACTGCTACTAGTCTGATTGCACAATAACAGGTAAACATATCATTATATACATACAAGCATTTTGTTTTCAGCCTTACACTGTAAGTATATTACAAAGGTAATGTAATAAATACTATGCATCTGTATGTTGTAGTCCTAAGCAGTGCATACAAACTCTTTATACATACATTATAGTCCTGACTGTCACACCCAGCTTTGTTTACAGCCTCACACTGCATTTGTATTGTGCATGACATACATACTCTGTATCTATACATTGTAGTCTAACTGCCACAACGCACTTTGTTAGCAGCCTTTTACTGTAATGTCTACTATATATGTACATTGCATCTGTATCTGAAATCTGTAGAACTGACTGCCACCACCTGCTTGGTTTACAGCCTCTTACTGTTTGTATATTGTATATGTACATTGTTTAAGTACTTTGTATCTTTACATTGTAGTCCTGACTGCCATGGCCCGCTTTGTTTACAGCCTTTTACTGTAATGTGTACTATATATGTACATTGCATCTGTATCTGAAATCTGTAGAACTGACTGCCACCACCTGCTTGGTTTACAGCCTCTTACTGTTTGTATATTGTATATGTACATTGTTTAAGTACTTTGTATCTTTACATTGTAGTCCTGACTGCCATGGCCCGCTTTGTTTACAGCCCCTTACTGTATGTGTATTGTATATGTACATTGTTTAAGTACTCTGTATCTTCACATTGTAGTCCTGACTGCCATGGCCCGCTTTGTTTACAGCCTTTTACTGTAATGTCTACTATATATGTACATTGCATCTGTATCTGAAATCTGTAGTCCTGACTGCCACCACCTGCTTGGTTTACAGCCTCTTACTGCATGTATATTGTATATGTACATTATTTAAGTACTCTGTATTTTTACATTGTAGTCCTGACTGCCATGGCCCGCTTTGTTTACAGCCCCTTACTGTATGTGTATTGTATATGTACATTGTATACGCACTCTGTATCTGTACGTTGTAATCCTGACTGTCACGTCCCGCTTTGTTTAAGGCCTCACACGTAAACGTCCCACTGTCAGAGAGCTGGGCATTAGGGACTCTCAGTTGTCTCCCCTCAGACAGTACATCAATCAGGGGGTTGTTATTCAGATCCAAGGGGATCCCCTCCTTGTACCACAGGATGGAGGGGTTGGGGCTACCCCCCACAGGACAGTTTAGCACCAGCGTTCTGTTCAGGATCACCCGTGGCTCTGTATCAACATTCTCTCTCAATATGTAGGCAGGAACTGTCAGAAAAAGGATAATAATCTTAACAAAGCCACTCCATTTTGTTAAAGTCATTGACCTCCACCAGTAAAAACTCATTAACACTGAAGACTTAAGGTACAACATGCAATGAATGTACAGACAATAAATGTAAGCAAGACAAATCATTCCAGTGGAATATCCATGAGAAGTAGCTTAATCCACTTCTAGAGTGTGATTTCATATAATTTTAAACATGTTGGAACAGATATCTTTTCACTATACAGGTATTTCAGGTTCAGGTATTCATTTTTTGGCATGCAAAATTGTTGTAAAAGAAATTAACAAATTAAAGTAGCATGCACTTCTTTCTGTTCAAATAAAGTAATAACTATTGAGCAAATTTGTGAAACACTTATACACAATAGTTCCTCATACCCAAAACTTGAAGATCAAATGCCTTCTCATTGTTTCCGGCTACATTCTTGGCGCGACAGGTGAACCTGCTTGAGTCTTCACTGGATGCATTGAATATAAACAGGGTCCAGCCATCATTGAGCAGCATGTAATTCACAGAGTCCTCCTTAATGACCTTGTTGGCCCTGAACCAGGATATCTCTGGGCGGGGAATCCCTGAGGCAGGACAAGTCAGGTTAATGGACCGCCTCACTATCACCTCAGGGCGGGCAATTTCTCCCTCCCTTTCTATGGATGGGGGCACTACAGAAAGAAAAATGATGAGAGTTGTTTCCCTTTAATTGGCTTTTTTTTTCAACATAAACAACAAAAATCAGTATTCTAAATTAATTTTATAGATTAGAAAATTAACCAATATAATACCAGTACATGTACCTGATAATTTAATAAAGTATCAAAAAAAGCATTTACTCTTAAACTGTCCTGAAAACATTTTGCCTACCAATTCCAGATAGTCTTATGATCATAAACAATTCAATAAAAATAAAAGATCCAAGCTTTTCATTTTTTTTTTTTGAAGAAAACTTAAGTGCAAAAGGTCCAACATACCATAAACCTCCACCTCGTACTCATTGTGGTTGTTTCCGGCAGCATTAACCCCTTCACACCTGTACAGTCCAAGGTCGGTCACCCGGGCACTGGTCAGCTCCAGACGTCTACCTTCTGCATAGATCCGGATGTTGGGGTCCAGATCTGGAGATACAACCTCTCCATTTTTGTACCAGGTGATTTTGGGGGGAGGAATTCCAGACATTGGACAGCTGATGAACAGTGTGTTCCCAATCACCACGGAGAGGTTACTAGGGGTCACGGTCTCAAGGTCAAGGACAGGGGGCACTACAAAATTGTATAACATGGTTAACTACCTTTTTTCCCCAAAAAATAGCAAAATTATGAGTGTTAATTTAAAGCTTTTTCCACCTTCTTACCCTGTACCTCCAGATTAAATGACTTGTCCGTTTCTCCGGCCTCATTCCTGGCAATACAGGTGTACCGAGCTGTGTCCAACAAGTCCGCTTTATCGATGGTGAGGTTCCTCCCGTCCTCTGAAATAAAGATCCTCTCACTATCCCCTAAAAGCTCCTGTCCATTTTTCTGCCATGTAATCACTGGCATGGGGTCACCCTCTATTTGACAGAAGAAAGAGGCCGTGTGATTGACCACCACTGAAGACACGGTGGGGCGCCTGTCAATCAAGCTGATGTCCTCTCCAATCAGTTTGGGTGGAACTGTCACAAAGAATAACGACATCATTATTCTAACAAACTGTTGACCACCATAATGCTAGTCAGCCATTACTTATCTAATCATTTCAAATAATGTTGACTATTGTTTGGGAAAGAGGATATTATACTGAGGACATGAAGGTCCACCGAGTGTTCGGTCTCCCCGGCTGCATTGGTTGCTACACATTTGTACGTCGCTGTGTCCTTGGCGTTGACATTGTAGAGCTCCAAACCTCCGTCATCAAGGAAGGTAACTCCTGTCTCGTCACCAGTTAGCAGCACATCATTCTTGTACCAGGTAATGAGAGGAGGCGGGGTTCCTACCGCTGGGCACGGAATAGTAGCAGGATTGTTCTCTATTACTTGAGTGTGGTTTGTAATGAAGGGTGGGAAAAATGGAGGATCTGGAAATGATATTAAATGGAATATTTGCAGTGTAATTGAAGATTTTAATTACATGTTGTGTATATGAACACAGAAATTGCTACAGACCGTGAATGATAAGGATGAAGTCTTTCATTGCTGAACCGGCATCATTAGTGGCAATACACACATATCTCCCGTCATCCACTACTTTCACTTTGCTGAAATCTAGCGATCCAAATGGTGTCATCGATATGTCAGGGTCACTGGTGGGGTCAAATATGACATCATCTTTTTTCCAGGTGACCTCTGGTTCAGGATCACCTTGGGAGTCACAGTTCAGGAAGGCTGGCTCTCCTGTCACTACCACCGTGTCTGTCTCCCCTTCTGAGCTGATGGTGGGGGGAACTGTACAGAATCAGGATTTACAATCAATACAATGTGAGTACTCTCTGGAGAGAAAAATCCCTCCAGTACTGGTACAATTACTCTTATTCAAAGATATAAAGGTGAAATTAAAATGTTCCCTAAAGATCTAAATATATAAAAATGCACATCAAGATAAGCTTTTACTTACTCTGTACTATAAGGGTGATGATCTTGGTTGTCTCCCCTGCAATGTTGCTGGCCACACACTCGTATATAGCCCTGTCGGAGATCTCTGTGTTAAATATCGTGAGTCCGATGTCACTGAACAGAAAGTGATCAGAAGACTCGGGGGAGAATCGTACGAAGTTTTTCCGCCAGAACACCTCGGGGGTGGGCTTCCCCCTGACAGAGCAGGGCAGGACCACAGTCTCTCCCACCTTCACTGTGAACTGCTCAGTTTCCTCTCCTTGTATGATAGGGGGTGCTGAGAGAGGCAAAATGGATAAAGAGGACAGGCACAATGAGCTTTATTTCAAGGAGAAAATTGGTATCAAAACTTACAAGATTTAATTATTTCTTCTTCATGTATAGAAAAAATATCATAAGAACATCAATAATAACATAAAAAGAGGGAAAGAAGAGCTATTATTGGATTGCTGAAATCTGTTTCACCTTGCACAAAAAGCTGTACAGTCTTGTCTACGTCCCCTGCTTGGTTGCTGGCGGTACACCTGTAGGAGGCCGAGTCCTGGGGGTCAGCACTGAAGATCTCCAGGCTCCCGTCCTCACGGATATAGTAGTGGTAGTCTGTCAGCGAGATGGGGCTCTCATCCTTGAACCAGGAGATGGTGGGGCGCGGGTCCCCCTCAACACTGCAGGGAAGGATGATGCCCCCTCCCTCCACCACCGTGAAGTTTGTGTAACTGTCCTCCTCTCTGTGAAACGTGTGCCGCGGGGGAACTGTCAGCAAATACAACACAATGACAGAGATTCAATGTCAGCAAACATAACACAATGCTGCAATTCAATGTCAGCATATGGAACACAATGACAGTGATTTGATACCAGCAAATAGAACACAATGACGGTGATTGATTCAATGTCAGCAAATACAACACAATGAAAGTGATTAAATGTCAGCAAATACAGCACAATGACAGTGATTCAATGTCAGCAAATACAACACAATGACAGTGATTCATTCCAATAGTTTTAGAATTGTTATTAAATATCATTTCATCCAATATCACCAAAAGTTTTTTCGGTGTGGATCTCTAAAGGAATTATTGAACCTGTCATACCACTCAGAGGACTCCATTGTTACCTTGGACATTGACAGACACAATGTACGTGGAGTTCCCTCCCACATTAGATGCCACACAAATGAAGTCTCCCTCATGTGACTTCTGGATGTTCTTAATGTTTAGCTCCCCTGGTTTGCTAATGGTCACATGATCGTTGTTCTCCAATACCTACAAAAATAAAACTATCTACATTATTAAATACAAATTGAATGAAAGGTACTATGGAATCTTTTAAGTTAATTCAACTAAAGTGGTAATCAAGATACATGTATGGATACAGGAGCAAACGTTTAATAATTGACCGATTCATAGGAATCCAATTCATCAAAAGAGTTTACCTTGGCCCCCTTCTGCCAGTGGATGGTGGGGGTGGGGTTCCCCTGGACGACCACACAGCTCAAGTCAACGTCTGACCCCTCCACCACATCTAGGTACGGGTTGGTGTAGGCAATCACTGGACTCACTGTAGAGGTCACAAACATAATAACACACATAGTATATATATATATACATCTGCACCCTGTAAAGTCTAGAGTTTTTCAAGGTATAAAAAGATCACTAATATGTTTTACGGTGCTACCGTTCTGGCGAGCGCAGCAAGAATTACACGTACTATACCTTGCATCATTGTCAACTTATAGTTTTATTTAGGTACCAACGAACGTCAAAGAATTTTTGAGAGAGTATTGCTCTACAATAAGTATGCCAAAGGTACTAATTTTAATGGTTACGCTAATACATCGCAACCCCTTACCCAGAGAGAGAGAGAGAGAGAGAGAGAGAGAGAGAGAGAGAGCGAGGTACCTGTTTGTAGGTGTGTAATTTCCCACTTTTAAATTCAATAGTCTGACTATATGCAATATCTACATAATTTTTTTTACCTGTTTATTTTTTCATTTTATTCCTTTTTACCGGTATTTAGTTCAAAATGTTCTATTGTTTATTTCCCCCCATCTCATATACTTACCTGCCTACTGTACATGCATGCACAATTAGCTTAAAAATGGATCGATATGACAGTAAAGTATGGCTCTTGCTAGTTTATATATATATATATAAAATCTCTATATTAAAAAAAGATAAAAAACAAATCATATGTCAATGAGGCAGGTATCGCAGTCTATACTGCTATAGCCAGTACTCTCATTACAGATGTTTGATCCACCTCTAAATTTATCGCGGGAAATATAGCGCGAGTGCATTGTGACGTCATCCATGACTTTTTTCGTCTTTGTTTACGTTTCTCGACTCAATACGAAGGTATGGAAGCGTGTAACAAATCTTTTGAGTCTCGCCAAAGCATATGCGGTACTCTAAACGTGTCTTCAAACTTTAAGTCATCGTAAATTACGAGTTAAAAGTCAGCCATTTTTGGCATAGCACCACGGGTGAAAACATTAGAGAGCATTATGGGACGTAGACAAAAAATTTTGTTTGATGAACTGTAGGTTTTGCTCGTTCTTTTTCCCGCGCACACTGGTTCTTAGAGCTCGCTTCGCTTTCCGGCGCTGCGCACCGGCGAGCTGCGCTCGCTATAATTTTAAAATACATCGTTTTGTAGCAAACACCATATTATACAAGTATGCATCAATTCTGTAATGTTGATGAGTAGAGTGACATGGGACAAAATATCACCATTTTGTGGCGCGAAATCCAGAGAATAACTTGGACGTACCTATTCCTGTGATGCTGAGGAAAGCAGTGGCTTCTTGGATTCCAAACTGGTTCTGGGCCACACAGGTGTAGCGTCCTTCATCAGTGTGCTCCACGTCTGGGGAACATAGGAGATGAATCAGAGACAGACAGTGCTGTTACTATTTACAGCTTTATATAATCAGAGACAGACAGTGCTGTAACTGTTTACAGCTTTATATAATCAGAGACAGACAGTGCTGTAACTGTTTACAGCTTTATATAATCAGAGACAGACAGAGCTGTAACTGTTTACAGCTTTATATAATGAGAGACAGGCAGTGCTGTAACTGTTTACAGCTTTATATAATCAGAGACAGACAGTGCTTTTACTGTTTACAGCTTTATATAATCAGAGACAGACAGTGCTGTTACTGTTTACAGCTTTATATAATCAGAGACAGTGCTGTAACTGTTTACAGCTTTATATAATCAGAGACAGACAGTGCTGTAACTGTTTACAGCTTTATATAATCAGAGACAGACAGTGCTGTAACTGTTTTCAGCTTTATATAATCAGAGACAGACAGTGCTGTAACTGTTTACAGCTTTATATAATCAGATCAAGATTAAATTTTCTTGATCCAGCTTTTTTTTTCTTATGTTACTGATAATGATAAACGGGTTCATTACTGTAAATTCTCAATTAAATGACAGGAATTTATCTCAGTGTAAAATCGCGAGAAGAACATCTTGCACATTTTAAAATCTTGCTTCAATTTTTGAGCACATGTAACCTACTTAAAAATATAATGAAAAATTGGTGTTCACAATTTCATATTCTCCTGATTTGATGCAAAACAATAGAATCACAAAATTAAGTTCTCGTGTAAAATAAGGAATCTACAGTAATTGCCAAAGCCAAAAAGTGCTGTTTTTCCCCAATATTAAGACTGAAAATTCCCAATTCACTAGCCCATGAAAAAATGACTGATGATGTCGTAATTTGCATTGCTTATAGTCTGAAAGTTCAAACATTTTGTACAAGTTATCTAATTGTGCTTAATTTTTGAAGCTTATAAGATCAGACCTGAGTTGCTATGTTTACTCTAGATGTGCTGTAACTGTTTACAGCTTTATATAATCAGAGACAGACAGTGCTGTAACTGTTTTCAGCTTTATATAATCAGAGACAGACAGTGCTGTAACTGTTTACAGCTTTATATAATCAGATCAAGATTAAATTTTCTTGATCCAGCTTTTTTTTTCTTATGTTACTGATAATGATAAACGGGTTCATTACTGTAAATTCTCAATTAAATGACAGGAATTTATCTCAGTGTAAAATCGCGAGAAGAACATCTTGCACATTTTAAAATCTTGCTTCAATTTTTCGAGCACATGTAACCTACTAAAAAATATAATGAAAAATTGGTGTTCACAATTTCATATTCTCGTGATTTGATGCAAAACAATCACAAAATTAAGTACTCGCGTAAAATAAGGAATCTACAGTAATTGCCAAAGCCAAAAAGTGCTGTTTTTCCCCAATATTAAGACTAAAAATTCCAAATTCACTAGCCCATGAAAAAATGACTGATGATGTCGTAATTTGCATTGCTTATAGTCTGAAAGTTCAAACATATTGTACAAGTTATCAAAAATTTTCATTCCTGTAAAATATCAAAAGTAGAAATCATGGCGGTGTGCTTAATTGTTGAAGTTTATAAGATCAGAGCTGAGTTGCTATGTTTAATCTAGATGTCTCACTACAGTAAATATCATCAAAAAACATGAAATCAAGAGAAATAATATTGAAAAGGATGAATACTTCTTGTTTTGCTCTTCATTTTAAATATTCTTTTATATATTAGTTTAAAAAATTTGCCGATACACTGCTGAAAATTCTCAATGTCCCATTTTGACACTATTTTCCCCACTGCATGGGCACCCTATCCAGTGTTAATGGGTAGAACAATATTTCATTGATCTGCTCCATCTTTCACCTACTGTAAACAAAGAGATTGCCAGCCTTGTCCTGGTTGAAGCGACCGCCCGTCTTGATCGGATTCCCCTTAAACAGCCAGTAGATCTTGGGGGTGGGGTCCCCCACAGCCTCACAGGGCAGGGATGCATTGGTAGAGATATCAGCCCCGAGGTTAAATGGAGCCTTGGTAATCCTTGGATCAGCTGAAAATACAAAGAAAACAACAATGTAAAACCATATTCATTGATTCTGTTAATTGTCTATCTTTTAAAATGATGATATGATCTCCCATATAAAACATAAGTGGCATTTAATTTACCTTCAAATACCACAGCATAAACAAACTATAATAAACATAAAGTTTTATTTGCATTTGGCCATAATAGTTCGCTGATGATAATTAGTCAACAGTCATACAGGAAAGAAAAATGTCAAGCTAGTTCAAGCTGATGAATATCTGTAAGCAGAGGTAATGCTTGCGAAACTGGCAAATATATATCACATACATGTAATACTTGGTTTACAGTGACAATGAAGGGCTCAAAAGAATACTGCCAGCTGACTGGTGGACTACTGACCTCCGACCTCTAGGTCCACGATGACAGAGTCACTTCCTGCAGGGTTGGTGGCGATACACATGTACTCCCCCTCATCCTGCTCCTGGGCCCCCAGTATGGACAGGTCACCATTGGCTGATATCTTGACGTAGGACAACTGCTTCAACTGTAAACAACATAACATCCTTACGTCATCCTTAGTTACAGCAGACTCAACAGCTTCCACCTCACCACTCTCTCCTTTACTTAACTTTCTCAACTTTCTTGTCATTATTAATTATTTTTCACATACATTGGCTGTTTAATCCTTTACCTTTAAAATATCACCAAACTCTTATGTTTCCTGTAAGCTCTTACATAGATAACAAATGCTACACTGAACCGACCTCTAGCTCGCCCTTGAACCAGTGGATTTCCGGTGGAGGGATGCCTTTAGCGGAGCAGTGGAGGTTCGCCGTGTCTCCACTCCCCACCACCACCTTCTTCTCGTACATGTCAATCTGGGGCCGCTCTGGAATCAACAAAGACCATCAAATGGCAATTAATAGTCATCAAACACTTACTCTCATCTCCACTACCAGATAGAATTCAACAAACTTACATGAACAGACATGTATTAACATGCATAAGGAAGAAGCAATACAATAGTTAAAAGGGCTGGATGATTGTGGCCAAATTTAGGCTGTATTTACCTCATTAAGACAATGAGCTCTGTTAATTTATAATATTTAGACTCTTTCTTTGCTTAATATTGTTTTATGGCCAAAAATATCATTATGGAAAAAACTGTCTTAATCAAAATAACCATGAAAAGAACTTCTGTGTTGGCAAGTTCAAACATTTGAGAGAGGTAAAGACCCACTACATTTGTGTAGGAGGCCATCGATTGATGTTTACAGACACTGTGATAAGATGACAGCCTGAGCGTTGATGCGGTTACCAATGTACTCGAGCGTTGCTTTGGCCGTGTCCTGTCCCGCCAGGTTCTCTGCCAGACAGCTGTACTCCCCCCCGTCACTCCGCTCCATGTTGGAGATGGTCAGCTGGTTCTGGTTGACTTGCATTCGGTTGTTGGGAATCATAAGAGCTCCATTTCTCAACCAGTAATAAGCAGGCAGAGGAAACCCATCTCCATAGCAGTTCAAGGTCACCCTGTCTCCCACCTTGAAGGTCTGCTCTGCCGGCTTGATGTAAACCTCAGGGGGGACTGTCAACATAAATCTTTACATCCTTATCTAACATTCTTAACTTCAAGTCACAAAGCCGCAAAACAACTTCAATTCATTTATATGAGCTCTTTAAAAAGCTTGACTCCACATCAACTATGACTTTTATGGATGATATTTCCCTGAACAGTTATCATACTGATATTAGACAGAAATATACCCCATGGAACTGACCTTGAACCCTGAGAAACAGCTTCTCCTGGGAGTATCCGCCCTCATTCCCAATCCTACACACGTACTGACCCTCATGGCTCAGGTCTACATGTCTGTCAACATTAAAATAATTAAACTTTAAATTAATAATTTACCTAACTCTATATATGCAAATATAAAAGATTAATAAAATCTAAAATCCCTAGTAACCAAGGTAAATAAATAACATTTCATCTGTGAGATAAATACAAACATTTGGATGCATAAATATTCAAAATTAACAACTGAACAATTGAACTGAAATTATCAATTCAGGGTTACTGCATATGTTTTAAGTGAGGTAACAAGAGGCCTATCGGCCACGTCTCTCACCTGAACAAAAGTTTTTGTATCATTCTACTTCAATGATATTTCTGTAAGTGTTAAGTGAGGAAATAGGAAAAACCATCTTAAAAAACTGTTATTTGAACATTACAATATATTATAAACTAAACAATCTCTTCAAGAAGGTTATTATCTTTAAACAACCAAATTAAACATTATGATACTAGTATATGACAGTAACTTCAGAGAAACATGAATTAAGTTAAAAAAATACAAAGCCTTGACATTATGCCAATGATTTATACAATTCAAAAGCATATCCTAGTGAATTTTACACAGAACTACCAAGCATTGATCTCAGACCAACAGAGAAAGTAGTCAGGGAAAAGAACAACAAATCATAGAAGAACACAGTACTCACCGAATGAAGAGAGAGCCATTGTTAAAGTTGGTGAACTGCTGATTCTGTCTAACGACGCCCCCGGGGCCGTACCATGTGACGTTGTAAGGGACGGTGCTGTATACAATACACGTCAGAACGGCATTGTCTCCCGGCAACACAGACACATTAACAGTGGGGGCTATATCAGGCGGAGGCTCTACACAGGAAAAATTCTCTACATCAACTTGTTGTGATCATTTTGCTAAACATTAAACTTAGCTCTGGTACCAGAAAACCTTGAGAATCTCACTTTCACTTTTGTTAAAAAACTGAATTCTTGATTTGTAATTTTTCAATTATAAAGAAACTATGATAAAAGCTATAGAATATTAGTTTTATGACCCTAAAGCAAGAAACATAGCATTGAAAATCTTAAAACCCCGTGAGGATGCCTATGGCCTTGAGTCTAATCATAACCCACAGTGTAAATTAACTCCTTATTACAGAGCCAATGGCCTTGAACTAATCATGGCCCCCACTCTTGATTAACTCCTTATTACAGAGCCAATGACCTTGAACTACTCATGACCCCCACTCTTGATTAACTCCTTATTACAAAGCCAATGACCTTGACCTAGTCATGACCCCCACTCTAGATTAACATCTTATTACAGTGCAAATGACCTTGACCTAACCGTGACACTGTAGATTAACATCTTATTACAGTGCTAATGACCTTGACCAAATCATGACCAACAATGTTGATTAACTCCTTATTACAGTGCTAATGACCTTGACCTAACCGTGACCAAGACATTGACTCTTTGATACCGACCGCTGATGTCCAGTAGAGTAGTCCTGGCCTTGCTCCCTGATGGACTAGTGGCATTACAGGTGTAGATTCCCTCATCACTTGCACTCGCCCGGGTCACCTGATATGTAGCATTACCCGACTCCCTGAAAGGAGAAACCATAATGCACACCTCAACCCATATGTAGTAAGGAGGAAATAAAAATGCTTTCTCAACAGCTCAACTGTTAAAAGAAGTAAGCACTATAATCCTCTCTTTGTAAATAAAATCACACATTGTTATTCAATTGATCTTCTTTCCTTCAATTGAAGGACATGACTTTCTGATTATTTGAATCCATTGTGAGATAAACCAGTCTTACTGGAACAAGACCTCAGATCCTTCCCTCAGTCCATTCTTGTACCACTGGACAGTGAACGGTATCACAGACTCCACTACACACACGATGGTGGCGGTGCTGTGGTAGAAGCCCCGCGTAATCTCTGGCATGTACACGGTGGGTGGTGCCGGTTTGCGGGGACTGATGGCTGTGGGGGTAGTCCTCCATAACTCATGCCCCTTGTCATCCTCACCTACCACCTAACAACAGAAATTCACCATACAAATCTTCTCAACAGAGATAAACATTTACAATTGCAAATACTTTTTCAGTTGTGAAACTGCTTCATCAAGAGCAAATATGTTTTTTTAAGGATAAACTTTTTTAAAGCCATTAAGTCAGCCATGTTTTGATTTCACTTTATGCACTATAATGTAACAATGAGAATCAAATCTGACAAGATTTATTACATCATAAGTTATAATCATAATTCAAATTGATCAGTCTTTCTTAAGCATTAAACTATATTAAGCGCTAAAATGTTCACATATGTACCAACTTGCACCGAATATAATATAGAAGCAGCCTTCAGAGAAGTAACCTGTTCACAGACGTAATCTCCTTGACACAGAAGAAGTTATTACATTGGTAAAAAAGTAACCTTCAACTTGACATTGGATGTTGACTTAGAGGTGTATGTTATTTTGAAATTGAAGTACTGTTACCTTGACTTTAAAGTGTCTGTTTCCTTGACTTTGAAATGACTGTTACCTTGACTTTTAGGTGTCTGTAACCTTGACTTTGAAATGACTGTTACCTTGACTTTGAAGTGTTACCTTAATATAGAAGTAGCCAGATGGAGGTTTGAAGGCCTCGGTCCGGTAAATGTTCTTCAGCTCTGGGTCAGCTTGGAGGGGATACTCGGTCAGAGCGACCCCATTTAGACTGACCAGCTGCAGCCTCTGTAGGAGACCAGGGGGGTCAAGGTCCGTGGTGTTGACCAGAATGTGGCTCCTTACACCTGTAATAACAATCCAGTGTAAGGTAAAGAGTACAGACTAGAGATCTGGTCAGCAAGCATCCTTCTTACACACCAAAATGTAATGAAATCAATGTCTTATTCAGTTTCACATACATGAAATCAACAATATGGTACATGCTCTACCTTCCAAGGGCCGTAACTCTGTGGATGTGATATGAGTCGGTCGCTGCTTGGCAAACCCAGCAGCAAAGTCGAATTTACTGAGCCCAGTGATTCTGAGCGTGTGAGCACTGCTGCTGTCCACTCGTAGGCGCCACTTGCCTGGCGGTGGATCTCGGACATACACCACCTTGACGTTCTTGATGTCCAGTAACTCCCCTAGCCCATTATTTACTGTGACCTCAGCCCCTGAATCATCAACCAAAAACTTGCTTTGATTCATTCACTTACTTTTATTAATATGATATGTTGGGTTTTTTGTGTGTATAATTAAGACAAATTTGTACAGATCATAATTTATTGGAATGATCAAAGATTTAAAATCAAATTCCAATAATATTCAGGCATAAGGAATGAGAAGCACTCTTTGAGTTTTATTGAAACAGATAAATACACAGTTAGGTTAAATGTAGGCATACATTAATTTTTGAGTATTCAGATGAAGATGTTCACCTTTTGGGTTGTAGAGTCTGAGGTCAGGGTTAGCACCGCTGAGGGATACGGTGAATTCCTGGAGTTTGGAGTCGATTGGGATCTGTAAGAACTGGGAGTTGCCTCGGTCCTGGTCTACAGACATCAAGTTAACCTTCCTCGCCTGGACAGTCAGACGCACAAAGTTCAACACCTGCGGTCAAAGGTCACAGTTATAAACAACATTTGTTTCTATACATATTAGCAGCAGTTCTGAAGCTCTCCGTCTGAAAAAATTTGGATGGACAACCTGGGAGTTACTGTTCTTTACATGTTAAAAAATTTATGGCACACAAAAAATTGTGCAAGTATAATCACCAGCCCTGTAAAGTAAATAAGTGCAGTTATTTACATGTAAAAATGGTGACTCTAGATGTGCACATGAATTTAATATACTTCTTTTTCCAAGGTCATTTAGCAAATTTAAGAGAAAGGTGGGTAAAGTTACAATATTTATTGAGTAATAAATTGCCTGAAGAATTTAATGGTACTATTTTTTGACAAAAATAAGATTAATCAGTCCAAAACTATATAGTGTAATTTTTTGTGCGCCATAAATTGCAATTTTGATTGTAGCTCTTATAGGTTGTCAATTCAATTTTTTTCATACCAGGAGCTACAGACCTGCAACTACAAACTCATGTGTTAACTCTCAGTGAACAAAGTTGATATCAGTACAAAATTCAAGTTTATTCATGGTTATACAGAAGATCACAATACAACAAAACGATAACAGCACAACTTAGTTCCATACTTTCACAATGATATGTATACATATTAACTTACTTGTTTCATCATGCACATGCTATTTCAAACTGTTAGCAACTTTATCATTTAGCTGACTTATAGATGACTTGATTCACAAGGTTGATTCATTAACCTGGCTTAGCTTATTTGTATTTAACTGGCTAACTCGTTTTGCAAGGCAGACTCATTAATTTGGCCTAGTATTTGTATAAGCTTACTGATTTGATTCACAAGGTTGATTCATTAACCTGGCTAATTTGTATTAACTGGCTAACTCGTTTTACAAGGCAGAATCATTAATCTGGCCTAGTATTTGTATAAGCTTACTGATTTGATTCACAAGGTTGATTCATTAACCTGGCTAATTTGTATTAACTGGCTAACTCGTTTTGCAAGGCAGACTCATTAATTGGGCCTAGTATTTGTATAAGCTATCTGAATTGATTCACAAGGTTGATTCATTAACCTGGCTAATTTGTATTAACTGGCTAACTCGTTTTACAAGGCAGACTCATTAATCTGGCCTAGTATTTGTATAAGCTATCTGAATTGATTCACAAGGTTGATTCATTAACCTGGCTTATTTGTATTAACTGGCTTACTTGTTTTACAAGGCAGACTCATTAATTGGGCCTAGTATTTGTTTAACCTGACTGACTTGATTCAGAAGGCAGACTCATTTAAACTGGATTATTTGTGTTAGCTGGCTAACTTGTTTTACAAGGCAGACTTATCAACCTGGATTATTTGTTTTAGCTGGCTGGCCTGATTTGCCTGGTTGACTTGGTTTACCTGGAATATGGTTTATCTGATTTATCATTTTACCTGATTTATCATTTTACCTGGTTTATCATTTTACCTGGTTTATCATTTTACCTGGTTGATCATTTTACCTGGTTTATCAGTTTTACCTGGTTGACTTGTTCTTTCTTCAGTTGGAACACCTGGCCAGAGCTAGTGGAGGCTATCCTCTCGTAGATCTTGTATCCAGGGCTATGCGGCTTCCCGCAATCTCCCGTCAAAACAAACACTACCTACAATGAGGATCATCAATTGCATAACTGTTGTCTAACATGGAGAAAAGTTTTAAAAAGTCAAAAAAAATCCAAAGAAGACTAAAATTTGAATGGCTTTTTGATTTCCTAATAGCATATGAACCCTTTATTTTGAGTGCTGTGATCTAAGCTTTGTGTGCTGTGTTCTAAGCTTTGTGACCTATAAATTAAGCTTTGTGTGCTGTGATCTAAGATTTGTGTGCTGTGATCTAAGCTTTGTGTGCTGTGATCTACGCTTTGTGTGCTGTGGTCTAAGCTTTGTGACCTGTGATCTAAGATTTGTGTGCTGTGATCTAAGCTTTGTGTGCTGTGATCTAAGCTTTGTGTGCTGTGGTCTAAGCTTTGTGTCCTTTGATCTAAGCTTTGTGTGCTGTGTTCTAAGCTTTGTGTCCTTTGATCTAAGATTTGTGTGCTGTGATCTATGCTTTGTGTGCTGTGATCTAAGCTTTGTGTGCTGTGATCTTAGCTTTGTGTGCTGTGATCTAAACTGTGTGACCTGTGATCTAAGCTTTGTGTGCTGTGATCTAAGCTTTGTGTCCTTTGATCTAAGCTTTGTGTGCTGTGATCTAAGCTTTGTGTGCTGTGATCTAAGCTTTGTGTGCTGTGATCTAAACTGTGTGACCTGTGATCTAAGCTTTGTGTGCTGTGATCTAAGCTTTGTGTCCTTTGATCTAAGCTTTGTGTGCTGTGATCTATGCTTTGTGTGCTGTGATCTAAGCTTTGTGTGCTGTGATCTAAGCTTTGTGTGCTGTGGTCTAAGCTTTGTGTGCTGTGATCTAAGCTTTGTGTGCTGTGATCTAAGCTTTGTGACCTGTGATCTAAGCTTTGTGTGCTGTGGTCTAAGCTTTGTGTGCTGTGATCTAAGCTTTGTGTGCTGTGATCTAAGCTTTGTGTGCTGTGATCTAAGCTTTGTGTGCTGTGATCTAAGATTTGTGTGCTGTGATCTAAGCTTTGTGTGCTGTGATCTAAGATTTGTGTGCTGTGTTCTAAGCTTTGTGTGCTGTGATCTAAGCTTTGTGTGCTGTGATCTAAGCTTTGAGTGCTGTGATCTAAGCTTTGTGTGCTGTGATCTATGCTTTGTGTGCTGTGATCTAAGCTTTGTGTGCTGTGATCTAAGCTTTGTGTGCTGTGGTCTAAACTTTGTGTGCTGTGATCTAAGCTTTGTGTGCTGTGATCTAAGCTTTGTGTGCTGTGGTCTAAGCTTTGTGTCCTTTGATCTAAGCTTTGTGTGCTGTGATCTAAACTTTGTGTGCTGTGATCTAAGCTTTGTGTGCTGTGATCTAAGCTTTGTGTGCTGTGATCTAAGCTTTGTGTGCTGTGGTCTAAGCTTTGTGTGCTATGATCTAAGCTTTGTGTGCTGTGATCTAAGCTTTGTGACCTGTGATCTAAGATTTTTGGTCCATGATCTAAGCTTTGTGTGCTGTGATCTAAACTTTGTGTGCTGTGATCTAAGCTTTTGTATGAGGGTCTGACCTGACTCTGTTTCTGCTGAATTAGTGCCAGCACTTCCTCCCCCAGATAGAAGTCTTTAGACAGGGCGTCGGTGAACACATAGATGTAGGAGTTAGGGAGGGACACATCCAGGGCCTCCTTAATGGCCCGCACACTCATCTCCGGACAGTCTCCACCCCCCTGGACATACAGGTTCCGTAACTCACTTTGAAACTCATCTGGATCCTTGGTGATAACAATTGGACCAACATCTGGAAGACAAAACAGTAAACTCTCAGTTCTCTTCCTATCCATGCAACTACCACTGCAAGTTGTGATAAAAGCAAACTGATGTATGGATCCATGACACAAAATTTATAAAATACAATAATTGAAGCAAATTCTGATCAAATATTTTCTTAGATAAAACAAAATTTATCTGGCCACATATACAGTCAAACTCGTTATATTATCTCGAACTAAATGGGACTGGTTAAAAACTTACTATTCGAGATATATGTATTAAAGGTAAAATACTTAAAGTTTAAGTGTGTGGGACATACAAGTCACTTCAGCATATCCAATGTATTCGCACTATCGGTGTTCGAGATACCGAAGTTCAACTGTATTTGTAAGTTTTCCTTAAACGTTTTGAATCCAAAGAGGGTTAACCCATTTGTTACACTGGTATCAATCAAATAATCTCCATATTTATATTACAGCCAATGTCTATTATTACCATCACTTAATCTCACACATAAATTTTTTCATTTACTCATCTTTAACTTATTTGATAACACATATTTTGACTGCATGTTTATCCAGGCATCAAACTTATCTCATTCAAAACAAGACTTTAGACAGACTTTTTGGTCATAAACAACCAAAGCTTTAATAGAAACAGTGGATAAGAGAAAGGAAAAAGTCAAAGACAAACCAATAAACAATTCCTAGATGACTTCAAATGGTTGACAAACAAGTTTACATTATGTGCTTGTTATCCAATATTATAAATTCTAATAACAAAATCTTTCCCAAGTTATTTTTCATTCACTTTTGACGATTTTCAACAAAAAGAAACAAATCTTTTAATTAAGTACAATTAAAATCAACGAAAAAAAATTCCAGATTTCTTCATTGATGCGGCATCTGCTTTTTCCTGCAGAGGCTCAAATGAACAGATTCCTTACAGAGATTTATAAAAGGAAATGTTGACATCTTTCCTCCATTCAGAAGTACTGGGACATCTCGCACATTTTTCATGTTATCGATCGGGGTACGTTTCATGTAGTGTGCAACTGGCAAAGTCATAGATTTTTTTATATTTGGTTGCATGTGTATTGAATCCTGAAGTGTTAGAGGGAGCATTTCAAAACAGAAAAACTAGACTTTTCATTCCAGTGTATGAATGTAGTTTGGGCTCAAACAGAAGATATTTATGTGTGATATCGAAATATTAAACAAAAAGTGGGGGAGGCAGAAACTTTATTAAACTGGTACAGAGTATAAAAATATCTTCAAATATAATTTTAAAAATATCTGATCAGCTATACGTGGTCTGAATTATAATAAGTGAAAGGAGAATATTTAGCATGTTAAGTGTTTCAGTGCCAGAAGGTTCTACAACTCCATTCATCAGTATTTTCTTGTGTGTTTTGATCCACCTTACAAATCCATCATTCTACAATGTCTTAAGTGGATCAGGAAGTATCTCACTGGGAACTTGAAAAGTTGTTGTTGATAATTGATGGCATATAAAACTAATGGTGTTAAAACAAATGCGAAGAATCTTGTTCTTTACCCAAAATCCCCAAAACTAAAAACCCCCTAAAACCACTTAAAAACTAAAATGAATGATTGGTTTTGTTCAAAGTGAATTGGTCTGATTAACAGAAATATCAGTTAATTAAATGGTGTCTTGTGCAGGCTAAAATTAATCATGTACTTGTTTCCACTCTTTAAAAAAATACCAGCTGTAGAACTAATTAAGTCACTTCAAATATTGTGGATAAACTTAATTTAAATGATACCAATCTCTTTCTTTATCTGACAATGCAGTTCAATAGCAGCTTGGCATGCATCCCCAGAGTTATAAGAATTGCCATCTGTAACATTGCAGCTGAACTGTTACCCCCCCCCCCCCCCCATCCCCAACCCAACTATTTTTTAAACTTTGTAGCTTCAAGACATGCAGTCTCCAATTTGATATATTACCAGAATAATTCATAATCAGTAGATCATGAATTTAAAAAAAAAAACAGAAATTTCTCATGATCTGATATCTAGGGCTATGTTTAGACGTCTGACAGTGAACAGAACTGGACAAAAAACGGTGGCACGCAGGTGCCCTCAGTCAGTGTTATACAGAGGCCCCAGTGTTCAGATACTCAAAGGCTCCTTCTATAATACATCCTCCACCGAGTCTCACCACTCTTGCTTCCCATTTGATATAATATGAAAGAAACTTTTGAATCCCACTATCAACTTTAAACTGCTATCTACTTTATTTAAATGAATTGGTCTATCCCTAACATAAAAGACAAATTGTTATAATCTTCCCTTCTCAACTTGAACCTAAAAAACAATTGTGTCAAGGTCATTCACTATCAGATTGAAAAACCTAATTCTTTTTGATTATATGGCTTTTGATCCGAACTTTCAAATTGACCAATTTAAACTGAACAATGAAATTTTGATCCGAACTTTCAAATTGACCAATTCAAACTGAACAGTGAAATTATTAGTGTTACTGCCTCGTTTTAAAGTATTTCTACCTAGAGAAATGTTTAAGCTCTATTAGTTTAATACTGTGATGTTGTCAATAAAACTAGTATTCAGAGTCTTAGTTTGCTTTAAATCTAACATTACCCGGTATATTTTTTCCTTAAAAATAATTCTAATTTAAAGGTATTAGGTATTTTGTACATGCAGTAAAGGAAAATAACAGATTTCAATATCAACTTGCAGGTCATGAAATGAAATATTGTGGTGTTATTATGTAATTTTTGTTCCTCAATTGACATTGATGGTGTCATGAATTACAATTAATACACAATATTATTTTAACATGAATTCTTGACTAGTTTCTCACGGTCATTTTCTAAAATATAGGATTTAATTATTGTTACATCAATTTTACTACCAGCTTGACCTACCTGGGTCATGGAATGGAACAAGTACATAATTATAGAGAGGCTTCTCAATACGAGCGAGAGTGGTTGCCATGATCTTAGCTGCCCCGTCTATGACCTGCACCAAGTCATCGTACATAGATCCCGTGATGTCAAACACAAATGCCAGAGTTGCTGCCCCTGGAGGGACGTCTTCCTGAGGGGTGACCAACCCTGGCCACATCGCAATGACCAACACAAAGACAACACAGAACCTCCAGCCACCCCAGGCCATGCTCAGTATATCACAGATACGCTTCATCAATGGAATAGTCAATCCAAAGCAGTGTCATAGGAAATAAAAAGGAAATGTATACATCCAACGGGCAGCACCTATTATAAAGTCCTCCTTATATGCTTGATTAACACTCGCAGAATTCTGTCTTGTCAGAGAGCTAACGATAAGGCTCATATAATTGTCTTAAACTAATTAAATTGAGAGTTTAATGGTGAGGTGATTACTTGATCCAGTTTGTACCAATGCTCCAGTATCAGCAGCTATATAAGATAAACTTGAGCCACTCTCTGAAGCTGTATCTTGTTCTGAACAGATTAGATTGCAATGTTAAGATGTGATTTACGAGTTTCACCCAGTCAAGAGAGGCTTTTTTTATGTACATTTCTTCATTCACAAAAAAAAATCCAGCATTTTATATATAAAATCTGCAAAAGTACAGATGCTCATGCATATTTCTAGATAACAATAATGAAACTAACAAAAAATGATATATGCTGTACCTAGAATTTTTTTTTCAAATGTCTATAATAATGAGACACTTCCTATGTCGAATATACATTTTCAGCATTTGGATGTTAATGAAAAATGTGAGCAATTTTAACATTATTAGCTAATGCACGCACATATCCCACACTCTCACATTACTTGAAATTGATAGTCATAATGTATGACAATGTTGGCATTAAGTACATTTAATAATTATACAAAAGGAGCAAAACTCGTATAAAAATTATCATATCAAAATTTTCTGCAAATCTAAACATGTTTTAAATTGGCTTCATCAAAGAAACAAGTACTTCCAAATAAAATTTGGATGGCTATATAAATTAACATAAAGATTATCATTGTTTTGTGATGTAGTGTGCTTTCTTGAAGGTTTTGCAACCGTGATTTGTTTTTACATTGAGTATATACTGAACATAATGACTGATTTCCAGACTTAATCGATTTTGTCACGAAAATGCATTTTTATCCCCAAAAAAATTCCACTTAAGAAAATTATTTTTTAATGTTCTGTGTATTTAATAATATATCCACATAAATGTCATCATATTTATAAGCTCAATTCTAATAGTTTTGTTATAAGAATTAAATTTTAGAAATTTTCCAGTTTTCAGCAATTTTTGTGCAAAAACACTTATTTTGACCCCAAAATGTGCGAAAAGTGGCCGATGGATTTCAGTCAATTTTTTATTGATCATGAGTAGCATATTGTCAATAGATTGAATTATATCAAGAAACCTTTTGTTGCAATTACTTTGAAGTTATGTGATTTTTTTAGCTTGATTGACTGGACTATATGGTTGATTGACATTTAGTCAATATAACCTTTGATTATCGATTGCTCTGGGCCAACAGCTCAATGACAGCCGTTGCATGGATGAGGTTTGGTGTTGATCTGATCTTCTCGAGTTGGCCTCAGTAGACGCGTTGAATTTCTGATTCGTCTCTGCGTTTTTGGCTTCTTCTTTTTTTCTAGCTGTATCGGTATCTAGACAATATCAGGGATGGTACGAGGGTAGAAAGATTCCTTCCTTCTGTATTTCTCAATGTTATTTGGAAGGAATGTACTCCCATGTTTCGACTATAAGTCTTAATGGTATCATTAGTTTGTCTGTTGTTTCAATTTTCACTAGTCCGTTTTTGATCTTATACATAAGAGTCAGCCTGGCTCGCTTTCTCCTCACCTCCAGAGTTTGCCAGTCGAGGGAATGAATCATGTCGGATACCGATGAGGTGTTGTGATATCGTTTGGTCACATATCTGGCGGCCCGACGTTGTACCATCTCGGTCTTGTGTTTATCATCCTTTAAGTATGGGTCCCATGTGGTGCTGGCACAATCTAGCGTTGGACTTACAAGTGTCTTACAAGTCTTTCTCTTTCATATTTGCATTTCTGATGTTGAAGTTACGTCTTAGAAAGCTTGTTGTTCGATATGTGCATGTGCTGGTTCCACTAATATCTGATGTTGTTATACTTTCATGTTAAATACTGAAATCTGATTGGTTAAGACGCAGTTAATAATATTTACTATTACCCTCAGCGTTAGCAACGCACTTGGCAACGGGTAATATTAAAAAATGTTACATGCGCGAAAATTATGCGCGTACGGTTCGCTGTAGAATTCACGTTATTCCTATATAAAAGCAGTAAAATTTTGTTAAAAATTTTAAAAAAGACATTCAGTATAACAAAATAAATAGTGCCTGTTTGGGAGGATAACAGTTGAAATTGACACCCCTCGAAAACCATTGTCAACCTCCGCTTCGCGTCGGTTGACAATGGTTTTCTCGGGGTGTCAATTTCAACTGTTACCCTCCCAAACAGGCACTATTTATATAATATTCCCCTCCCCGAGTCTTCGCCACAATTACAGGACAAGTGTACCTCAAACTTTCATCCATTTCCCGAGGATCTATGCAGGGCGTCATGATAATTGCAATTTTAAGCAATTCAACTGAGATGATAAAGATCCCACGACATTGGATAATCATTAACCAAAAGTGACCGTAACGTCGGCGGCAGGCGAGAAGCGCCGATGACGTCATGGCCTAGCTGTTTCAAATTTACGATTTGCGTTTTGCTATTTTTGAGAATACTGAACAAAAATGTTGTCTAAACACATTGGCGGATCCAGAGGGGGGGTGGGGTCCATGGGTCAGAACACCCTTTCTCTGGGACATATGATTTTTAAAAAAAACTTGTAATGCCTATTTCAAGGAAATTTTCCCCATCTATAATATAAATACTGTAATGATAACGCAAACAAATGCTTTTAGAATTGCTTATTTAAAGAATTTCTTACAACATACAGTAATTTACATATATTTCTTCAATGAAAAAAAAAAACCCTTATGATTTTTTTTATCGAAAAAAATACTCCTATTCAGCATCCATGAGTAAACATGTGGAAAAATAAAAAAAAAATACATAATCTTTTAAGCAGTATCGCTAAAAACACAGATTTATAATAACACCTACAGTGTATTTTCTGCTATATTTCTTTTTAAAAAATCGATTATAGTTCATACAGTTTTGAACTGACAAGCCATCAAGCTTGACGTAATTAGTCTGAATTTTTTTTTCTTTCTGTTAAGCATAGACTCACGTTCTCATTGCTGGAGACTTTGGTTATTTTTTAAGGCCAGAAATTATGCAAAACTTCCTTACCTAAACCAAAACGCTCAATAATGCCAGTACACTCTGATATTAAAATAGATATGAAAAAGACATTGACGAGATAAATGTTATTAAATTTACGCACGGAAAACGTTCAAAAGGCCTTGTTTATTGACAAATAATGAATTTTGCAATTTTCATCAACTGGCCCCCCCCCCCTTTCCAAATTGCTGGATCGGCCTATGAAACATCTGCGATTTAATAAAGGTCTTACTAAGCATCGTATTTGAGAGGGGACCAAACTCATCCAAAAAAATTGACAAGCGAAAAGAAGGACGTACAACCTCTCAAAATCGTACAAATCCTAATCCGGGGGGGGGGGGGGGGGGGTCGGTAAGCAAATGTTTGCTGCAATAAAAAAAATAAACCCCTTCACCCCCACACAACCCCGGGTGCTACGCGCCTGATTTGTAAAGAGAGTTAATGCATATTAGAGTATTTTTATTTACCAACACCTTCAAAATCCTACCGTGATTAAAAATATCCAAGAATCTAATATTAATAGATAAGAAAAATATGTTTACATCATTTCCATTGAACTCCATAAAAAGGTGTGTCCTGTATACAGGATGTATTTTGACGGCGGTTTGCGATGGTGTGCTCATCGCGTCATTTATATATGTAGGAAAATTAATTTTGCAAAGCTTTGAATCGACCGCTAATACTTTTTTGAAACAGTTTGATTTTTTTTCTATATATGATAAACACGTCAATATTCCCAGATTATCGTAACTTTGATTATTCTATCGGACACTCATATTCATTACGAGTTGCTTCTTTGTTTCATACACCCTTTCCTGGGGAGCATAAATCTACACAAAAAATACAAGAAATGTTTATATAATAATATCTAATAGATGTAAACGCATTTGTACCTACTATACTATGAAATAATTTAAAATATACTATCTTCTTTCAGTCTATGATATATGTTCTGATCATGTCCTTATGTTGAACCTGAACTTGAACTTGAATTATTGGACTTTACAATATAAAATTGATTCGTGTAGTGTTATCACAGACAAAGACACTGAACAATGTATGAATTACAAGCAGACTGTGTAGGCTAGCTTGTATAGGATCATTTCGTTCCGTACTTGTGGTTCTCCCATGGCAGCTCAGATATAGTGTGTCTTGTTGTCAGGGTCTTAAGGTATCCCACTACTCAATGTTTTTGTATCAAGAACTCTTTGAGGAGTATATCATTGAATTCTGTAGACAAAACATACTTTAAAAATACAAAGATAATGGGAGGTCAGTGTTCATACCTCTGAGTTATGGCGAATTTAATTTGACCTTTTTGCGTCTAAAATGCAGTTTTAGCCTAAATAGGATTTGTTATCAGTAGTTTTGATTAAGCAAATTTATGTCTTCAAATATTGTTTTTAATTATGCACAAGGTCACACCGAATTAAGGGATTAGGAAACAAAATTGTACAAAGCTGCAATATTTTTTGTGTGACATTTTTGCACTTAAAATAGACAATTTCTATAATTGTTATAATTTGATTTGCAATCAAAAACATTTTGAATATCAAGAACTTTATAAAGTTAATCCAGTTTGCCTAGACATGTATTCAGTATCATTTTGACAGAATAAAACATGGGGTCAGTGATGTTAGATTTTAGATATTTTGCCTCAAAGGTAAACTTCTCGCAACATTTCACTTAAAAAATTCAGACATTTTCTATATATTTGCATGATTTTATGCTCAATGCCTGTCGCTCTCTCAAGATTTAATTTTGTTCCCACAGAACCCATGGGATATGTTACAAACCTATCAAAATCTTCAAAATGGGAATAATGACAATCTAATTAGAATTAGAACTTCCATCCGCTCCCCGGTTTTCGATAAGTCGCGTGGACGGACTTATCGAAAACCGGGGAGCCGATGGAAGTTCTAATTTTAATTAGATTGGAATAATGAATAAAATATAATATATAAAAAAGTTTGTTGAAAACTTATAAAATTGCTTGTTTCTTCCGCACGAAAAATAGGTCCCCAAAAACTTGTTTTTTTTATATTCAAATGGACTTTTTTATGAATATTGTGAAATTATCAAATAATAATCTTTCAGTGATGATAAAATAATTTAATTTTGGTTGTAACGCGCTTTCTGATTGGCTAAAAAAATATTTTATATCGTATAAAGAATGTTGCCTACGTCATAGTAAGACTAACCTCAAAAACGTATCAATACGCCTGACTTTACTACGAAAGACGAATAGGGCCACTTAAAAAAATATTTTTATCTCGTAATTACGAGATAAGATCTCGTAATTACGAGTTAATCATCTCGTTATTACGAGAAAAGATCTCATAATTACGAGAAAAGATCTCGTTATTACGAGTTAATTATCTCGTTATAACGAGTTAATTATCTCGTTATTACGAGAAAAGATCTCGTAATTACGAGAAAAGATCTCGTTATTACGAGTTAATTATCTCGTTATTAAGAAAAAAGATCTATTTAAAATGTTGCCTTTCATTATTCTAATCTTTTTATGTATAGTGTATGAACTACTGCAATGTATATTGATATATACATACTTAGCATAATCATCGTTTAAAAGCGTAGGCATAATTTGATATAAAATCGGATCAAGCAGTTTTAAAGAAATTTCAGAAGAAGTAGCAAAGCAGATTGATTAACAAATTTATCGAACTGTTTATCAATAATTAAGAAGGATACGTGTAATTTGTTTTCAGACTCCAAAATGTTAGAATACAAAATCAATTATTTTCAATATACATGTAGGTTGTGCATAAACATATAAAACACAAATTCGGGTTAATCGTGTATATCCATATCCATGACTGAAACTATAAAGTCATTAAAGTTATCTGTAACTTTTACGACTATAGGACTACCTGATATATTTACTTCGTAGTGGGATTATAACATATATAATATAAATAGTAAAATTACATGAAGTTCTCTCCTTTTATTCATATAAGATAAAATGTCAAATCCAATTATTGACATGTAGAAATTAATGAAAAATGATCGTTGTTATTTTTAAATAATCAAAATTGAATCAACGTTTCTTGAATGAAAAAGACTGAAAGGGTGATCCAGTCGAATTCTTTTCAGAAACGCACCATTTTATGTAGATCTTTTCTCGTAATAACGAGATCTTTTCTCGTAATACCGAGAAAATTATCTCGTAATAACGAGATCTTTTCTCGTAATAACGAGAAAATTATCTCGTAATAACGAGATCTTTTCTCGTAATAACGAGATAATTTACTCGTAATAACGAGATCTTTTCTCGTAATTACGAGATCTTTTCTCGTAATTACGAGATAATTAACTCGTAATAACGAGATCTTTTCTCGTTATTACGAGATCTTTTCTCGTAATTACGAGATAATTTACGTTTGAATTTTGTACAATTTTAAGTCATTTTAAAGGTCAAACAACCGTTTTTATCTACAATGAAGAGATAAAAAATTAAATGATAAGCAATGAATTCAATATTTATTAGTTTTATACGATATAAAATGGTTTGAAACAGTTTACGCTTTTTTATAAACCGCTTCGCGGTTTATAAAGCGTAAACTGCCCCAAACCATTTTTTATGGTATAATAGAAATAAATATTGAATTCATTTCTTAAATAAATAAAATCATATTCATTTTAAATTTTATATAATGATCAGCTGTGCAATGAAATCAAGAGAAGAGAATACCATAACTGAATTCACTCAATAACGCCATTATCATAATCCTAGCTGTAAAATAAAAAATATTGATCATTGCAGAAAAAAACTCTTGCAAAGCCCATGAACCCCCATACACTTATACCTGCACCGCATGCTTGTTTAAAGGAAACATGTTAAATTAAATTTTCTTATTTTTGTTTTTTAGATTGCAGTTGTTGATATGGTCGATGACCTAAAAAAAATGTAACAATTTTAGTATTTTGATGTATCTCTGTCTTTGACACACTGTTGTCATTTTATTTCTAGAAATAGAAATGGAGATAAAGTGGCCAGAATGTATGTTTACCTGTAGAATAACGAATTACACAGCGTAAACATCGCTTAAAAAACCCCGAAATATTTGTCTTTACTTGAGTGCAAGGTTAACAAACGTAGTATTTACGTGTTGTTTAATCTGTGCCTCTAATTTGCATTTTAAGGAACTTATATTATATGTATGTTATAAAGTATCTTCAAATAACCACTCTGTTTTCCGAGATTAATTAACATGGAATAGCATTTAAAGTAATGATTAAATACTTATGGTCAAAGCATTTTATCATAATCAAAGGTACCTGGTGAAGATCGACATTAGGAGCACACAGGTACATGCAATGAGATTCACATTACATGTCTTTATTCATTCATGATAAATGATGATAAATATTTTTTTTTATCCTGAAATAAAGTTAAATAGCTCATTTAAAAATTCATTTTTTGGAAAAAGTTAAACAGCAATAAACAACTTATTCTGGGTTCATTTTTTGGATGAAATAAACAAGTTACCTGAGAAACTCTACACAGTCGTTTGGATTGGATTATGCCTGTTAAGATGTATTGGTCCTTGCGAAGTACATGTCTTCTTTGGTATATTTTAGTACCAATGGTTGGGACTGTACTTCCATTCTATCAGAGAGGTCAGTACCAAACTAACATCGATCGATTGGTCAATGAACCAAAGATTGATTCCTAGATCTATTTAATCTATCTAACTTATAATTAATTGCAATACTTTAATGTTTGATAAATATAGTTGATAAATCCAGCAGTTTACAGAATTGAAACGAATTACATGTAGATCTACTCTTGAACATAATTTCACCACAATGCCCATATTTTATTAAATTTCTTACAATGTAATTTTCTTTTAATGTAACAGGTAATATTTAAATTAGTAAGTGTGTAGTGTCTTTGTTAATATGCTATTTTGTATGAGTAAATGGATTATGCATATTTGTTATAAGTTATGATCTTTAAAAAAAACTTCGACATTTCTTAAGAAATCTTTTTTTTCTCCGTAAAACACTATGCTTGTTTATTGAATGATTTCCAGGATGTTACATGATGTGCATATTGAAAACTAGTAGTTGTGTCTAATTAAGATTTCTGTTCTTGCACGTGGTAAAAAAAATGTTTTAATTTCAACACCTTCTTAAAAACCCACTATAAGTTGATTGTCATCTAAATATAAAATGTTGACAACATGCTATTATATTCTCCCCTTCTAAAATAAGTTATACTCTCTTTATCAATCTGATTTTTAAACAATACACCTTTTATAATAGCATGTTTTCAGCATTTTATATTTTAGAAAAAACATGTTCTCGGCATTCATCTGTATCTGTGCATAACTGTGCATTTATATTTACAGAGAATGTCTGGCAGCAGTATCGCCCATCCTCCGATAACTTGTTTTCATTATCTTCGGGTTAGTACTCTAAATATTTATGTCAATCAGTGTCATAGATTAAAAGCAATATGCTTAAACTTCACATTGTTAAGAAATATAAAAGAATAGTTTGGCCTCGTATGCAAAACCTTTTCGGAAGGCTTGCATGACTCTTGAATTTTAGAGGAGAATTGAAAATAACAAATTGCTGAATAATATTGCCATAAATGATTGCAAAAGTAAAAGATAAATATATACAAACAAGCGTCCCCAGGAAAAAAAACAATATGTATCGTGTTTAGAATCATTATCTAGAAACGTTTAACATTTATTTAGTTATTACGTTGATGCAGTTTCCGAAATCATATATATAACAAAACGAACGAGTGTTTAATTTCATTTTTATTTCATTTTTTTCACATTATCAAACAGTAATTCTATAATAGTGCAATTAACAGGTAACGTGTGGCAGGATCAGCCGTCCTGGGACCAGCCCCGTCCCTTCGTTTCAGGTAACACATTTCACAATCGACCGATTGTGGTCTGTGTCATTATGCCGATATTAGCTGTAAGGCCAAAATAAAATTAATGTTTGTTTGGTAGTGCCTCCTGCATCATTGAAACATCCCCCGCTGATAAAATTTCATTAGCAAAAAATAAAGAACTTTTTCATTTGGAGATTTTTTTACCTTTATCTTTATTTAGTTTAACTTCAAGTTTAACAAATAAAATAAATTTCAATCCCTCCCTCCTGGGTCTAAAAATTCCCAGATGGAAATTCCAAACAAACATTTTTCTAAGAATGGCCTTATTTTCGGTCTTTTTTTTTTTGTAAAACTGGAATTTAACAACTAAAATGACAGGGAGGGTGATGAATTCTTTGTTCTGTTGTTAGTCAGACATCATTATACTATTATCGGCATTTACAAAGTTTGACTTCATTTGTTTTTTTATTCCTCAATGGAGATATATTTCTCCTGGTATAATTTAATGATTTATTTTAACCTCATTAATCGTAAATGTTTAAAAAAATTTATACAGAACAATCATAATAGCAGGTTTTTTGTAGAAAAATAAATTCAAAAATATACAGCTCAGTTTGCTTTAAATTAATTGATAAAATTGGGTAGATCTTGGATTTATTAGTTGTTAATATGTTTTTTATACGGTCAAGTTTGATGTCAAATTAAGGTATCCGATCCATATTATAACCTGATTTTTCCAACCTGTAATATTCATCATGTATTTAATACTTTGATATTAATTTAAAGCATTTAAGAAAAGAAAGAGATTAACCGAGAGAAATTTTCAAAAATATTATTAACGAAGCAGTAATTAATAAATGAATATTGCAATATGGTCTATGGGGACAGGCACATTTTTCAAAATGAAAAAATAAATATTAGGAATTTCAATAAATGCCTTGGTGGAAAGGTGTATCTTGTTCTTAGAAATACAAAAACTCTTGAAAATATATTTTATACCGTATAGATTTTTTAAAAATGAATTTTTATGGAATTAAAGCAAAGGGGGACACCTCTTCAAGAAAAGGAAAATGTCAATAATTTGGACACCTTCCACTCTTACATGTCCAAGTAAATGGAGTATTAACCCCATACACATCTGCTATGCACCCAGATTCATTGAATCTGGAGCTATTATGGATTGGATACCTTAAATTTATAAGGGTCCAAACACTTTTCAAAATGTTTGAAAATTCGAATTGCTATGGCTAAAATAAAGTGACGGGGTGAAACACTGAGTTCGGACAATAGAGAGAGCAACACATTGTAATGCAAATCCAAGTTTATTCAGCCTATGTCAGATAAGATGAAGAAAGTTATAGAACATTTGTATGTTTAATATATTTGTGAGGGTTTATCTATACATTAATTTATACTAGAACTCAAGCAACCATCATTGTTGGAAACGGAAGACCTTATTAAGGTCTTCCGTTTCCAACGGAAGACCTTATTGTTATTGCTTTGTTTCTTTTTCCCTTTTATTTTTTTTTTTTCTTACGCTTTTTTGTACAAGCGATTTTTTGAAAACGACTTGACCGATTTTCGTGAAAATTTCAGATCTTGTAGATATTGATAAAAACCTTATATATAATTTTTTATTTTAATGACGTCATTTCCGTTCGGGAAATATTGACGTTTTAGTGATTTTTAGAGGGTCATTTTGTCCTGCTATCTCCTCCTAAACGAAAAAAGATATTGAATTTAAATTTTCAGGGATTGTAGACAAAAGATTGTAGATGTGTTTAAAGGCATTTGTGGTTGTCTGGCTTTAAAGGCGTCGAAGCTCGCCTGGACCCGAAAATCGAGTTTAAAAAAACGACGTAATTTTTAATGGTTTTCGTTCTTTATCTTCTTTCCTGAAAATATTTTAACATAACATATAGAGCAAATAAAATTTATTTTTACAGGATCTTCCGTTTGATAACAAGAAAAAGGGGCTGGTCCCTTAAATAAGGGGCCAAAAGGGCTCTAAAGTCTTTCTCCCATAGCACTTTACTGAGAAATATTTTGTAATATGTTTAAGAAGCAAAAATCTTCATCTTTTACTAATAAAACTATACATTATAAATTTTTTATTATGCTTTACGTAATTAGGGGTTTTAAGGGGCCAAAAATCCAAAACTTCGATCGAATATATCTCAAAAAGGACAAATATTTTGAAAAGCCATATAGAATAAAAGATGCTTAGAATGATGTTTTAAACAATATTCAATCATAAAATTTTCGTTATCTGGCCCCAATAAGGAGATTAGGGGTCGGCCCCTAAAATGTCCTTTCCCAGATAGCTCTTAAACGGCAAAGAATTTCTAAACACTTGTTGAACAAAATATGTTTAATATCAAAAGAACTTTCGTATGATGCCAAGAAAAAGGGGCTGGCCCTTCAATTTAGGGGCCAAAAGGGCTCTAAAGTCTTTCTTCTATAGCACTTTACTGAGAAATGTTTTGTAATATGTTTAAGAAGCAAAAATGTTCATTTTTCACTAATAAAACTATACATTATAAAAATTTTATTATGCGTTACGTAATTAGGGGTTTTAAGGGGCCAAAAGTCCAAAATTTCGATCGAATATATCTCAAAAAGGACAAATATTTTAAAAAGCAATATAGAATAAAAGATGCTTAGAATGATGTTTTAAACAATATTCAATCATAAAAGTTTCGTTATCTGGCCCAATAAGGAGATTAGGGGTCGGCCCCTTAAATACCATATCCCAGATAGCTCAAAAACGGCAAAGAATTTCTAAACACTTGTTGTACAAAATATGTTTAATATCAAAAGAACTTTCATATGATGCCAAGGAAAAGGGGCTGGCCCTTCAAGTTAGGGGCCAAAAGGGCTCTTAAGTCTTTCTTCCATAGCACTTTACTAAGAAATATTTTGTCATATGTTTAAGAAGCAAAAATGTTCATCTTTTACTAATTAAACTATACATTATAAATTTTTTATTATGCGTTACGTAATTAGGGGTTTTAAGGAGCCAAAAGTCCAAAACTTCGATCGAATATATCTCAAAAAAGACAAATATTTTGAAAAGCAATATAGGATAAAAGATGTTTAGAATGATGTTTTAAACAATATTCAATCATAAAATTTTCGTTATCTGGCCCAAATAAGGAGATTAGGGGTCGGCCCCTAAAACGTCATATCCCAGATAGCTCAAAAATGGCAAAGAATTTCTAAACACTTGTTGAACAAAATATGTTTAATATCAAAAGAACTTTCGTATGATGCCAAGAAAAAGGGGCTGGCCCTTCAATTTAGGGACCGAAAGGGCTCTAAAGTCTTTCTTCCATAGCACTTTACTGAAAAATGTTTTGTTATATGTTTAGGAAGCAAAAATGTTCATCTCACATTTATTTAACAACATATTATAATTATTTTATCATGTGTTCCGTATTAAGGGGTTTTAATGGGTTTTAAGGGGCCAGAAGTACCAAACTTTGATAACATACCTCAAACAGAACAAATATTTTAAAAAACATTATTTTGAAAATCAATATAGAATAAAATGCTGAGAATGATGTTCCTAATAAAATTCAACCATCAATTTTTTGTTGTTGCCCCAATAAGGAGATAAAGGGTCAAAAATCAAAGTCAAGGTCATATAACCTTCAAAAAATCGCACGGAAGACCTCCTCGTTGCTCGCAACGAGATCGTGTCTAGTTGTTATTGCTTTGTTTCTTTTTCCCTTTTATTTTTTTTTCTTACGCTTTTTTGTACAAGCGATTTCTTGAAAACGACTTGAGCGATTTCCATGAAAATTTCAGATCTTGTAGAAATTGAAAAAAGCCTTATATATAATTTCCGTTCGGGAGATATTGACGTTTTAGTGATTTTTAGAGGGTCATTTTGTCCTGTTATCTCCTCCTAAACGAAAAAAGATATTGAATTTAAATTTTCAGGGATTGTAGACAAAAGATTGTAGATGTGTTTAAACGCATTTATGGTTGTCTGGCTTCAAAGGCGTCGAAGCTCGCTTGGACCCAAAATCGAGTTTGAAAAAACTTAATGGTTTTCGTTCTTTATCTTCTTTCCTGAAAATATTTTAACATTATACATAGAGAAAATAAAATTTATATTTACAAGAGCTTTCGTTTGATAAAAGGAAAAAGGGGCTGGTCCCTCAAATTAGGGGCCAAAAGGGCTCTAAAGTCTTTTTTTTCATAGCACTTTACTGAGAAATATTTTGTAATATGTTTAAGAAGCAAAAATCTTCATCTTTCACTAAAAAAACTAATCATTATAAAAAATTTATTATGCGTTGCGTAATTAGGGGTTTTAAGGGGCCAAAAGTCCAAAACTTCGATCGAATAAATCTCAGAAAGGACAAATATTTTGAAAAGCAATATAGAATAAAAGATGCTAAGAATGATGTTTTAAACAATATTCAATCATAAAAGTTTCGTTATCTGGCCCCAATAAGGAGATTAGGGGTCGGCCCTTAAAACGTCCTATCCCAGATAGCTCAAAAACGGCAAATAATTTTTAAACACTTGTTGAACAAAATATGTTTAATATCAAAGGAACTTTCGTATGATTCCAAAAAAAGGGGCTGGATCTTCAATGTAGGGGCCAAAGGGGCTCTAAAGACTTTATTTCATAGCACTTTACTGAGAAATATTTTGTAATATGTTTAAGAAGCAAAAATCTTCATCTTTCAATAATAAACTATACATTATGAAATTTTTATCATGCGTTAAGTAATTAGGGGTTTTAAGGGGCCAAAAGTCCAAAACTTCGATCAATTATATCTCAAAAAGGACAAATATTTTGAAAAGCAATGTAGAATAAAAGATGCTTAGAATGATGTTTTAAACAATATTCAATTATAAAGTTCGTTATATGGCCCCAATAAGGAGATTAGGGGTCGGCCGCTAAAACGTCATATCCCTGATAGCTCAAAAACGGCAAATGATTTTTTAACACTTGTTGAACAAAATATGTGTAATAGCAAAAGACCCATCTTTTTATTTTTAGGGGCCAAAAGGGCTCTAAAGTCTTTCTTCCATAGCACTTTACTGAAAAATATTTTGTTTTATGTTTAGGAATCAATAATATTCATCTCACATTTATTTAACAATATATTATAATTATTCATCATGTGTTCCGTATTAAGGGGTTTTTAATGGGTTTTAAGAGACCAGAAGTACAAAACTTTGATAACATACCTCAAACAGAACAAATATTTTCAAAAGCATCATTTTGAAAATCAATATAGAATAAAATGCTTTGAATGGTGTTCCTAACAAAATTCAACCGTCAATTTTTTTGTTGTTGCCCCGATAAGGAGATAAAGGGTCAAATATCAAAGTCAAGGTCATATAACCTTTAAAAATCACACGTTGCTCGCAACGAGATCGTGTCTAGTTGTACATTATAATTACAGGAACTGTTTGGCAGCAATAACCTTTTTCGGATTTATTCGCGTCTATTTATTTAGATAAGATAATGAAATAAAATACTATACATTCATTCAAGTTTCTTATCCAGCAGATTCATTATTTGACAATAAATGTTCATATCCATGATTCAGTTTTATTACGTACACTTAATTGATTTCAAGAGAAATATGCCTTTTATTGAACATTTTTTGACAAATTCAATATTATTTAGAAATACACTGTAGTATCAAGGACGTTGTTTACTCAGGGTTTTAGTTCTCAAATTTGGATAGTTATAAAGTTCAATGTCATAGGTAAAATTTCTTCTGAGCAAAATAAGTATTTATAAAATGAATTATTATTGACATAATATTCGATATTTCTTACTATATTATAGAATTAGGCTCAAACAAAGTCTGACTTTTAGTAGAACAGAGGTAAATTCGGACTAAATTTTTCAGATTTTGCTTTTTCCCTGAAATATTTTTGGTAGTACTATAATATTTAAAATTAAGATACTGTAAAACGAGAAAATATGGCGCACTACAAATTTTAACGCTTTTGGCGCAACTGCCTCTGAGCGCTAAAATTAATATTGCGCCAACGATTTTCCATATGTAGAAAACTTAAGTTGCAAAACAATAACGTTAGTCCATTTTTAATGCTATATAGAAGTGTTCGTTCACGTAATATCAGATGTCGTCGATTCTGTTTGTTTAAACAATTACACAGGTAAACGGTATGGGTTATCGGGTATAAGTGCCTAAACATGGATTCATTAATTCAATTTTAATTGCTTTTTAATATCTCTCATTAGCACCTTGGAAAATTGGGCTTCTCCCCATGCCACTTCCATTTAGCGCCTCGAGGTGAAAATGTGATTAAGAGTGGCGATCGTTAACGCTGACAATACATGATTGATCATAATTTCTTTGATCTCTAATTAGTGGATATAAAGATAACAAGACGTTACCTCTTTTTGTGTTATTTTAATGTAAAATTACTGTAAAAAAGATTCGCTCATGGTGATCGAAACTCATGGTAAATGTAGCATTCGATTTCACTTTTAGATTCGGGACTCTTCTAGTGTTATCCAAGTCGACACGTTAAATTCAAGGTCCGATAACTCAAATTTGTTTACCAACAAGAATTACACATCATCGCCAATAAATGAAGTTTTCATATCTATATACTGACGATTTACACAAAAAAGTGTATGGTTCTCAACGACAGTTTACCGTGCATGCGAGATAGAAATCAAAGTCGTTGTGTTCACGTGCTTGAGTGAACACAGAACTAAATTTAGGCGTTATCGCTTATCAAACAAGAACATTTTTTGTATTCTTTTTTAAAGAAAGGTAACGTGCGCTAAAATATAATTGCGCCAATGTACTAGCACTTGCGTTTGCGCTAAAATACGTATGCGCCAAATTTTCTCGTTTTACAGTATTTAGGTCACCTGAATAAGCTCAGGTGACCTATTGCTATCCGTTTTCGTCCGTCGTTGTGCGTCGTCCGGCAATTTTACATTTTTAACTTCTTCTTATATGGCCATATAGTAAAAATGTATCAAATCTTTTAAAATCTTCTTGTATACTCCCACACATGTGGACAAAAAACTGAATACATGGTTATGATGTCCACTAACTCCTCTACCCAAATTGTGAAATTCATGGCCCCTGGGTCAGAGGTTCAGGACATGGGGGGGGGGCAATATGGCAGTATAGTGTTAAGGCATATAATGTTTAAAAATCTTCTTTATTCTCACACAACTGTATGAAAAACTGACTTCATAATTATGTTAACCAGGAAGTCCTCTACTAAAATTTTAAATTTCATGTCCCCTGGAGTATGGATTTTGACTCAAGGGCAGGGCCAAAATGGATATATAGGTGTTAATGCATATAATGTTTAAAAATTATATCTTTACTCCCACACACATGAAAGGAAAAATTAATTCATGTTTTTGTAGACCAGATCTTTAAGTCTTTTGCCAAAATTATAGGTTTCATAGTTCTTTTTATAAGATTTTTGGCAGGAAGGTGGTCGTCATTGCAAATTCATAATTTATAATGAAACTTAATTAAATGCATATGTGAGACTCATCGACAAGTTTGTGATTGTGTTTTATGCTACTCAGGTGGCCGTTAAGGCCTATTGGCCTCTTTTTTTTGTTAGTCAACATTCTTTTGCATATTTTCTGTTGGTTTTATCCACTTTTTCATTAAGATAATCGTATGGCACCCACCACAACAATAGAGAAATATGCTTAAAAACGATAAAAGACACCATATCTTAAAATTTCGATCATTGACCTGATTTAAATTTTATGACAGCATAATAAGGTCAATATACTTTGTTTAATACTATAAATGTTTAAGTATTATCATAACTCATTTTTTTTGTTTAATTGAATAAAAAAAATTAGTAGGGATTTGAAAACCGATTGAGGATATTAGGACTGGGATATTTATAAAAATATTTATTCATATTTTAAAAAAAACCGAAAACTTAATGCTTTGTATCTTTTTAATGTCTGCCATTCATTTACTGTATTTCATTTTTAAAAGAGTTAAGTACTTTGTATCATTGTTAAAATTAAGAAAAAATCTTAGTGTAAAATATTTAGGGACTTTTATTCAATTAGAAAAAAATATTAAATGACCATTAACTCAAAAGGTAATGTACCAACTCTTTTGAAAGTGAAATATAACACTAGCATGATAGGTCTATAACACACATAAGATTGTTTTTCCAAATCTTCAGTGGAATTTTTTCTATTTGAGTAAACGTAACCCTTAACTATATTTAGAATTTATTTACTAGCTTCTCTAAAACAACTTCATTTTAAGATAGTTTTTCTATTTCATTATAATTTTAAAAGTTTTGTTCTTTATTTGTTTACAGGAGGTGCATTGCAGCAGTGGTCATCTCTTGACTCGCCCTCACCTGATCAGCCACGTAAGAGACACATATTGTTATTAGGTTTGCTGCTGACTGTCTATAGATACATGGCGGGCCGTTTTAAATTCATATTAGGCAAAGTAAAGCCAAATCTTCCATGTTATAACATCTGACATACCTCTATTTACAGTTAGTAACGAACCTAATTGTATCTTATTTGTGTAGGACCCAACTGAAAAAATCTCTGCGGCCTCGATGTTATCATGTTGCCGCCTATTATTTGCTACTTGTCAACTATAAAACTATAGGCGACAATCAGGCGACGCGTTTTATCCAATGACGTTGCAATATTTTATACCAAAGCATAATAAAGTGTTGCGTATTTTTCCAGAAAAGAGAGCTCACAAAAAGTATATTTGCAAAATCTTTTTACTAAAGGCTTACGATACATCTGCTTAGGTTTTAAAAGAGCCAAGCAGGTTTAAATTCCCCGAGACAACTGTGTTCACTCATTTTAATCACATATACGGTGACATTGGAGAAATAGAATCTTCTTTGCTTAGCATAAAATATGCAGTTATCATAAGGTTTAGTGAGGCATTAAAAAAGAAGAGTATCTTTGAGCTTCTTTTGTAAACACTGAAAGTTTATATAATAAACTTCATTTATATGTGTTATCACATTACAGACATTACAAATGCAAAGCCCTAATCACAATTTAAGGGTTTGAAAACTTTTATGTAAAACACCGCTGAATTAAGTTTTTAAGTTATTATAAATGACGAGAAAATAATGGTGTCATGTAAAACATGTATTGACTACCTACATTTTATGATATATTTCACCGAATATGATTTTTGGAAAATAACCATGTGAAGGATAAATATTTATCAAAAATTAAAATAAATCAAATATCAAATCACAACATCGTCACACTATAGTTACATAATTCACACAATTACTACATGTAATTTTGATTTAGGTTTGATAATTCCATATATAAGTAAATAAATGACATAACTAGATAGTCTTTTTGATATCATCGACAGTTGTTTCTTCAATAAAAATGGAAGTCGTAAACATGTTTACCTTGTCATTAGAAATCTAAAAAATTATTTTGTTAAAAACCATTCTGATTGCACACACAAGTACCCTGAAGTTGACATTGAAAAGATGCTTGAGTTTCTGATAGACAACACCTATGTAGTTTTTGGAAATCAAGTCTTCCAATAATCTGTTGGAATTTCCATGGGTACCAATTGCGCCCCATTGTCAGCAAATCTATTTTTGCATTCTTATGAAGCAGAATTTATTAAAAAACATGTACGTGAAAAAATAAATCACTCGCTGTGGCCTTCAAGTCAACATTCAGGTATATCGACGACGTATTATCAATAAACAACTGTTATTTCCATACTTACGTCGACTCGATATATCCAAGTGAACTTGAAATTAAAGATACCAAAGAGTCTGCGTCATCTGTTTCATATTTGGATATTTTACTGGACATGGACATTGATGGTAACCGAACAACAAAACTTTATGATAAACGCGGTGACTTAAATTTTTATATAGTCAACTTTCCTTACTTATGTAGCAATGTACCTTCATCACCTGCATATTGTGTTATTGTTTCTCAATTGATTCGATACGCAAGGGCATGCTCTTCTTATGAACAGTTTTGTAAGACGAAGCAAGCTACTGACAAACAAGTTTTTAAAACAGGACTATTAACAGTCTCGCTTGAATTCATCTTTTCGTAAGTTCTATGGTCGATACAACGACCTTGTCAGCAAATACAATCTTCCACTGGGTCGCATGCTGACTGACGTTTTTTATACTAATTGTTAGACCATAATTAATCTACGAACTTTTCCGATTACTTTTTTTTCGATTGCGACAAAGAGCACACGGCGGGTGTGACCAGTCAGCTGAGGATGCTCACTACTCCTAGGCACCTGATCCTTCCTCTATCTAGTTGGAGGTCCGTGTCGCTCTGCTTTGAATTTGTATTTCGTTTTATGGATATTTGGGAATGTTAACGGTTTGTTAATGTAAATTTTTCATAAAAAAAATTAATTATTCTTTTTTGAAAGTGTTTGACAAAGAATTATTTAACATTTATATGCCTTGTTTCGTAAGCTGCTTCTGTTTAAAGTAATGAAATTGTATTTGATATCCCCACACCAAAGCTGAGCGTTTAATTATATTGCCCATAAATCAATTAATACATAATGGAAAGAAATGTATTGTAAACTAATAAATTACATACTTTAACTTAAGTTAGATGATTTCAAACATGGGAATCTGTTTTCAATACGCAACGAAAGAAATACATTACCGTTTTTGATGAATTTTAAATGCTAAGGATATATGCTTAAAAATGTACAAAATATTTTTTTTACTTATGGCAAATAATATTATTTTCATTTTGTTCATTTTTTTATTATGAAAAATTAAAGTGAAATACAGTTACGCTTAAACGCTTATTCACACTTACAGCAAAGTCAGTATCATTTTTTTCTTAAATTTTTATCAAATCAATTTGAATGTAGAATTCACTTCGTCTATAACGAATACCGTTGTGTCAAACAGGTTACAGTTCTCAGCTAATGTTTTCAGCACCTTTTGGAAATGAAAGATACCGAGGTAAGCTACCAGTGTGTGTGTATATATATATATATATATATATATATATATATATATATATATATATATATATATATATATATATATATATATATATATATAACTGAAGCCATGATTTAATTTCTTTCTTCTCTTTTGAATTCAAAATTTCATAGACATGGTTTTTGTCGAATAAAGCAGTTTATTTTTAATAATACTTTTAAGAATTAATGTATTGCTTTTCTTTTACAGGCACAAATAGATGTCACCCTTTTCTTAGTGCTTTTGGAAATGAATGGATCTGTTTTTACTGTAAAACAGTTGTACGTAAAACTAATTTACCAGAGTACTGTTGTCACATACATTGTCCATCACGTTTTTAGCTAAACAGTTAATTATTTGATTTGCTAATTCAAAAATGTGATTAAGGGACCAGAGAATACTTTACAGTCTGGCAATGACATGTTGTTACGTATCTCGTCTTAAGTAATACTGTTTACTTATTTGCAAGATAAACAAAAATATTTTAGATTTAAAACCGTGACTGTTTAATCCAATTTTTTCAAAATATGCTCTAATTTGTATATCAAATGTTACAGTTTCTTATTATTGTGATGAAATATATATATATATATATATATATATATATATATATATATATATATATATATACACACAACTTTTAATCAATACGTTTGCTAGTACGAATCACTTGATATGAACACATATAATGCATATAAAGATAATGATGAATGCATGCATATACAAATCTTTGTGTCTGTGTCCTTTCAATAATATAACTTGTTTCCCTTTTGTGAATATCTATATTGTATAAATTGTATATTTACAAGAATGTACAATGATCACGTTGCCCCTTGAAGGCCCTCTATTGGTCAACATTGATCTAATCTGATTTGTTTTGAGTTTTGAAGGCCTGGGGAGAGTCTTAGTGATATATCATTTATGATCTTTTATGCCAGTTTTATTTTCTTTTATGTTAGTTTTCCTATATCTAGAAGATATAGGTTAAACCTATTGAAACATGTAAAATATAAACAAAGTATATGCTCTCTTAGAAATGTTCTTCTCATTTATAAGACCTTTACTGACGTAGTTTGGTACAACTGCTTAGATGGAGAAGTTAAAGATTTAGAAGATATTCAAGTAATTGCTGCAAGGATTAAATTAGATCAAAGAATTTACTTATCCAGGCCTGCACTATATGATGAATAAGGCATTGATTTACTATAAGATAAAAGAAAGGTTTACAAACTTACACTATTATAAAATAGTCGTTTGACTTGCACCCAAATACCTACAGAATTTTCTTATACTATGTGTACTACCACAAAACAATTACCAACCTAGACACCAAGATTAAGTTTGTTTTACCTCGGGAAAAAACAACTGGTTTTTAATTGATTTTTTTACCTTCAACCATGAGATTATATTTACATCTACCGAGTATGATTTCCTCTATTTCTAATGTTAACTTATGTTAATTCATAGCTTTATAGAAACAGCCAGACTGAAATATACACAGCTAGTTTATCAATTGGTCGACCCATGAAAAATCACGAACTGCACGAAATAATCATGATGTCCGACTCCAATTGCTATAGGAGACGATCTGACTGTTTCTTGTAGCTAATTTACTGATGTACATTAACAGTAATTTAGTGAATTCACGTACTGTTTACAATCAGTTTTATAAATTGTTAAAAGAAAGATGTAAATATAAACAATAAAATGCTTTCTTTGATGATTCATGCGGGTACTGCATGTAGCAATCATTGCAGAAAAAAATACATAACGCAGATCACCAAAGATTTTATTGTATAAATGAAAATTATGGAATGAATTACAATGTACCTCTTCAAGTTAGAATTTTACCAACTGTGTCTTCATTAGAAAAAAGCCATTAAAACATTTTTTTTGTAATAAAGAAAGCCAAGCAAACTTTGTGACTTTGAAAACAGAAAAACAATCTTCAGTTAAGAAAAAATGCAAACAATTTAAATGCTGACCTATTTGTGTGAAAATTCCATTTTTGATATGTTTGGTTATGCATCTGAAAATGTTTATCATTATTTCTTTGACTGTCCACATTATGATTTACAGAGGAAAGTCTTTATACAGTCAATAAGCAATATACATTTAAATATCCCACATTTCGTTGGACTTATTATTATTAGGGGACTGTAGTTTGCCTTATTACAAAAATGTTGCTATATTTAAGATTGTACGTGATTACATATTAGCTTCCAAAATATTTCAGTTTTGATACATTCTTCAAAGTGTCATCCAAAAAAACGAACTACCAGCTTACTTCAACATGTTTTGTTATGTACATGAATAATACCCGGTACCAAGCTTTTAATTCCATCTATTTTCCTTTTGTTTTTTCTAACCTATATTTTGATGTTACATTGTACCATCATTGTTAATTCTTGACAAGTAAAATAAAAAGGTGTGATTATAATATTTTCATTCTTTTTGCAAAAGTAATGCATACAAACATTAGCATAAATTTTTCAGTACACAACTTAAAGTGAAACTGTGACTCAAAATCGATGTTTTACTTTTTGACTGTGACATCTGAAATAAAAAATATACCAAATATGATCAAACGGGAGGTTTCAGACACTTTCAGTTTACAAAGCAATAAAACTCATCAGGAAATACACATGTGATTGCCGATGCTGTCTAAAAATAGTTACATTGGAATTGACACACCAAGAAAAGAGTTATAGGTTGAAATCAATCAATGTCTGAGGTAAAGAAAATGCATACATAGAACATACATCTTAATAAAACACATACAAGTTATATTAGTTCTTGAAAAGATCAGGTTTTGTAATAATTCGGGATATTTTAGGTTCGGCCCAGACCGGGTTTTTCTTTTAGTTTCTTTGTTTATGTCACGTGATACAAGGGTATAAAAGCTGTCGGCTGCTTAGTAAGTGATCAGCAGAAGAGAGAAGTTAGTGAAGTTTAATAAAAGGCATTGTGTCAATACAGAGCTCACCCGTTCGTAACGTTTTGATAGCCCATAGAGAGGTTGTCCTCTTGGTACTGTAGGTTAGGCATTGCAGTCGTTTTGGTTTGTCAGTCTTTCACAGTAGGCTTTCCTCGGAGAGGCTAGCCATGGTTCCTTTCTCTAGTGGCTGATCAGACTGTCGTCCAGGCCGGTGTGCCCACTGTCCGTCCTGAATAAGGCAGCTTACAGTGTGCACGGTGGTTGAAGGGCTACCACATATACTGTCCATCCTGAATAAGGCAGCCTACAGTATATGCGGTAATCTGAGGACGGTCAGTCATTTTAGCTGAGTGATTGACCTCAGTGGATTGTCACTGTGGATGTGTACTGTCCGACATGAACAAGGCAGCACCAGTACATCACACACAGTGTCAATAATTTGTTTATTATACCCTTGTTCTGTTTGTAAATATTCTAGATTCCCTGAAATTACCTGTTGATTATTAACCTAAGTAAGGTTAGGCAATACCAATCATTTTTGACAATCAATAGAAAATCATTATATTATAAGACTTTGTTAGTGTACACCCAAAACCCTGGAAAAGACCAGGCACGAACCCTTCCCCTGGTAGTATAAGTAGCACGGGGTGCTTACCATGTTAAATGCCACGCTGCAGAATTTACATTCCCCTGCGCTTACGTGACTATGGAGCGGATTTGAAACTCCATGTGTTTGTGTTGGCAACGAACAATTCTATTTTAATTCTTTTATTGGATTTATATAGTTTTAACCACTGTTCATATTTTTCAAGTGATATGTGGAAATCATGTAAAATTTTGATATTTGGTAATGCTACAATCACTTGAATACTAGCACCAGGCTAGCTTTGTGACCCTTTGAAGACGGGTTATCCATAATTCTATGCATTTGCGCAGTCAGGTAGAACCGCTGACACCAGATGCGAGTTCAACAGAGCAAGCGCTCGCGAGCGCTCGCCAAAATTCCCTATACCCGCAACACAAATTTTGGCGAGCGATCGCGAGCGCTCGCTCTGTTGAACACGCCTCAGCTGGTCATTCCCTGGCTGACCTGTGAAAAGACTCGATTTTGAGGGCAGCTCTTATTCGATGTACTGAGCGTCATTAGTGCAGTATGAATTGTGCTTGAACCTTGTTAATAAGTGTCCACGGATAGAAGACCGTGGTAAGTATATTTTATCGTTTTTGTGCAGTATTTTTTGTATTCGACTAGTAATTCTTGTTTATTCATTGAGCTAAAAATACCCTTGGCCAGCGTTCACCTGTCACGATGGAATGTTACACCAAAATTTTATTTTATGGATCGTTAGAGTATTATTTCTGAAGCAAGATTGCGTTGTTGATAAAAGGGTATTTGCCCTTAATTCTTTGATTTTGTTATACGATTTTTTTGGGTATTTTTTACGAAAAAGTAGAAAGTATATTTTAGTTGCAAGTAACGAACTGTAGAGTTTAAAATTTGTTGTGATTAATACATAATATAAATATTTAATAAACCATGACCGGTAATATCAACAAGATGATTTAAATTTTTAATCAAAAAATATTTATGTAAAAAAAAAACTTTTGAAATATAGCGCAACCTAGCGTGTGGTCTTATTTTTTCACTTTTCGTTATATATTAATCCATTCTAATTCACCTTTAATTTCTTTATCTATTAACAAATTTGTTCCGTTTTTACATATTAACAATTTACACAAACATAGGTCACTTTCTAACTCTGACTCTCGAACTAGAACTAGTCGTACTCTGACTCACGCTTTCACCCAAATATATACATAACGGGGGCAGCTCCGCCGGAGCTGCTATTACCCGGCAGCTCCTCGGCAGCTGCCGGTCAGTGATTACATAATGTACATACACACGCTTTTGTTGACAAACAAATCACTCTCAACAACAGTTTGAATTTTTTTCTATAGAGTATGTATGAAAAACACGTCAACATTCCCAGATTATCGTAACTTTGATTATTCTATCGGACACTCATATTAATTACGAGTTGCATCTTCGTTTCATACACCCTTTACTGGGGAGCATTAATTTACATAACAAAAATACAAGACATTTTTAAATTAATATCTAATAAACTGAAACGCATATGTACCTACTATACTATGAATTAATTTGAAATATACTATCTTCTGTCAGTCTGTGATGTATGTTCTTATCATGTCCTTATGTTGAACCTGAACTTGAACTTGAATTTATTGGACTTTACAATATAATTTAAAATTGATTTGTATAGCGTTATCACATACAAAGACACCGAAGAATGTAAATATCAATGTATCAATTACATCTAGACTGTGTAGGCTAGCTTGTATAGGATCATTTCGTTCCGTACTTGTGGTTCTCCCATGGCAGCTCAGATATAGTGTGTCTTGTTGTCTGGGTCTTACGGTATCCCCCTCCTCAATGTTCTTGTATCAAGAACTCTTAGAGAAGCATATCTTTGAATTATGTAGACAACATACTTAAAAATACAAAGATAATGGGAGGTCATTGTTCATCCCTGTGAGTTATGGCCAATTTAATTGACCTTTTTGCGTCTAAAATGCAGTATTAACCTGAATAGGATTTGTTATCAGTAGTTTTGATTAAGCAAATTTATGTCTTCAAATATTGTTTTTAATTATGCACAAGGTCACACCGAATAGACGGATTAAAAAAATTGTACAAAGCTGCATACTTTTTTGTGCGACCTGTTTGCACTAAAAATAGACAATTTCTATAATAATTGTAATTTGATTTGCAATAAAAAAAAAACATTTTGAATATCAAGAGTTTTATAATATTGATCCAGTTTGCCTAGACATGTATTCAGTATCATTTTGACAGAATAAAACATGGGGTCAGTGATGTAAGATTTAAGACATTTTGCCTCAAAGGTAAAATTCTCGCAAAATTGCACTTAAAATATTCAGACACATCATATTATGCTCAATGTCTGTCGCTCTCTCAAGATTTAATTTTGATCCTGTCACACAGAGCTTATGGAATATGTTACAAACCTACCAAAATCTTAAAAATTTGAATAATGAATAAAGTATAATACGGGTATATGGAAAAATATACTAAATTCTAAAATTGCTTGTTTTTTCTGCAGAAAAATAGGTCCCCAAAAACTGGTTAGTTTTTTTTAAATTAAATGGATTTTTTATGAATATTGTGAAATTATAAAATAATAATCTTTTTGTGATGATGAAATAAATAAAATCATTTTCTTTAAAATATAATGATCATCTGTGAAATGAAATCAAAACGTGAGGAGGGAATACCATAACCGAATTCACTCAATAACGCCATTATTATAATCCTAGCTATAAAATAAAAAATTAGTGATATTTCCAGAAAAAAACTCCTGCAAAGCCCATGAACTTCCATACACTTATACATGCACCGCATGCTTGTTTAAAGGAAACATGTTAAATTGTTTAAATTTTTCTTCTTTTTGATTTTTAGATTGCGGTTGTTGATACGGTCGATGACCCCAAAAAATGAAATAATTTTTAGTATTTTGATGTATCTCTGTCTTTGACACACTTTTGTCATTGTTTCTAGAAATAGAGATGAAGATAAAGTGGCCAGAATGTATGTTTACCTGTAGAATAACGAATCACATAGCGTAAAAATCGCTTTAAAAAACCCGAACTATTTGTCTTTACTTAAGTGCAATGTGAACAAACGTAGTATTTACGTGTTGTTTAATCTGTGCTTCTAATTTGCATTTTAAGGAACCTATATTAATATGTATGTATAAAGTATCTTCAAATTACTACTCTGTTTTCCGAGATTATTTAACATGGAATAGCATTTATAGTAATGATTAAATACTTATGGTCCAAACATTTTATCATAGTCAAAGGTACCTAGCACGTCAAATATTCACACCAAATGATACGTTGTACCAACTAGTGCGGTTGATATTTTAAAAGACGTAACTTTGATAAATAATGATATTAGGAGCACACAGGTACATGCAATGAGATTCACATTACATATATTTATTCATTCATGACAAATGATGATAAATATCTCTTTTTATTTTTTATCCGGAAATAAAGTTAAATAGCTCATTTTAAAATTCATTTTTTGGAAGAAGTTAAACAGCAATAAACAACTAATTCTGGGTTCATTTTTTGGATGAAATAAACAAGTTACCTGAGATATCCTACGCAGTCGTTTTGTTTGGATTATGCTGGTTAAGATGCAGTGGTCTTTGCGAAGTACATGTCTTCTTTGGTATATTTTAGTACCAATGGTTGGGACTGTACTTCCAATCTATCAGAGAGGTCAGTAACTAACAATTATCGATCGATTGGTCAATTAACCAAAGATTGATTCCTATATCTATTTTATCTGGAAAACCTATAATTAATTGCAATACTTTAATGTTTGATGAATATGGTTGATAAATCCAGTTTACAGAATAGAAAAGAAATACATTTAGATCTACTCTTGAAAATAATTTCGCCACAAAGCTCATATTTTATGAAATATCTAACAATGTAATTTTCTTTTAATGCAACCGGTAATATTTAAATTAGTGAGTTTGTAGTGTCTTTGTTAATATGCTATTTTGTGTGAGTAAATGGATTATGCATATTTGAATAAGTTATGATCTTAAAAAACTTGGACATTTTTTAAGAAATCTTTTTTCTCTCCGTAAAACACTGTGCTTGTTTATTGAATGTTTCCAGGATGTTACTCGGTGTGCATATCAAAAACTTGTAACTGTGTCTGATAAAGGTTTCTGTTCTGGCATTTGATAAAAAAATTTTTTTTACTTCAACATCTTCCTAAAACCCCAGGTTTAAGTTCTATTAGATGACTTGCATCTGAAAAATAAATGTACAACCTGCTATTATATTTTCCTTTCCAAAATAAGTTTCACTATCTTTATCAATCTGGTTTTTAAACAATTTATAATAGCACGTTTTCAGCATTTTATATTTTAGAAAAAACATGTTCTCGGCATTCATCTGTATCTGTGCATGAATGTGCATTTATATTTACAGACAATGTCTGGCGGCAGGATCGCCCATCTTCCGATAACTTGTTTTCATTATCTTCGGGTAAGTACTCTTAATATTTAATGTCAAACAGTGTAATACATACTAACAAGCGTCCGCAAGAAAAAAAAAACAACATTATATGTATCGTATTAGAATTGTTATCTACAAACGTTTAACATTTCTTTAGTTATTGCATTAATACAGTTTCCGAAATCATATTTTATCACAAAACGAACATGCAACTGTTTCATTTAATTGTTTTTAGTTGAGTTTTTTTCATATAATAAAACAGCAATCTAATAATTGAATAATTAACAGGTAACGTGTGGCAGGATCAGCCGTCCTTGGACCCTCTCCGTCCCTTCCATACAGGTAACACATCATACAATCAACCGATGTTGGTCTGTGTCATTATGTCAATATTAGCTGTAAGGCCAAAATAAAATTAATGTTTGTTTGTAGTTGCCTCCTGCCTCATTGAAACATCCCCCGCTGTTAAAATTTTACAAGCTAAAAATGAAGAATTTTTGTTGATGGAGATTTTTTGAATATTTTTTTTAACATTCTTTAATTAGTTTAACTTCAAGCTTGAAAAATAAAAAGCAATTTCCCTCCCTCCCTCCCGGGTCTTAAAATCCACACATGACAATTCCAATTAAACATTTTTTTTAAGAATGGCCTTATTTTTTTTATTGTAAATCTAAAATTTAACAACTAAAATGATAGGAAGGGTGATGAATTCTTTGTTCTCTTGTTATTTAGACTTATCAATAAATATTTCTAGACTTTGAACCGCGCATGCACGGGTTGGCATTGCATATGATATCGGACATTTACGAAACATCGACACACCGTATTGTTGACATTTACATAACCAAGCTATAAGCCTACAATAATGCTATTAATTTCACTACACTCTGCATAGTTAAAATAATCTAACTGTGTCTCGGGACAACCCTTCACCACACCACAGTTAAATTGACTCCCATGTAGGCCTACCCGTAATGTAGAAAAAATTGCAGAATCGCTCAGAAACGATTTTGGAGAAAATTAATGAAACTGCATTGAAAATAACAGTCAAATTATTCATAACAAGCCGTTTGAGGCTGTAAATACCTTTCATCTAAAAATTAAGTGAATATTAATGAAGAATTCAACATTTTTTCGCCAACGTTTTTACTAGCTTTGAATTTACACACCCATGTTGACATTCGGAACTCTCGGGATGTTTCATATTAAATGCACTGAGTTAGAGTTATCTCCCGTATTTCCTCTGATAGACAAAATATGTGTACCAAATTTTCAATAAAAATTTGCACGTATTTCTAATATCGTTTCTGAGTTTATCCATGCAAATGTGATATTGTGAAAACATAAACTAAAGAGCCTCCCGTGATTTAGTGTGCGTAGCGCAAGATTGTAAAATCCAAAAAAAAAAATCCAGATGATTTCCGGATTTTTAAAAGAAATATTCGTTGATTATTAATTAGCAAAGCTTGATTTAAAAAAATAAAAAACCAAATTTGTAATTGTTAAAGTACCAATGATGTTTAAAATATATAAAACAAAAGACAGTACTATTCCGATTTCTCGGTATTAAAGCCCAAAAATTCGAGTCTATTATTTTCATCTAATATAGTAGTATAGATTGTCGTCATTTACAAAATATGACTTCATTTGTTTTTTTGTACCTTATTATTAGAGATATATATTTTGCCTGATAAAATTAAATGATTTAATTTAACTTCATTAATCGTAAATGTTTAAAAAAAAATTATACGGAACAATCATAATAGCAGCTTTTTGTAGAGAAATTTAATAATTTCTCAAACATAGAGCTCAGATTGTTTTGAATTGTTAAAATTATGTAGATCTTGGATTTTTTACTTGTTTATCTGTTTTATTCACGGTCGAGTTTGATGTCAAATTAAATTCAAAAGGGTTCAAACACTTTTCAAAATGTTTGAAAATTCGAATTGCTATGGCTAAAATAAAGTGACGGGAAAACGCTGAGTTTGGACAATAGAAAAAGAAACATATTGTAATGCAATACCAAGTAAATTCGACCTGTTTACGTTTAGATGTAGGAAGTTATTGAACAATAATATGTTTACTATATTTGTGAGGGTTTATCTATACATTAATTTAAACTAGAACTCAGGCAACCATCATGGTACATTATAATTACAGGAAATGTTTGGCGACAGGAACCTTTTTCGGATTCATATTTCGGTAAGATAATGAAATAAAATACTATACATTCATTAAAGTTTCTTATCCAGCAGATTCATTATTCTACAATAAATGTTCTTATCCATAATTCAGTTTTATTACGTGCATTTCATTAATTTCAAGAGAAGTATGCATTATATTGAACTTCTTTTGGACAAATTCATTATTATTTAGAAATAGTATTAGTTACGTTTTTTACTCAGGGTTTTAGTTCTCACATTTGAATTGTTATAAAGTTCAATGGCATGGGTGAAATTTGTTCGAAGTATAAAAGGTTTATATGAAGTAAATTATTATTGACATAATATATGATATTTTTATTATAATATATAATTGAGCTCAAACAAGGTCGGACTTTTAGCAAAATAGAGGTAAATTCGGACGAAATTTTTTAGATTTTGTTTTTTTTTTTTCACTGAAATATTTTTGGTAGCATATAATATTCAAAATCAAGGTTATATTTTTTAGTCAACATACTATTGCATATATTTTGTTGGTTTTATCTCACTTTTTCATTAAGATAATCTTATGACACACACTACAACAATATAGAAAAACGCGTTAAAAGGTTTAGAGTAAGGTCAATATACTTAGTTTAATACTATAAATGTTTAAGTATTATCATCACTTATTTTTTTCTGTTAAATTGAATAAAAAATTGTTAGGGATTTAAAAACCGATAGAGGAAATTTGGAATGGAATACTAATAAAAAGTGAACAATAACTTAATGCTTGGTATCTATATGTTAAGTGTCTGTCATTTATAAACTGTATTTCATTTTTAAAAGAGTTAAGCAATCATACTGATATTTAGGGATTTTTCTTCAGTTTCCAAAAAAATACTAACTGACTATTAACACGAAAAGTTGGTCATGTACCTACTTTTTTGAAAATGAATTGTAACACTAGCATGATAGGTCTATAACACACATTAGATGGTTTTAAATTATCTTCAGTGGATTTTTTTTCAATTTGAGCTAACTTAGTCCTTAACTATATTTATAAACTATAAACTATTTATCTGCTAACTATATTTATCAGCTTCTCTAAAACATTTTCATTTTGAGACAGTTTTTCTATTTAATTAATATTAAGTTTTGTTATTAATTTATTAACAGGAGGTGCATGGCAGCAGTGGTCATCTCTTGACTCGCCCTCACATGATCAGCCAAGTAAGAGACAAATATTGTAATTAGGTTTGCTGCTGACTGTCTATAGATACATGGCGGGCCGTATAAAATTAAATATGGCAAGGTAAAGCCAAATCTTCCATGTTATTGTCATCCGACATACTTCTATTTACAGTCAGTAACAAACCTATTTCTATTTTATTTGTGGAGGACCCAAACTGAAAAAAACCTGCGTCCGCGATGTTTTCACGTTGCCGTCTATTTTTGCTACTTGTCAACTATAGAACTATAGGCGGCAATCAGGTGACGCGTTTTATCCAATGACGTTGCGATATTTTATACCAAAGCAAAATAAAGTGTTGCATATTTTCCCGGAAAAGAGGCCTCACAACAAGTATATGTGCAAAATTGAATAGTATGGTTAATCTTTATGCCGTTGGCAAAATTGTTTATTTCTTTACACCCCCCTTTTTTTTGAAAGGCATACGCTTTATCTGTTTTGGTTGAAAAAGAGAATTTTTTTTCTTACAATTGTATTATATCAATTTGAATATCATATTCGCTACGCCTATAACGAATATCGTTGTATTACACAGGTTACAGTTCTCAGCTAATGTTTTCAACACCTTTTGGTAATAAAAGATACAGAGGTAAGATACTAGTGCGTGTGTGTGTGTGTGTGTGTGTGTGTGTGTGTGTGTGTATATATAAATAAATAAATATATATATATATATATATATATATATATATATATATATATATATATATATATATATATATATATATATATATATATATATATATATATATATAATCCAAAATGAGTAAAGTTAATCCACACAAGTATTAAATGATAAATAACAGAAAGCCGATTCAAAATTCAAAAGTTTTATATATATGTATTGACCATGAACATATATATATATATATATATATATATATATATATATATATATATATATATATATATATATATATATATGAAGTCACGATTTCATTTCTTTTTAATTCAAATTACATAGACATTATTTTTTCTTTTTATCAAAAAGATTTTAAAATAATTTAAAGGATTAATATATTGCTCTTCTATTGCAGACATGCCTGAATGTTCTTGTTATCTAAATAGAATTGCGAAAATGACATGCGCTGAATGTCGAGAATATATAAAAGAACTTAACTTACCACAATGCTGTTGTGGCAACTACTGTCTTTCGCCTTGAGTCTGATTAATATACAGTACCAATCAGACCCATACAAGACGAAGTACAGAGTAATGGTAATCTGTTTAATTAAATTTTCACAAATAGGCCTTAATTTGTACATCAAATGTTACAGTTTGTCATTATTATAATGAAATATATAAAACTTTGTATCAATACGTATGCTATTTCAAATTACTTGATATAAAAACATATATTAAGGAGACAGTACAGTGCATCTTATCAAAAAACCGACTTGAAAAAATTTTCCGATCGGGTTCGGTATTTTTGTACTACTCATGAATGTATAAACTTTCAGAAAATTACAAAGTTCTCCATGCAATAAATCTAATTATTTCATTAAAATTAATAATTACGTATAACCTATCACATAAATACATCGCAACGTGTTCGGGGTTCAGCCTTCTATACTATTACGCATGCGTATTTACTGTAAACAAAACACATGCATGGCTCGCAAAGAATCTCCTGGACAGGTTTGTTGATAAAAATATGTCTTTTCTACTTCTCATAGGTAATAACTGTTCAAAGTTTTTAAAATAACCACAATTATTATTTTGTAAGCATGTATTTTTCGTGTTTATCATAGGAGTTGCTACAACCTAAATCTATTTTTATAAATGAGGCCCCTTGAGGGGTAATTTGACTTATTTATGTCTATTCATTTTAAAATGAACCTAGATTAGTAAACCATTCGTAAATTATCGAGGAAGTAAGTATATGTTTCATTTAGAGAATCGATTTAACCTCGTTTTCCATGATGACCGTAGTTAAACAAAGATCTTGTAGTTTTCAGCACGTGTCAATTACTGTCACTCAAAGTCCACGTGGTACAAATAAACGATATAAGATTATTCAGGTTTGTACGACCCTTGAATTTCCGAAAGCTTATAATTACGTTAATTAAGTATGTGAAAGGGATTTTCGTGTATTTCAACTATTACATTAAACATTATTTCTTATTTCCTAACTATACAATAGGTAAATCTGAAGTTATTCACACATGTGTTTTCAGCTGTACTGTCTCTTTAAGCATTAAAATAATGATATATGCATGTATATACCAGTCTTCTTGTCTGTGTCCATTCAATCATACAACTTTTTTCCATCTTTTGAGTATGTTTACATATTGTGTATATTTACAAGAATAAAAAATGATCCCGTTGCCCTTTGAAGGTTTAATATTGGTCAATAAATTGAACTGATCTGACCCCCCCCCCTCCCTCCCCCACCCATCTTCTGTGAAAATAAAGGAATCGATCGAAAATTTTGACCTTTTAACTTTGGGTGAAAATACACTTTGTGTCTTGGTTCTCCAAAGGAAAAATACGAGTACTCCGTGCAGATAGCGTTATTGATTTAAGACTTAACTTTTTAGATTTATGAAATGAATTTAATAATTTACGTTGTTTCTCATGATATATGCAACGCTGCAGTATTTACATTCCCCTGTGCTTGCGAACGAAAGACGAATAGAACCACATAAAAATATTTTTATCTCGTAATTACAAGTTAACTTTCTCGTTATTACAGGTTAGGAATCTCGTTATAACGAGAAAAGATCTCGTAATAACGAGGTAATTATCTCGTAATTACCAGTTAATTGTCTCGTAATGACGAGAAAAGATCTCGATATAACGAGGTAACTCTCTCGTATTTACGAGAAAAGATCTAGTTATTACGAGTAAATTATCTCATTATTACGAGAAAAGATCTCGCTATGACGAGTAATTTGTCTCGTTATTACGAAAAAGATCTTGTTATAACGAGGTAATTTTCTCGTTATTACGAGAAAAAATCTCGTTATTACGAGAAAAGATCTCGTAATAACGAGTAAATTATCTCCTAATACCGAGAAAAGATCTCGAAATAACGAGCTAGTAATCTCGTTATTAAGAAAAAAGATTCATATAAAATGGCGTGTTTCTAAAAAGACCTTCAAGTCGACTGGTTCAGACCTTTTAAGTCTATCTTTTTCTTTCCAGAAACGTTAATTCAATTGTGATTAATTCTTAAATTTTAACGGACATTATTTATAAAGAGTGTGGTACGAAACAACTTGGTACGATCTAACAAAAAAGGAGTTTGCAACCGGATACTGGCTTATCGATCCTTCGTGGTTCCCGAGCCCTGTATTGGCCTATAGCTGAGCTCGCAGACTTATAGATCACTACAACTGGTGTCAGAAGTGACCGATTCTACGTCCAGTTGAAAAATATACATATCCTTTTTTCCCCTTGTATTTTGATTAGCGTAGGGCAATAGTGTCGAGAAAACTCGGACATTCCCGCGTTTTGTCAAACTTGGTTTCTCGCAGTATAGGAGAAATTAATCTATCAAGTGTGACAATATTGATACGCTACTATTTGACAATAATTTTTAAAATTTTATAATTCTATCTCATTCTCTATTTAGCGCCAGTGTTGATTTTTAATTTGTAAATTTGGGTACGGAAACCCATAGCTGTCACAATTCGAAATTTTATTTTCCATTACATACAAATTTTTGCGATATCATTCGATTGCGATAGAAATTTTATTTTAGAGTTTTTGTTTGAATTTCTAATTTCATACGTCATATTACTTTTGTATTCAACCCTTCAATCTTCATATAATCATATTGCATATTATTTTGTTCATGTCATTGTCTGGACCAAAAATACAAGCTTTTCTCAGCAAGCCACCAACAACACCTCAAGGGTCACTGTGTCACACACCAATTCTTCTGTCAGACAGCAAAGGTTTTGCTCTTAAAAATAAGACCCCCCTGAGATTGGTCGAGTTTTGGTGCCAAAGTGGCCTGCAAACTGAAAAGGCCATAGATCAACTTGAACATAGATTGGAATCCAGAGACTTTGGTTCAGCACTGATTTATATTTGGCTTGGGACTTGTGACATTACCAGAAAAGAGGGGAAAATAACTCAAGTTCGCTGCTGGGACAATACCATCGTAGATACCATTACGGCACAATACCAAAGAGTCATAACAATTGTATCCAAGTTCCAAGACATCAAAGTGAATTTCATTGAAATACCGTGCTACTCAATTGTGGCATATAATCGGCACAAAGGTCATTCCAATTTAGACTTATTCGAAAACCAAGACATTGAAATTTGCAGGCAAGTGGAAGCTCTAAATGCAAATATTCGTGCAATAAATTCAGAAATTGGACAATCTACTTTGCGATTTAATAAGGACATAACACGCAGACGCAAGGACACATACACTCGCAAGAAGAAGAACAACGGTGTAAGGATTTCTTAAAAGTTTTCTGTTTTTTAAGACGGCCGTCATCCAGGCACAGAATTGGCCTTGATCTGGAGCAGAAGGTTGACTGAGGACATTAACAGAAGTTGTTTCAAAGTTTTACCAGAAGACATTTTGGACATACATGTATCTGAGGAGGATTTAAAATCAATAGCATAATGCCTGCTATAAACTTGAATACTGCGTCTTATGAGGACCTAATTGAACTCGAAGGAATTGGTCAGCACAGAGCCACAGCTATCCTTAAAGTACGGGAGGAAAAGGGCTTTATAACAGAGGATGACTTATGCCAATTCCTACAGGGCACCTATAGTACCATAAGAACTCTGTTGGATGAAGAAAAAGTTTCTCTGGACACACCACCACAGTTACTTCAAGCACTTAAAAAGGAATTGGATGACCGAATGGAAAAAAGTCGAGCGATTTTAAGGAGCAAATGAAGGCTTCGCAAGAACACTACGAACTCATGCAAACACAGTTTGAGGAAAACCTGAGAAAAACATATAAAGAAAAGTTACTGAAAATAAATGAAAATGCTGTCGGTAATTTGGCTCCACATGGTGTTTATGGTGGTGGTAATCCATGGACGAAACCTAAAATGGACGTCAAAAGGGAAAACACCTCGATACCTAGTGACAGTGCTACTGCTAATTGTGGCTGGCTTTTGTCTGGCCAGCCCAGTGGGAACACTGCTGCTAAGGTAACCACAGATGGAAATTCACAAAAAGTGAAAAGTGGACAGAAACCCAATTTCATGACCAGTTATCAAACTATGGGTCCTCACCACCAAAGATGGCTACCTTCGATGGAAAATCGGAATGGAATCCATACATTGTGCAGTTCAACATGATAGCGACAAGATATAACTGGACCAATGACCAACGACTGGAACGCCTAATTGAATCTTTGCGTGACAAAGCATTATAGTATTACTGTACATGTTCAGCCCAAGTACAGAGCAGTTTCTCATCACTTTGTAAAAAGATGAAAACAAGATTTGGCCAGCGAGATCTCCCTCACACAATTAGGAGGAATCTCCAGTATATCAAGCAAGGTGACCAATCTGTTGATGAATTTGCAGAAAAAATCCAGGAGATGGTAAGTGAAGGTTACCCACAGGCTCCAGACTGTGTAAAAGAAACGATAGCTACTGACACTTTCCTGAAGGGTCTCGAAAATAAAAGAGCAGCACTTACAACAATGGACAAAGATCCTCCTGACCTTGAGACAGCCTTACAATTGGTTAAGGCTGCACTCAATAATCAGAGATTAATCTTAGGCGCTAGAGGTGAGGAAGGTTCGTTTTGAAGAGGATGACTTCGATAGTGACTTGGGCTTGTTGAATGAATTTGAAGTTAGACCAATACGACCCCAAAGCAGAGTAGACAAACTTTCAGAAGAATTAGCTGAACTGCTGAAGTTCTAGTTTTAGTTCTGTTTTCAACTCTTCACTACTCAAAGCAGCACAGTGTTTCAACTGTGGACAACGAGGTCACTTTGCTAGAGAATGCCAAAGGCCACACACAGGTCTCGTTCCCCATCCCCTAGATCACCGAGGAGAGAGACCAGGACTAGTCCAACCAGTTATGACATACGAATGTATGACAATAGTCAAACATATCCATACAACTTGATGCTAGGGATCTCTATTAACGGAAAACCTGTTCAAGCTATTGTTGACACGGCAGCCCATAAAATAGTTATCAGCCAAGCTTTCGCCAACACCTTCACCCCACCATTAGTTTGTGGAGAAAAAGTAACCATGAAGGGTGTAGGGAATTCTGACTTTATTGAGGCTAACTACTTTAAAAACATTCAGATTTGTATTGGGAACACACAAGAAGACCCCATCACCTGGACTGCTCTTATAGCTGACATATCTGATCCTGTCATCTTAGGTCTGGATTTTCTAAAGCCACAAAACGTTACCATTGACCTTAATGAAATACAGATAGTCCTTGGTGGCAAACGGGTGAATGCAACTCTACTAAATGCAGGAGGTAAACAAGTTCAAATAGCTAGAGTGAAATTAAGTCAAAAAGTGAGAGTTGAACCATTTTCATCAGTGCAGGTTCTTGGCCATTTGGACCAACACATAGCTGGTACCTTGGTATTCAAACCATGTCATAATGTTAAGGGATTGCTTTCACCACATGCTTTAGTTGATAACAGCGATCAAGTGCTAGTCCTCTTGCGCAACTTGTCAACAAGACCAGTTAAACTTCAGAAAAATGTAGTGATTGGGACTGTTTCTGAGGTGGACCAAGTCGCCAATGGTGGAAAACTTCAAGACTACAACAAGACAAATGAACGTTTTCCTGTCGAATTACCAGACCACTTGATAAACCTAGCAGATAGATCAACAAGAGATCTAACCTCCGAGCAAAGTCAAAGTGTTCAACACCTTCTTCTGGAATTCCAAGACATTTTTTCTAAAGGAGACTTTGACTTGGGACTGTTCAAAGGGATCCAACACAAGATAAACACTGGCAATGCCCACCCGGTGAAATCCAAATTGAGGCGCACACCACTAGGATTCCAATCAGAGGAATAGGAGCATCTGAAAAGTATGCTGGACAAAGGTATCATCGTTCCATCAGTTTCTGAGTGGTCGTCAGCACCGGTCCTGGTTCGGAAAAAAGATGGGACCATTAGGTATTGTATTGATTTTAGGGGAGTTAATAAAGGCACCAAGAATGATGCTTTCCCAATCCCGAACATGGAGGAATGTCTAGACATTCTTGGAAAAAACAATTTTATGAGCACGCTTGACATGGCACAGGGATGTTATCAGATAGAGGTAGACCCTGATGATAGACACAAGTTGGCATTCATCACAAGGTATGACCTATTTAAATTTGTACGAATGCCATTTGGAACATGCAATAGCCCTGCAACCTTTCAACGGGTGATACAGTTAGTTTTACAAGGTCTTAACTGGAAAGAATGCCTTGCTTACCTAGACGATGTAATAGTCTTAGGTCAGAATTTTGAGGAACATTTAATAAATCTAAGAGCGGTATTTGAAAGATTTAGGACCCATAATCTCAAACTAAATGTCATCTCTTCCGGAAGGAGCTTCAGTTCCTTGGTCGCTTGGTTTCAGAAAAAGGGGTCAGCATCACTACCGAGAGTGTAAAATTTATGGCAGAATGGCCGACACCCAAATGCAAGAAGGACCTTAAAGCATTTCTTGGGTATGTTAACTATCATAGAGAGCATATAAAGAGTTTTGCGGAGATAGCAGCACCTCTGTACACTCTCACAGGGCCAAAGACAAAGTTTATCTGGAATAAAGAGAAGGACACAGCATTTATTTCTCTTAAAATGAAAAACCCTGCAGTTCTGGGATATTCCACTGATGATGGCATGTTCATATTGGACACATATGCTTCGGACAAGGCTTTTGGAGCAGAACTGTCCCAAATTCAGTGTGGTAAGGAAGTCTTAATCAGTTTTAACAGCAAGACCTTGACATCTACTCAACGGAAGTACTGCGTTACTAGGAGGGAGTTGCTAGCTGTTGTAGCATTTACTCGTCACTACCGATACTATCTCCTGGGCAGACCTTTCATTTTGCTGACAGACCACAACAGTCTGGCATGGTTAATTGGGTTCAAAAATATTGAGGGGCAACTAGCTCGCTGGCTAGAGGAGTTATCACAATATGATGTTACCATCCAGCACCGAAGTGGAAAGAAACACCAGAACGCTGATGGCCTCTCCAGAATGTCAACAAATGACCTGTCCTGTGACTGTTACAATGCTGGTTGTGATGTCAGTAGACTACCTTGTGGGGGCTGCAGTTACTGTCGACGGATGCATGCTCAATGGGAACGCTTCCAGGAGGATGATGATGATGTAATCCCCCTAGCAGTTCGGACCCTTCAAGAAACTGATAAACCAAAGGAAACACCTAACTCCATAGACAAGGATGCATGCAACTGGGCTTCTGCCTTACCAGATGAAGAAATCAGAGATGCACAAATGCAAGATTTAAACACAAGTACCCTAATGAAATGGAAGGCAGAAAACTATGTTCCAACTGAACTGGACAACGAATTTTGAATGGTATCCTTTTCTATGAGTGGTTAGATGGCTCTATGTCCCGACTATTGCTTGTGGTCCCAAAGTCACTACAAAACTGTGTTCTGGAAGAAACTCATGACAACAAATTAGCAGGCCATATGGGACAGCAGAAAACCCTACAGAAGGTGAAATCAAAGTATATCTGGTTTGGAATGAGTTCAGATTGCGAGTCTTATGTCCGAACGTGCACAGTATGTAATGTCAACAAGAAAGCCAATATACATGCCAAAGCAGGCCTTGGCCAATACCATGCTGGAGCACCCTTAGAAAGAGTGCATATTGACCTGATGGGTCCCTTTGTGGAGTCTGGCAAAGGGAACAAGTACATTTTAATGATAGTCGACCAATTCACCAAGTGGTTAGAGTGTTATGCACTGCCTGATCAAGAAGCGGAGACAATAGCAACATCATTTGTGGAAGAATTTGTATCTCGATTGGGGTGCCTCTCCAGGTTCATTCTGACTAGGGTAGAAATTTCGAGAGCCGCTTATTTCAGGACATGTGTAAACTACTCCAGATAACAAAGACGAGAACCACCCCGTAAAGGCCCTGCTCGAATGGACAGGTCGAAAGATACAATCGTCTTGTTCTCCAAGCCATCCGATGTTATATGGAAAACATCTCACAGCAGAAAGATTGGTACCTACACCTCGAACAAATAGTTGGGGCAATCCGAGCCACTGTCAATCGACAAACGGGATTCACACCAAACAGAATGATGCTGGGGAGAGAAGTCTCTCAACCTTTAGATATAATGTTAGGAAGGAAGATACCAGGACAAAAACCAGCAGAATATGTGGAAAATTTGGAGGAGGCTCTTTCAGTGTGTCATCAAGCTGCGAGGGACAACTTGGGGGAAGCACAACTCCGTCAGAAGAGGACCTATGACATAAAATCAAAAACAAGAAGCTATGAGGTGGGTGATGTGGTATATATGGTGGATACCTCTTCCAAAGTAGGCCAATCGAAGAAGTTGAGGAGGCGATGGATAGGCCCTTTTGTCATTGTTTATAAGTTTAATCATGTGCTATACAGAATCCAAGAGAAAAAAAATAATAAGGTGGTCCACCATGACAGATTAAAACTTTATCAAGACAGAGATCTACCCTTATGGCTTAAAAGGCTACGACATTCAGTTCTTCACCCAGAACCCAATGACAAGGAGTCCAAACTGCAAAATCAAGTACAGGAGGAATTACCGCAGTCCAGTTCTTACGAAGATGATGCCGTAGGCCTCACAAATGAAGGACATGAGAATGAACCATCAGATGATCTGGAGATCTGCCAAAGACCCCCTCGAAAACGACAGGCACCTAAATGGATGAAGGATTTTTGTCTTTTGGACGATTAATCATTATGCCATTGGAAATTTTAATTATAATTATATGTATCTGTATATCTTTTCCTTCTTATCCACTCCTCCCTCTGTAGAATTTATGTTTTTTTTATATCTGTATCATTATGCTTTTTCTTCTAGGATGTGTTCCAAATGAACTTTTATTCCCTTTTGATGATGTTTTACTTGCATATAGTCAAAGTGGCTTGATTTTTCTGGCCCAGCTGACTATTTCATAAATATAATACGCACTGTACATCTCTTAAAAATTATGAGGGGGGAGGAGTGTGGTACGAAACAACTTGGTACGATCTAACAATAAAGGAGTTTGCAACCGGATACTGGCTTATCGATCCCTCGTGGTTCCCGAGCCCCTGTATTGGCTTGTAGCTGAGCTCGCAGACTTATAGGTCACTACAATTTTTACATAAAATGATCGGATTTGACATTTTATCATATATGAATAAGTGGAAAAAGAACTTCCTTATTTTTCATATTATATAATATGATCCCACTCCAAAATGAATAATAGATGACTTTAATGACTATATAGTTTCAATCATGCATAAACAGGATTTACCCGAATTGTGTTTATATTATATGAACATACGCAACCTATATACAGTGTATATTGAAAATAATTGATTTTGTATATTAACATTTTGGAGCCTGAAATTAAATTACATGTATCCTTCCTATTAATAAATAGTTCAATTAAATTATTTATCAATCTGCTTTATTCCTTCTTCTGATTTTTTTTGTAAAACTGCTTGGTCCGATTTTATATCATTTTTTTTTTATTACTGAGTGGAATTGGGTTCTAAATTTATGTAGATCAACAAATTTCCGATTTAATTTAACATGCTTAGAAAGTACTGTAAGCATATTTGACAAATAGTAAAATCACCGTGCAAGGTTGTAATTAAAACATACTGGAAATACTATTTAACGAGTTTGAAGGGCTACAGTATGAGCGTATCTGCGGAGATAAGGTAGGCTTTTAGGTTATGTACCATGGTTATTTTTTCAGGGATTGGAGAAATGATGGTCTTGAACTTGATAATCTGTTCGTACCAATTTTCTTATTATTAAACCCCAACTTCCACTTTATATTTAACCAGGCTGAAGCTACCAGCCACTAATAGCAGCACCTAGGCCCGTAGAAGCTAGAGTGGTGATGAATTTCTTTTGAGAATTTTTTTTACATCCTATCCATATTATTTTTGTTTTACTAAAGTTAATCTTTAATCCAGACACATTTGCTTATAAGTCTAGTGTTTGGAGAATTCCATCAAGAGATTTTAGAGAGCCGTCTGTGATTAATGAAGTGTTATCTGAATACTGCGATATTTTTTATTCTTCCCCATCTATATTCATGCCCTTTATATCTTTATTATTTCGAATTATAAGATACCGAGAATTTCAGCACAGAGTATAGATAAATATGGAGAAATGGAATCCCCTTGTCTACATTCTCTCTCTGGTTGGAAATATTCAGATATTCTGCCATTTTGTATAATGGAGGAAGTTATATTGTTGAAGAAAACTTCTATCCATTTTTTAATTGATTTACCAAATTTAAAAATACTAGGTTTTGAAAAAAAATTTCAAAGACACTGAATCAAATGCTCTTTTCAAAATCAATGAGCATAATTTGACCTAGTATTTGTTTACTTTCAGTGAAGTTCATAATATCATATACAAGTCTGATATTTTCCCCAATAAACTACCTGTTAATAACATTATGGGACGCCAAGTCTTCAAAACCTGTTTAGGTTTATCTTGTTTTTGGAATATAAGTGATTATTACTAATTTATAAGTAGGGGACAAATCACCAATTTCATACGATTTATTAGTTGCTACAATAATAAAGTATTTTAAAATAGGCCAACAAATTTAGCTGTAAAACCATCGGCACCAGGGCTTTTATCATTTTTCATATTTTTCAAAAAATTGAGGGCTTCATGTTCCTTGAATGTATAGAATTTGGCCATTTTCTCTTTCTAGTTTGTATTATGTTTTTGTTAATCATTTTTGGCGTAAACAGTATGTTCTGCAATACAATGATATTAACAACTGTAATGTAGTGTTATATTTTGCTACTATCAATTAAAAATGCGTAAGTTTATTACTATCAGAGTAAATCGACCAATCATTGTCTTATATTTACTTCTATCAAGTATTTTTTCCTCTATTTCTTACGGAAACTTGCACTTAATTCATAGTTCTATAGAAACAGCCAGACTGAAATCTACACGCCCCATTTTATCAATTAGTCGAAATCTACAGCGACCAAAACTGACACACTCTGTTTATCGTTTGATCGAAACTTACAGCGACTGCACAAAATAACCATAATGATGTCAGACTCAAAGCCTCACAGGAGACTATTTGGCTGTTTCTTTTTACTAACGTACTAATGTACATTAACAGCAATTTAGTGAATTTTACTAACTTTTCATAATCAATTATTAATTAGTTAAAAGAAATGAACATTAACTTTAAAATACTTTCTTTGATGATTTATGCGGGTTATGAAGGTAGCCATCATTGCAGAAAAATAAACATACTGCAGTAACCCGCTAACGCGATGCAATGTCGCTACCTTCATATCCCGAATGAATCACTAAAGGATTTTATTTTTTAAATATTCATGAAAAAGTATGTCGTATGCTAACATGAAGTATTAAAAAAACTTAGACATACAATAGGCATACAATCTTTATATTAAGTACAAAAGACTATTTAAAGTAAAGCTTTGACTATATCATACGTATTTACTTTCAAGTTCATATTAACACGTGTAAACCATTTATTCCTCAAACCCTTTGAAGTTGTTCTGATTTTTTGAAAGCAGGTGCCTGGCAACTTTGGTCATCTCATGGCACAATGTCACCCCTCCTGCCAGGTAAGTACCTCGTTGATCGTTACAATTTTGCTACTTTTTTCCTGGAAATTGATAAACCAGGTTAAACGTTTCGACATTTTTACTTCAGATATTGTGGATTTTAGAGAGTCGTTTTCTCATAAAAAAGTGTGTGATTTTTGTTTTTCGTTATGGACTGTCGGAGAAAAAAACGTCTGCCTTGACTTCGAAACTTGTAAGTATTTACGACCATTTGCTGCAATTCAAAACAGCAATATTATATCAATTCAGTATGTATGCTTTTAGCATTTTCTCATCTTTTTAAAATGTTACATAATGTGAGCCATGTGTGAATTGCGTATTTGCAAAAAGATGGTAATTTGTTTAAGATAGGGAAACATCATTTCTGCAATTTTTAAAGATTTTAATCTCTTTTGATATAAATGCCTAAAAGTTAACGAATTTAAAACCGAACTGAAACCGAATCAAATGATTGGGTTTCAGTTGTTCCCACGGAGCTATTCAATATTTTACTTTTTGAAATTTTAAACAGGTAGAAATCTAGTGTTTTCACCTTCTAAAAATGAAAGATCTAGAGGTAAGGGACACTTTATTAACAATTGATCATTTGAACCCCTTGAAAACGGCAAAGTTCTGCCTCGTGTTAACTATTGCGCTGGCATACGCTGCATGTTATTTCACTACGGTCAGCCCAAACCTCAGCGGAATCTCACCTGTACTCAGTGCTGGGACACCGGACACACAAAAATTTTTTGCAAAACCGAACCCCGTTGTAAAGTCTGCAAAACACCTGGCCACAAACCAGGCGACTCAAGGTGCTCCTCCTATCAAATTCAGGAAAGTGTTATAGCCTTCAATGGTAAAAATAACATTTTGTCAAATTTTTACCCATGTGAGCTCAACATCTTCGGAGTACAACACAAGTCCGCAGAGCATGCATTCCAATATGCAAAATCAATACGATGCGGGGACCTGGAGGCTGCTAAGTCCATCCAAGAGGCTAAAGACGCTCTCTCCGCCAAACGCATCGGAGACAAAGTGCGGATAAATGAGCAGTGGACCGAATCGTGTGAAGGTGTTATGACCGAAATTATAGAAAATAAATGTGTCCAAGTTGAGAGGTTCAGGGAAAAGCTCAGGTCTGTTAAGAAAAACACATTGTTTGCCGAGTCAACATTCAACGACAAATGGGGGACAGGGCTGGATAAAGCTGGTACAGAAAACACAAAAGCTTCTGACTGGCCCGGTCAGAATCTACTAGGCCATATTATTGGAAAAGTGGCACAGAAAATCAGAAAAAGGAAAAAAAGCGACCAATGGAGTCAGCCTAAACAGAGCTCGAGACAGCAAAAAAAGCACAGTACAACGCAGAAAAATATAGCAGAAATGCTTCGCTCCCTGCGCGCCAACACTGATGCCGAATCCGCGTCAGGTTGTGATGCATCTTCAGAAACTGACTCCGAACCCGAGGAATCCGGTAAAGGATAGACCAAATACTGTCACACGAGTTATAAATCAATGACCACAATGTTCGTTATTTGGACTCGCCTTAGGAACAGTGGTATGACAATTATATGTACGATTACTAGCAAATGCACTTGCTCTGTTCTATACTTTATGCACTTGATAGTTATTTTAATATACAATTCTAAGTAATGGAAAAAGTAAGCTTTATATCAGTAAATGTTAGAGGTCTAAGTACAGACGAAAAAAGGAAAACAAATATATTCATGGCTTTATGAGAAAAAAATAGATATCGCACTTCTGCAAGAAACACATTTTGTTCAAAAATATGAATGTAAATACAACACTGGTTGGAAAGGGAAAACTTTTCATGCATATAGTGATTCAGTTTTTAGTAGAGGTGTAACTATTCTTTTTAGAGAAAATCTTGATATTAAAGTTATGAACTTTAAAAAGTCATTAGATGGAAGGAAAATGTTGCTAAACGTTGATATAAACGGTGAAATTTTCTCCATCATTAATGTTTACGCTCCTAATATATTAAACAACAGACAAATTTTCTTTACAAAATTAAAATCTTTTAAATTTATAGAAAAAAATTGCTTAAATGACAACATAATTCTTTGTGGGGACTTTAATTGTCAAATTAATGATACAAGTGATAAAAGTTGACACGTTTTGAAAAATATCATGAACAAATTCAACTTAATTGACTTTTGGAAAAGTGAATTTCCCGAGTTGAATGGTCTAACATGGTGTGATGCAGAAAACAACCCTAAAAGTAGGATAGATTATGTACTATTAATGAAAATATATATCGTAAATTTGGTGGATTAATAATCAGGAAAATTCCTGGCACTCATTCTAAAGGAAATCGCATGTCTGACCATAGGTTTTTAAAATTTCACCTGAACTTATCGTGTGAAAAAAGAGGCCCAGGCTACTGGAAGTTAAATGTGTCAAATATAGAAAACGATAAATAAAAAAAGGAGATTCATAAAATCATTGATAATTTGGATAACTCATTGAACCCAGTCGACAAATGGGAATGTATTAAACGTAAGATAAAAGAATTTTCTATTAATTTTTCGAAATATCAACAGAGATCAATTAAGAAACGGAAAAAGGAAATTGAGAAAGAAATTGAAAATATAGAAACTAGTAAAACTGAGGAATTTGATTATAAAAAGCTTAAACAGTTAGAAGCAGAATTAGATTCTATTTATGATAAACAATCAAAAGGTGCACATATTAGATCTAAAGCAAAATGGGTAGAAAATGGCGAAAAAACACATCATATTTTCTAAATTTAGAAAAGCAACATCAATCATCAAACGTAATAACGGAACTTTTGACTTCAAACAATGAAAAAATTCATAATACCAATTCAATTATGGGGGAAATGTTTAAATTTTACCAGAGCTTATACGCAAGTATAAACATTGATAATAAAATAATTGATGAGTACTTATCTGAAATCAATGTACCAGTAATAAGTGAGGATAATAAACGTATGCTAGATAAATTTCCGACGTTCGAGGAATGTACAGAAGCTGTCAATAGTATGAAACACGATAAATCGCATGGACTTGATGGATTACCAAGTGAATTCTATCAATGTTTTTGGAATGTAATTGGCCCTTATTTCTACGATGCTCTTAAAGATATATATGAAAATAAAATGATGACATACACACAGCGGCAATCAGTAATATCGTTAGTGTTTAAGAAAGGAGAAAAGAATTCTTTAAAAAAGTATCGTCCAATTAGTCTAACAAATACTGATTACAAAATCATAGCTTTTGTTTTTGCAAAAAGACTACAGAAGATCCTAAAAGACATAATAAATGATAACCAAACTACATATATAAAAGGAAGATACATTGGAGAAAATGCCCGGCTTATATTAGATATATTTGAATTTTGCGAATTAGAAAACGTGGAGGGAATTCTGTTATTTTTAGATTTTGAAAAAGCATTTGATTCGGTTGAATGGAATTTTCTTTTTAAAACTTTAAAAAAAGTTTAATATCGGACAAAGTTTTATTACATGGGCAAACATTTTGTATACAAACCCTATTTTTAAAATGAAAAACAACGGCTGGCTTTCAAAATCATGTTCAATGACAAGAGGAATAAGACAAGGATGTCCTTTATCAGCTTTCTTATTTCTTTTTGTTGCAGAAATATTGGCGACTAAAATTAAAAATCATCAAAACATAAATGGCATTAAAATAAATAACTATGAAATTAAAAGTATACAACATGCAGATGATTTAACAGTGGCTTTGAATGACGAAATCTCAATGAAGAATACTTTAGATATTATTAAAGCATTCTGTGAATGTGCTGGGTCAAAAATTAATACTAATAAAACTGAATGCATATTATTAGGAGATATGAAAAACGAATTTGAAGAGCTTCATGGAATCAAAGTAACAAATAAAGCAATTAAATGATTAGGTATTTATGTAGGCCATGATAAGGAAGAATGCTATAATAAAAATTGGATGAGAATTTATCATGACATGGAAAAACTATTTGAATCCTGGAAACGAAGAAAATTAACACTCTTTGGAAAAGCATGTATTATTCGGACTCTAGCTATTTCAAAACTTGTATATACTTCGTCAATACTTAGTCTTCCTGATAGCAATTTTATTAAAAGAATACAGAGATTGGTTTTTAACTTCATTTGGGAAAAAACGGAAAGAATCAAACGAAATACTTTAATTGGAGACATAACAAAAGGTGGATTATCTATAGTAGACGTAGATTGCAAGTTAAAATCATTAAAAGCAGCGTGGATTCCAAGATTACTTAACTCAAAAGGCATCCTATTTGATATTCTTAGTAACCAGTGTAAAAAACTTAATATCGATATACACTTTCTTTTAAAGTGCTCCACTACTAAAACAGAGACCCTAATTAGCATAAAATTACCCCTATTCTACAAAGAAATATTTTTTTGTTTTAATGAATGTAAACGTGAACTGCACTTTGAAAAAAGATCACCTGATGATATTTTACAACAACCAATATGGAATAATTGTAACTTAGTATATAAGGGAAACTCCGTTTTCTTCGAAAACTGGATTAAATCAGGAATACTATACATTAAAGACTTGTTTGACGACGAGGGTAACTTCAGACAATTAGAACATTATGCAAATATTATTAATAAATCTAACTGGTTATGTGAATACAAAATTCTTTTTCAAATAACTAAATCAATTCGAAGACTTTACTCATTCAGCAATGTAAACTTTATAAACATACAAAGCGTAATGAGTTTCAACTTCCCTCTGGGATATTACAACTTGACTGGTAAATCTAGTAATTTTTTCTATAAAAATCTCATTGAAAAAAAGTTTTGTAAGCCTTCTTTTCAATTAATACTGCGTAAAGAATATGAAATATACGATGAAAAGAGTTGGAAAAATATTTATGAATGCAAGATTAAAGATATAAAAGATAAACATGTAGCTGTTTTCAGTTACAAGCTTTTAAATAATATATTATGTAATAATGTATATGTGAGTAAATGGAAAAAAGATATATCAAATCAATGTGTACACTGTAAACAAATAGAAAATATAAAACATTTGCTTTTTGAATGTAACAATGTTAAAAACATATGGAATACTGTTAGTAATTTGTTGTCATTCAAAATACAATGGAAACATATTGTTGTTGGTTTCTTCTATGAAAAAAGCGATAAAACTAAATCTCTAGATTTACTTATCACTTATGTAGCTTATAGAATTTACAAACAAAAAATGCTTTGTAGATTGGATTCTATGAATGAAACTGAATGTATCATATATAATCATGTTAAAAAATCCACTTGGTTTTATGCCTCAGTTTTACGTTTTTTAAATGCAAATGCTGAGTGCAAGTTTTTTGAAAATCTGTCAAAGATGATGTGATATTTCTTACAGTGAACAATTGTAATATAGTAAACTGCTATATACCATGGATACATAGAGTCTGCCTATGTATCTCTACACCCAGAGACTATGTGATTGATAATGTTGTCTACCGGGTTAGGCAAGATACTACTTGTACATTTATTTAAATCTCTATACATTGCTAATTTAGCCTTATTTGTACACCATTTTTTTTTACTTGCTTTATGAATCTAAGCTAATTGTATATACATGTGTAATACACTGAAACATTATCTGTGGAATCTATATAAATCTAAATACTCTTTAAAGTATTTTTTTCATAAGCAATATAAAATTAGATGACAAAAATAATAATCATAGTATCTTATGTAAGACAATGTGCTGTCTTGTAGATAGCTTATTAGAATTCTTTGCTTGAAGTTATTGTATACTTTGTTTGTTCTTTCAAATAAATTATCAAAAAAATCAAAAAAAACAATTGATCATTAATAATCAAGACTTAAACTATTTTTATCCGTATATCAATAAAAATGTTTAAGTATTAATGAAAACATTATATCTATTCACAGAAAGTTCCAGATGTCATTTTGTTCCTTCTTCGATTATTGATCAAGTATGTCATTTTTGTTTAAATCTTGCAAGACCGAATACAGATCTTTCCAACGTCTATTGTTTCCCAGTTACACCTTTCCCTTGTGTCTAAACACTCAAATTGTAAATTAAATACAACATTTACGGCAAATGTGGAACTTGAAACATTGTTCAAAGAGATATACAGCAATATCCTATCGTCTACATATACGTGGTTAGACGCCGCAGTTACAACATAGAGATTATTACCTGACTTTGGGTTCCAAAGGAAAAGAACCGCTGCTCAATTGTTGGAGATGTATTTTACCAGTTAAATAAATCAGGTTGTGCAACTAGCATTAAATTCTCTAATTGTGAATGTAACACAGACAGGCCTCTGCTGGGGGTTGAGCCCGAATTCTCTGATATAAACAAACTGATACTTAGCCTGGACAAAGCTAATAGGAATTTGATATATCTTATATTCATTTTTTACACACCGGACTGACTACGATTTCTCATATCGAATTGCCTCATTTGATTAATTTAATATACTTTACAAGTACACAAGTAAATACAATAATTATGAAAACTGCACTACAACTCCTTAATATAATCAGCCGTTTTGGAGGTGGTGTATACCTGTCAACTCATTTGATATGAAATCAACTTCCTTACGCACTTTCACTAACCACTATTTTATGGCTCGTCCATCCTTATTATAGATCAAAGATAAATCACACAGAGATAATGACAGTGTGTGCCTTGAAAACATTTAAAACCTTTATAAAAATAAATGTACTGACACCGACGAAAGCGAACAGTCAGTTTAATTAAGCAACTCTTGAAATATGCAGTTTTATGAGGCATGGTAAAGATTTAGGTATTAATTTTTTTTTCCTGTTTTCTAACTGGTCATTGAACACCTTCCATCGCCATAATCCTTATAATTTTAACACATGTATATAAACACTTCAACTATCCAATATCCAAACAATATGCTTGCCAGTCCAGCGGTCCACTGCATGATCGGAGAATTCAGGATTCTGTTGACTTTACAACAAGGAAGCTGGAGTTCACTGTTAGCTGCTGCTTGTTTATTAGTTGGTATTTGTTTGTTCTTTAACACCTGGGCTTCATTTAAATTAATGCTAATTAATCACAAACAGATTAATGTTTTATTCTCATGGCTGTAGAATATTATTATGGACATAAGAGTAGTGGTATAAATAGAGTTCTGTCTAAGTTTTTTTTTTATATATCATTTTATGAGACTGAAAATATATATGACTTTGTCGTAAGTTCTTTTGTAAAACGCAGCCCTGAACACATAGCTTTGACATGATATTTTTTCCAAATGCAGCGTAATTTTGCCTGTTAGCACGAAGTTATGAATAAAAATAACATTATTTTTGAATGAGCTTATGGGTTCAATAAGTAATAAATATCATATTGTCCAAAAATATAGCATGGTTTTCCTGCTTTTGTTCAATAAGCTTGTTGATTACATTGATGTGACAATTACATTATATTCCTTTTGTTAACGATCATGCAAATCGATTATCTTGTGAAAATCTTTGTCTTATTAAAAAAAAGCTTGAAACACTCGTCTCCAAATTTTACTCATTCTTAAATTTGACATTTTATCTTAATGAATGCACATGTAATGCATTACAAGGATAAAATAGTGCGTGAAAGGAAGTAAACAATTTGTTGGGTAAGTGCTCGAACGCTCAAATAACTTTACTACTAACCATTCAAATGTAAAGCAAAAACAAGATGCCCACAGGCATTGATGTTCATCTGAGATATTAAGTCCTTAAACGGACCAATCAGGGGGTCTCATGTCTGCATGTCTCAACCAAAACACGAATTCATAAAAAAGGAGGGGCAGCAAGAGTTTGAGGTATTTTGGGTTAAATATACCCTAGCTACGGGGTTTCGTTATTAAATCAAATACATTTTCACTTTATGGCAATACTGAAAGTCGTTTTAATTCCACGATGTTAACATTTCACTATTTCTATTAAAGTACCAAATGCGATGGTTTTAATTTCACGCTGCTTTAAAATCAATTGATCAGAATATAAGCATTGAAACGTTTTTGAAAACTAATGATAAATATTAAATCGCGAACGTAGTGAAATCAAAACTATCGTATTTGCCAATCTACAGTATTTGTTTTACTAAATGGCGTAAACGCTGCAAGTCGCACGATGTAGATGGACGACGCACAACGAGGGAGGTAGACCAATGGCAAATGGCCAACTGAGTGACCCAAGTGACCTAAAACAAACCAATTATAAATCCTCAAATAGCAAAGAGCAAAAAACGCAATTTTACACACAGATTGATAAACTATAAAACATACCATGAATGAATTTACATGCTAGGACTGCAGGAATACTAGTATTAGACGGTTTAGCGGTTTTTTTAAATTTCCTCCGGCTAATCTGCAACTAGGCGTATTAAAATTGTGCTTTTTACGCTAGATTTTAATGCACAGTAGACTTAAAAGCCATCATTATAATGTTTCAGTAAAATAACTGGTTCTAAATGTACAACAGTTTATCAAGAATAATTTTTAAGATCTATGTTTTTGTTTTCAATATTGTTTTTCAAATGCTTTTATTCAATGCGCTGGTATGAGGTTTTTTCTAAATTTATATTTTACAATTGTTATTTTTATTCATACCATAAAATTACTTTGAAACATTATGAAAATGTTAGTGAAATGGAAAGTAAAATCATGGTAGTAAAAATATATTTTCACATAACCACTTAACTATGAAACAACTCTCTTTTATGAAATATGTTTACATTGTGACTTTAAAACAGTCAATATTTTTTTTACGTTGATCTAGCAGCACAAGGAAATATCGACCTTTAGAGTACTTTAAATGTAAACATACGTGAACTTTTAGATTAAGAGATTGTAAAATTGAGTTTATCGAGTAATTCACTCTATATGAACGTGTTTTAGTTTTCCTTATAATGATGTATCTTTGTCAATTGTAATGTTTTAAGTTTTTTCTAAATAAATGAAGATAAAGTAATAAGTTTTATGTATATTTGACCTATATCAGAATAATGGATAACATACACATCGCTCAATCGCCTTGGTTATTTGCATTTACATATTCACTTTGAAATTTTTTTAAAAGAACACAATTGATATTTTTTTCGTCAAATTTTTTTTCTTGTATGTGCCAACAAGTACGATAGCAGCACTCAAATTTTAAATTGTCCGTGTACGAAAACAAAGGATTAGAATATCATAGGCGCATCATTACATATGCGAGCATATTACTTTCAGCCATATATCATGTTAAATGTAAACAGATTAATCTTTTCTCACCTCAGGTTGGGTTACTGTGGCGCATATAAGGATCTATTTTTGGGCTAATGGTTTTTTTAATGTTTGTTAGGTTATTTTATTTTGCAGGAAGTCAAACAACAATAGATAAGTTGGTTGGCTATTATTTGTAGTCATTCTGATTTGCTCCTTCCGACTAAGATGGATTCACTTGTGTTTTTGCGAATTGTATTCCTCCTTTGCTGGTTTCAAATACAAATAGTGGAGACTTTCTCATTCTATGGAAGAGGTTAGTTTTTTGATTTATTGATTTTTAACAAAAATTATTTATTTATCGATTCCATTTAAGTATTTGACTCATATGTTGAATAATTATTTTTCAGTTGTATCATAAAAAAAATAACAAAAAAAAAAATAATCATTATCCCAACAAAAATATCAATCGCTCCAAGAAATATTATGCATTATTCCAATGTTATTTAAGAAATGAACTCAATGTCTACCCAAGTTATACTCGTATAACCTGGGTTGGGGCAATTTACGCTTTATAATCCGCGAAGCGGATTATAAAAAAGCGTAAATTGCTCCAACCCAGGTTATACGAGTATAACTTGGGTAGATATTGAGTTCATTCCTTATAATTTAATTTTCTGGAATTTGCTGTACAAATTGAGTCCGTTTTACTTTTAAAAATGATATAAATCTGTTCAAAATTCAAACGTAGCGTCAAGTGAATTAGTACGTTGGTGCATTGTGACGTGTCTTGTGACGTGCAAACCAAGTTATACAAATTTAACTTAATTTTTCTATCCAATCAAATGCCGCGTTACAACCATAATTAAATTATTGAAGACTACCTACAATTTAAAAAAATTCAACATTTTAAGATAATATTCAGTAGTTGCTCACCATTAATATTTCATGATTCCAAGTTAACTTTTATTAGGACCATCTATTTCAAGCATTTATTGTCAATAATGACAATTATATTTGTATTGTAAGTTAGAATCTTTTTATTATGAATTATGATCTCGTCGTTGAAAGTTTAAAAAACACGACTGTTTTACCATGAATTTTATTCATATAATATATATTATAATTTCAAAATTAAGCATTTAAAACACTTGAAAAATCAAACCTTTTATGTCATTCAGAAAAAATCAAACTATTTTCTTTAAAAAGATTTTATTTTTTATTTACGAGGAAAAATACAATCATTTTCAGATAGTTTTAGGATCGGGAATTTTTTTAGTGAGTCAACATATAAGTCTTTCAAAAAAACATTTCTGTAAAAAAAAGAATTGACTTATATCTGTATTAGACACAAGTATAGCAAAAATATTTTCTTTTCTTGAACATAAATTATGGTTATCATGTATTTACAATTGCAAATATGTTTCCTTATGTTAACCTAATGAATAGCGAAAACTTTCATTTCTTTATGAATTTTTCATGACACTGCAATGTCATAGCACGCGCTTATCTCTTGTCGCTAGGATTATTGTAATCATAAAATATCGGTAATTTCAACAATTCTGATCAATCTGTGTTTACAGATGTAAATATAATGTTTAAAAGTTCACCAGGATATAAACTTGGGTGGTACGTGATCGAATCTTCGAGCTTCACAAGATTTGGTCACTTGATCATCCAAGTTCTTATCCTTGTGAACATTTTAACTTGCTGTTAATTTCTTAATAGAATAATTTTTAAACAAAAAAATCAGTTAATATTATAAAATGTGATGATACAATATCCATCAATTAAGTGTATTACCACAAATACATAAAAATAGTTTGAATAACACATTAAAAGAGAAATAAAACAGTGATAATGTTAAATGATTTTTTAGCTGAAGTGATAAACCAAGCCTTTACTTGATTGATCTCTTAACTATCATTTTGAAATATGAATTCATTGTTTGCAGAAAAATATATGATGTTATATATGTTCTTTATCAGAAAATAATACGAATTAGCTCATATGTAATAAGTAAGCTCATACATCCTCCTTAAAACAAAAAAAATTGAAACTATTAAAGGATAACTTCTTTCTTTGGGAAATCCTACCTGCCTTTATCGGGATTTACTTAAACATTGTTATGAATATTAAGCAAGTACTTCAATGCCGACCTCGGTTCATTTAATTTTTTCAGGAAATGTTTTGCATCAGAACCCATTTTCAGATATTTCATCCACATTCTCTTCAGGTAAGTCATATTTATGAAATGAGTTTTTTTGATTGAAATAAAAAAATTAAATGTTATTAATAATTAAGCTCAACGGGGAAAATATTTCCAAATCTACAACGGTTTTTAATATGCAATAAGAATTTATCATCAGATGTAACATCATGATACATTGATATAATTCACTCAAATCTGCATTATGTGCATAGAAGGTCAACTTTTTAGATACCGTGTTATGGTAAAATGTGTTCTAGTTTTGATTTTAGAAGACTTTATCATAAAATTGTTTGCTTTTTGTTAGCTGAATATATATATTTTCTTTACATTTTTAAACAAGAAGAGAAAACTATTCCCAGACATGTTAAAATGAAATGAAAGTTCATATCATATTTCTTGCATTCGAAATGCATTTGTACTACAAAATATGTATTCAGTTAGCATTGTGAATCATTAAAACCGAATAGAAGGGTTTTTTTTATAACCCTTAAATTTCAATCTGCTTTTCATTATCAATAACTAGTAACGTCAAATTAATTAATAGGTAAAATGTGGCAGGATCAACCGTACTTGGACCCTCCCCCACCCTTCTATACAGGTAAGGTTTATATATATATATATATATATATATATATATATATATATATATATATATATATATATATATATATATATATATATATATATATATATATATATCAGGCTTAGGGTAATGCTAAATGTAATGGTAATGCATTGCAATGCATTACATGTTTTCAAAGTAATGCTAGTAATGTGTAATGCCACAAAATTAGCATTACAAGTAATGGTAATGTAATTCAATCCTTTCCAAAATCTAGTGTAATGCTGGCATTACATGGCATTACTTTGCATTACTATGCATATTTATGCATGTTCACTTTAAAAAATGTGATGAATAAAGGAATAGTTGAAATTGAATTTGATTAAATTCATTTTCAAAGAAGAAAGAAATAATTCCTGAGATAAAAATGTTTTCATTGTACATGTAATATATAAAGGGTTTTTTAGAATTCATTTTTGAATTGTTAATATGACTAAAGATAACAGCACAATTTCATAACATTTTTAAGAGTGTTGTTATTAAGAGTTTTTAATCATTTAAACAATTTACTCCAATTAGTTTGCACTTCAATAAGAAATGTGCCAACAACACACTATGCCTCCAGGATAACCTAAGTATCAAAACAATCTATTGTTATAAGAAGTGCTAAACACCCTAATACCCTTCCCTTCGCTATGTCACAATAGAATAGGAGACAAACATGCACCTTTGAAAGCAAAATGAATGCATGCACTGCCCATCCATGATGAAAATCAATATCACTTCCAATATTATAACCCATTTGAAAATAATCTTACTTCTCTCTCTCTCTCTCTCTCTCTCTCTCTCTCTCTCTTTCTCTCTCTTTCTCTCTCGTATATTAATTACACTGTACATTAGTTTGGACTGATAGAAAATACAAGTTTCATGTATTTAATCTATTATTGCACTTAATATATCCTAAGATAAAGATCGTCAAACAGTATTTTCCAGTCCAAGCTTCGACTGCTCCTGTAAAACATTTATTTAGTATAGCCCGGAAGATGGATGCAGTTAAAAGATGAACCCTTTGAAACTTCGATCATAAAGTGCAACAGCAATCTTTTGTCTTTAAGTGTCCTCAGTAGAAAAATATGATTAAAATATATTAAGAAATATAACTGGGGGAAACCATCTATTTATAAATTAATAAAATTAAGTGTCCAAAATTATAAAGATTTGTGTAATCTGGGGATATATCTATATTTAGCTTTTAAAAACTGCAACATTATTCCATGAATTGTTTTTTGCTACGCATGTAATTCTGTGTCTCTATTTCGTATCTGATATTGTATCATGCCAAATGTCTATCAATATCATTTTACTTATGTAATATGCTGTTCATAATGCCACAAGATGATTATATATTGAGCAAATAAAGAATGACTCTTGTTAATCATTGAATTTGAACCTGATACTGAGCATGAAGCTGTAGATATGTTAAAGATTGTTTTATATTTGAAACATTTGAAAAAACTATTTATTAGCTTTACTAAAAAAAAAAGTAATGGTAATGGTAATGCATTACTTCAAGAAAATCAAGTAATGGTAATGGTAATTTAATGCCCAAATTCATGAAGTAATGGTAATGTAATGCATTACTTTACAATGTAATTCGCCCCAAGCCTGATATATATATATATATATATATATATATATATATATATATATATATATATATATATATATATATATATATATATATACAGGTATGTGCTGGTTATTCTTTAAACTGTATGGTTTAATAGGTGCTTGTATAATTATTAAAAAAAATTTCATTTTCTTTTCTGCTTTCAAATTTATTGGTTTCTATGTTTATTCTAAGCTTTAAAACATAATTTAAACTATATGATTGTGCGAGTCATTTCAGAAATATTATTTATATTGTGATAAGGCGCACAGTATTTTTTGTCAAGAATTTTTTAAACGGGGGCAATTTAAAACAGGTATATTAGTCAATTAAGACAGGAATTGATGAATTTGTATCGATTGAAAAACAAAAAAGGATTTGGCCCAATTTCATAGAAATGCACAGATGATTTTTCTCTTCTAGGATATAAAATGTTGTTATCACACTAATGAGTTTTGAAAAGAAACATACAAAAAATAAAATGTTTATATAACAATATGACCCTAAAATTGCGAGATTCCTCAATATATTTTAGAACTTCGGAAAAAAAATCCCACGTTTTAAAAGAGACAACAGAAAGAAATCACTATGAAGATGTCAGTATGAAGATACTCCAATTGTTTGGGTCATAGCTTTGATTAACTTCAATGTCCAGAAACTACAAAACTTTCTGTTGTTAGGTAGTTTACTGCAAAACACCGAATTTTTTAAAAATTGTACTTATGTCCTCCAATAATCGTGCCAACCTTCAAACACTCTTTGCGTTCATAAATAAGATATTTGACATGGTCATCTCCTTAGTGATCAAAACAATCCATATCTTTATCTGAATAAATCCTGCCCTTCTTTTATCTCTTTTTTGTATTTTAATAAATTGTATATTTCATGTAACGTGGCATGTATTGAGTCATATTTTCTAAAACAAAGATTGTACTTTGTATGAACAGTTTCTATGGTCGATACAACGACCTTGTCAGCAAATACAATCTTCCACTGGGTCGCATGCTGACTGTCGTTTCTCATACTAATTGATAGACCATAATAAATCACCTGATTGTGTACGGACTTTTTCGTTTTTCCCGAGTACGACAAAGAGCACACGGCGGGTGTAACCGGTCAGCAGAGGTGCTCACTCCTCCATAGCACCTGATTTGTGTTTTTCTTCTGTTCTGTAATTTTCCTTTGGACTTTTGAATTCGAACACTGCTCGTTATCAGCACCTGTTATAAAAGAACTTAAACTCGAAAATATTTATTTTAGATCAGCACAAAAACATAGACATATAATGTCTATATATGGAATTCCTTCAAAACACTTTAATATAGGGCGTTTTTCTTCAACTAAAAATGTTATTCTCTATATTTGAATATAAAGCATTATCAATAAGCAAGTATTTTAATGAAAATGTTCGGTAAAATTTTATTTTTTAGGAAATGATTGGCAACAGAATCCAACTTTAGATTACTCATCCTCATTTTCTTCAGGTAAGTCATATCTAAAACAAGAACTTGTAAGATTTAGGTTTTTATATTAATATACAGTGGAACCTCAGTTATCCGGACGCCTCGTTCCCAAGTCCAATCGTCCAGATAGGTGAAGCGTCCGGATATCTGAAATATGTCTATTGTTGTCATGAATGATAATGTATTTGTATACAATGGCTCCCAGTGTTGATACTAGGTTTTTTTGCCTTTCATACCATATAGCAACACATACTAGAGTTGTCTGTTGTTATGAACGTTTTCAGATAAAAAGAACTCTGCTTTATTTTATTATTTTGTCATGAAATATTAACCGGACAATAATGATAACCGAATCTAGCTACATGTGAACTCTTTGTGTCCAAGTGTGATTTGTTTGTGATACACTGTTGTTCGCAATTTTCCAATTTTTGAAAGTGATTTGGGAAGTCAGTGTGTTTATACAAGCTACTCATGAGTCTAGCACATAAAAAAGGTGTGAAACTTAATTGACAGGGGTAATCTTTTGTACTGAGTAGGGTATCATCAAAGTTTTACCGTCCGGTTCAATGAAGCAAGATTAGTAGTAAATCAGTGTTTTGTGGTAAAAACAGACCGTCCGGATCCGGAACGCGGAATTCCGGATAAATGAGACAAAATAACGTATAAAAATATGTTCCCAAATAAAATCGTCCGTAAACTGAAGCGTCCGGTTATCTGGCGTCCGGATATCTGAGGCCCAACTGTAGTCGATTAAATAAAGTGCGTATTATAGAGAAGAAATTATTTTTAAAAATACTCATACGGTGTTTTAAGGGAAGGGCCTTAGAATTAAACAAAAGTGGCTATGAAAACCAAAAATACATATATTATTAGTTTTTTTCGAATTAGGAACATATGTATAGAACTATCTAATCCTCGGTATATAGGGCGTCTTTGTTTTACCAATTAAGTGCAATTAGGTGCAGCTTTGTTTATTTTGATTGGACTTTTCCCTCTCGCTCTTTTTTCTAAGAAATGAGACAAACAATCACATACTTTTTTTTCAAATCTGATATGTTGTACAGTCTTAATTATATGTTTTAGTATTTATTCAACACTATATAAATAGTGCCTGTTTGGGAGGATAACTGTTGAAATTTCAACAGTTACCCTCCCAAATAGGCACTATTTATTTTATTATACTGAATGTCTTAATTTTAAAGAAAATTTTACTCCTTTTATATAGAAATGAAGTGAATTCTACGACAAACCGTACGCGCATAATTTACGCGCATGTAACAATTCGTTGTGTTACCTGTTGCAAAGTATGTTGCTAACGCTTAGGGTAATAGAACGAATTTCAGTTCAGTATTTAACATGAAAGTATAATAAAGGTAATTACTTAATTTTATTTTTTAATTTATTTGTGATTTGAAAGATGCCAATAAGACAAACGATATTATTTTCAACTGCATTTAATTCTTATGATCAATTTAAGATTTTAAACCAAAGCAGTCTGATTAATAGGTAACGTGTGGCGAAATCAACCGCCTTGGAATACTCCTAGTCCCTATGTTTCAGGTAAGGTTTATATACAAGCTACAATGCATAAATTTTGTTTCTGGCTTTGTGGTTTTTTTTTAAATTGATTATGTGAAAGAATGTGGTAGTTAGATTTACTTTGAAACGTCGTTATAAAAGTTATAAAATTTTTAGTCAAATTAAACTTCTTGCAGAATATTGATTTGGAAGTCACATACGATTACTTTATATTTCAAAGTTGAGAGTCTCAAATTTTTATAAACAAAAGAATTGGTACGTGAAACTCTCGATAAAGATTTAGAGTTATACGTGCTTGATCAATATCTGAAATGCACTCAATGGAAGTCAATTTAAATAACATTTGAGAAATTTTTATCTTGAACGACAACCAAGGATGGAAATATTAATTATTTGTATGAGTTTATATGATGATGGTCTAAAATGGTCTCACAAATTAATCAATTAACTTTTATTTTTCTTATACATTTTTATCAGAATTAAAGCGGACATGAATTCATAAATGCTCATTATTTCTCTTTTATCTCCGACTACCGCCATATTAGTTGTCGATTTCTGTTGTTCTGCTCATCACTACACCCCGTATATAAGGCCAAGAACACTATTGATGCTTCACCGCATTCAGATATTCAATGCACCCGAACACGTTACCTTGGACGAAAAGACGTGTAGCAACATGTTTTGAACAAAACTAAAATGACAACCACTGCACTGACAAGGAATATCCAATGAACGACGAAACAAGACAGACTGAAATCCAGGCACAGATAGTTAAAAAATTCTCGGTAATTGTAGACCGTTTTCCTGTGTATGTTATAGCATTGCACATGCGTAAACCACACACTGTGGTAGATCGAGCAATGTAAATGACCGAATGGATTTTAGAAGCGGCGCGTTTTTTAAGAAACCGATGAAAATAATGTTACGTTTTTACTTTCTTGGATTTACTATCATTTAGGTACTGTGTTGGATGTAGTGCCGCCGGGGTTTAAAAAAGATGCAAACGTTGTGTATTCTGTATGAACGACACACGTGTTTGATGTGCATGAGAAGTAAAGCGGCACTTTCTGTGCAAAATAATACGGATACCTTGGATTTATTTTTGAAGAATCGATATATTTTGTGTTTTATTTATTGTTGTTTCCTTTTATATTCTTCATTACAAACGTTTTACTACAATGTGTAGTTTATGCATTTGAAAGTCCGTGCAACCTGATTGTCTCTGTCGGAAAGCAACCTATCGTAACTTTCTTGCCCGGTAAATATACCCCAGTAGCAGTAGAGGAGCGATTGAAACTAATATGTCGACCAAATACTTAATGAATTCATGTCAGCTTTAACGTGTGGAGATATTCTATAGCTTTCAATTTCATCGTAAATACCTTATACAGCGTAAAAATAATATATATCATAAACATTTTTTGTCGTTTACCATTTTTGCATCGAATATTTAACCTATACAGATTCTTGACATAAAACGTTACGTTCAGGACAGTATGCTACATGGTCTATTCGATAAATAATACGAAAAATTGTAACCTATTGTCTCGTTTAAATTGTAATGCATTTCAGATGTCTAACAAACAGAATCCATTTCCTCCAGCACAGAATGCGATTTTGCTTTTGACCGTTCATTTTGACTTATCTTTCCTCTTTATTAACATGTTTTATTAGCAATGTTGCTACATTTCATTCTACAATTATGCTTTCAGAAAGTATTTGGCAGCAAGAACCAGATCCATATGTGTCATCAAAGTCAGGTATAAACTGCAAACTCAATAAAAGTTGTTTATCACAATATTCATTTTGAATTTCCGAGAATCCTGAGGAATAAGTACTGGTATTATGAATTTTTCACTAAATTTTTTCTTTCTTTTATTTTTTTATTTATTTTTTGTATACAATTCATAATGGAGCTTTAATTCTTTAAAAAAAAATTGTAATTACCTAATATCAGGAAATGAGTGGCATCAATGGGCACCTGATCATAGACCCTCGACCAGACAGCCAGGTAAGGAACTTTTATATCAGTGACAAACGAGAACTCTCCATTCAAGAGCGAGATTTTGCAATATATAGAAATCAGATGTACTTTTCTTTAATATTAGTTTTACATTCACTCAATAAAAAAACCCTTAACTGTACTCATGCAAGATGTATCTTAATCAAGCTTGGGAATGCGCCTATGTGCTCCAAAAGAGGTATACCCTTCAGACACCGATATATGCCTATATATATATATATATATATATATATATATATATATATATATATATATATATATATATATATATAAAATAGAAATAGAAAAAGGCGCATAGTTCTAAATTTGGTGAAGATCTAGTTGCTAAACTACAAATTTAAGCAAAAAGTAACCGGTGTATTGTAAATTGTGTGCAGGGGTATTATCATATTATAGTTTGGTCTTTCTCATTCCTGATTTTGTTCTCCTTATCTTTAGAATTATTTTATTTGAGATTATAATTTATGAACATAATAGAGGTATGTTGTATTTACAATTGTTGGCGAAAATCTGAATAACTACACCTTTAGAATGAATGCAAACTTTCCTTGTCGCTTTTTGGGGTTTAAATTTCTGGGCGGTTTGTTATATTTAGAGTATCACACCTTATTTCCCAGTTCTTCTGGGTTCTAAGAAAGTTAAACTTAGTTTAAGTTCTAGTCAAAAGTTAATGTTTTCACTTATCAATCCAAATTTCGAACTTTTTTGGTAATTTTTTGAGAAGTTGTCATTGCTTTCGCATTTGTTTATTATTGAAAATGTGGGGAACTGCCTTGCAGAAACCTATCTGACATCCCAATGTTCTTTTTGTTCATTCCATCTTTATCAATTTTGGATTTTACTGCTACGTTTGATTTCTCATTGAAAACTTATTAAAGGGACTTGGTCACGATTTTGGTCAAAAATTATTTTTTTGATTTTAATGTTTAATGTTTACAATGCCTCAGTAAGCCATTTTTAATATGCAACAAAAATTTGAGTGACGTTCATTGAGTTATATGCGAGTAACAGAGCTTACAATTCTTTAATATGTAAACGAAAGCTTTTGTTTACATTTTGAATGTTACCTTAAATGAATGCGTTAAACGTTAGGAACTGTATTTATGCTTAAAATGAATCAGAAGAAAAACAAATCAGCTTGTAAAAGGTTTTTTTCCTTGTATATTAAACCTATGTAAACAAAAACAGGGCACGAGCTTTGTTTACATTCCAAAAAGTTGTTAGCTCTGTTTCTTGCTTATATCCTAATGACTGACTCTCAAGGTTTTTTTTTATCATTAGAATTGCATTTCTAAAGCACTGTAAATATTAAAAACAGAAAAATAGAATTTGACTTAACTCGTGACCATGCCCGTTTAATGCCTTTCTGATTGTAGGTTATTTTCAATTGAATTTGTACATACTTCAAATTATTTTATACAACGGTAAACGGTTTTAATAGATAAAAAAAACACTTCCGGATATTAACTTTATGAGTTCTTTAAACATTTTATTTGCCAGTAATATTCATAAGAAAACAATATTTGTTGTACGACTACATGTTGCAAATATCAATTCGGATTTTTCGTCTGATCTTAAATCAGTGTCTAGAGGATGGATTTGAAGAAAGTTGTAATATGAATACGGTAAATTAACTTTTATTTGCGAGCGAAACATTTGTTTGCGAGAGCGTCATTGTATAGCTTCACATAGTGGTAGTAAAAATAGCAGGCGTTGAAAAGGCTTCGTCATGAAAATAAGTCGCCGAAAATCGGGAAATAAAGTCGTCGCGAATAATAGTTGATGTATTGTATTGCTTTGTAAAACCTTTTTGATCTGTTGTTAATTTGATTGTAAGGATGACAGGAATGATTTCGAAATATTGCTAATTCAAGCAGGTTTGAAATTTTAACTGAGTACACGTAGTCTCACTATTTAATGAATAACCCTCGTATAGACGCAATATAATGATATTGAATAATAATCATAATCTAATATACATATACCTTTCTAAAAGTGAATTTATAACATGGTAAGATGTGATAGAATGGCAATGAGAAGTACGGCAACATTATGAACATTAAATGCTTTGATAATTGTTACCTATGTTTCATTTTAAAATCAATTAAAAGCAAATTACGCCTCTATTTTAGGTAGTTCCAAGTGCCTTTTTCATTCATGGGAGCTTCATCCTATTTGCAAATGGTGTCGAAATCTACCTAACGATCCCGATATATGTCGTTTATATTGTACATGTCCTTAGATGATGACACTGGGGTCTGACACTTGATAAAAAGGTGGTTAAACATGCGATTTTCCGGAGTGAATAAACATGCATGCAGGTACACAGACAACCTCAAAGAAGACGAAACACGCCATGTATTTTTTTCGATTCTAAAGACAGATCAGTAGCCAAAGATTACTTCTCCTGAAAAATGTACTCTCATTTGATTGACTTGTTAATGCAAATTATAGACTAATTATCAAATAAATATGATATATCACAAAGATTAAAATTCTCACATGTTGTATGATTTAAATAGTACATTGATCTACAATCGTTATCGCTGACATAAGTCAACATCACCTAGAGAAAGATTTACGTCAGCATCGAAATTATATGTAAAAAAAAGTTGCATGTCGGATACAATGGTACGAAAGCCCATTGAGCTCATTTTAATATATTTGTTTTCAGTCATTGTTCTTCATACGGGTTCTTGTCTAAAATGACAGTATCTATATTAAAATTTCACGTCTATTCGCGAAAGTTTTGCGTTTTATCACGAAAGTAACGCGTTAATTCGCGCGGTCCAACAAAAGACTCGGAGATGAAACTGTTCTGTTCTTGTATGTGTAGTTTGCCTACAACATAACGTATTTAACCTTATATGTAGTGCTTTTTTATCTTTTGACAACATTTTAGTCAGTTTTGGGGCAGAAACAAGACATTTAAAAAATGTTCCATCTTTATCACGAAATGGACGAGATGGTTGCAAATCCCCGTTAACTTAAATGTTCCTGCTAGTGTATTATAAACTTTTTAAATGCTTTGATTTTGCAAAGACAATCTGTTAATTTGTTAAGCCATCATGAAGATATATATTTTTCTGGATCAACTCTTTACCTAGTTTATAAGTTTGAAACCGTCTTTAAATTTTACTCATTTCAGACATTTTCTCGTAATAAATGCACGTGTAATGCATTACAATAATAAGTGCATGACATGAAGTCTACAATTTTGGGGTAAATGTTTGGAAGCCTTCGGTATAATGTCTCCAAAAATTTCCAAATAAGTTAATGAACAATTTACAATTGTGCAAAAATGTACAGCAGTTAATCAAAAATGATATTAGAAAACATTGTTTAAGTTATCAATATCCTTGGGGGCGGAGTCATCAAATGCCCGGTTAAAATGTGTCTTTCATCTAGATTATTTTTTTTAATATCTTAGAATAGAAGTTTGTATCAGTACTAAAACCTTATATAACTGTAAACTTAAAAAAGTTCTTTAAATGAAAGAAATAATTATCTTTGTAAAAATGCATGATCTTATAACGACTTAACACTGATATAAAATCTTTAAGAAATATGTTTCTAATGTGGATTCAGAACATTTAACATTATTTTGTTCGGTAATCTGGCTGCACTTGGAAAAATTAACGCTTACAGTAGCTGTACTTATAAATTAGGACATAAACTACAAAATGCTACACCAGAGTAACTGCTTACATCTTTGATATTTCAACACATGTGAGATGATATCCGTAAGCTATAATTGAATTTTAACTGATATGTAATTATTGTGAAATTGATTAAAAGCCTACTTTCGTTTTCAGATAAATAAACACAAAATGCAAAAACGAAAGTATGGTGGTTCCAAGTCAGGGGTTTTTCGCATCAAAATATATACTTGCAAGGATATAATATTGAATGATTACGTAAAGCACGAATATATTTACCCGTAACTTATTAAGATTATACTTATAACTTAAGATTTGACAAATGTTTAACAAATAAAATGAGTCAATTTGTTTTGTGAATGCGCGATTTTAGTTTTGATGGATAGCACGACCTCTGGTGAGAGAATGGGATAAAACTTTTCAGAACAGGGTAACAAAAAACACGGGTTGACTAATAAACGTAATGGTGAAAAGTGTACGGTAGGACGAGGTCATCATTCATCGCGAGTAGATACCTTGGATCGGACATCTCTGGTTAATACAATAAAAAATGATGAAAATAAAAAGGAATAATTTAAAGCGATTTTAGTTTTGATGGAAGAAAAACTTTTTAGAATGGGATGTCCCAAGAACGCAGGTTGACTAATTAACGTCATGGTGGAAAGTGAAGGGCGAGTTAATTAACCATCGGATAGTTACTTTAATCTGACAGCTTTGGTTTAAAATATGCACATAAATATACCTACACCATCGGGTTTTTTTAAATCCATACATTTTATACCACGACAGATTGGCAGTCATTCCTAGACATTAATTTGTAAACAATGAACAGATTGTGTTATGCATGAAACGTGAAAGTTCAATAAAGGGTATGAAAACATTTTAATCACAAATTCTTATTTTGGACAGTGATTATCATAAAAAATTAAATAACTAAACCTTAAGAACAAAATTTAGAGATACGACGCACTAAATACCTACCCACTGGTTTGAAATTAAAAAAAAAAAGTTTTTCAATCCTGCAACAAAAAGGCCATGTACATAAATATAACATCATTTTCAGTATAGATCCAACCCTGTCCACTCCTATAAACAGGTTGGGACCAATCTCCCAAATGGGATATCATAGCCCGTTCGGAATATAATAGCCTAAATGAGATAAAAATTTAAAGTGCAAAAAATAAACATTTTTGATTTTGAAATATTTTATATAAATCCGCATTAGAATAGATGAAATGTAACAACTTTTGGTAAGCAACTTATTCTATTACGGAGATTGATCCCTCAATATATCCAAAACTTCTTGGAGATTAATCTTACAACTATAGACATATAGAAAAACTTCTTAACCAACATTCGTTGCATTTGAAACATATTAATGCGGATTTACATTAAAAATTTCAAAATCAATTTTTTTTTTTAAATTTTTGCACTTTATAAATTTATATCCCATTTGGGCTATTATATTCCGAACGGGCTATTATATCCGAATTTGGGAGATTGGTCTCAACCTAAATATCCATCCATGCAGGTAGTGTTTTATTTCAATCTCAAAGAATAGGTTAAGAAAGCAATTAAGAAAAAAATTGGTCACAGTATGTACAACAACGAACACACAAAAATTCAACATATTTACATTGTATCGTATAAATGTATAAAGTGTTAATTCCCGCGCTTGTGTGGTAAATCATCTAGTTTTTTGCGAACTCTTCGAGTAGAGTGAGGTACGGTCAAATTGTTGGTTTATTTATTTTATATGAATGCATTTTATATTTCCTTATATGATTCATCTTTGTCATTTGTGATACTTTTAGTTTTTCTAAATTAATGAAGATAAATTGATAAACTTAGTGTATATTTGACCTACATCAGAATAATGGATCACATACATATCGCTCAATCGCTTTAATTATTTACATTTGCATCGTTCTTCAAATTTTTTCATGATAAATGAGGGGGGAATTGTTTTATTTCGTTGATGCTATGTTTCAGTTTAAATATTTTGTCATGTTTCTTATCATTTGTATATAAGATTCATATTGTGTCAAGAGGTATGAGAGCAACAATCAAAATTTAAAAAGACCGTGTACAAAATCAAATAACAAAAATAGAAAATGCAAACGTTTCACATGCATCCTTATCATCAGTTTAAAATGATAATGGATTAATTTTCTTCAGCTCGGGTGGGGTTACTGGGGCTTATATAAGGATCTGTTTGGGGCTTTTTTTATGCCTGTGGGGTTATTTTATTTTATTTTTAGGAAGTTAAGCAGCGATAGATAAGTTGGTTATTAGACATTATTTCTAGTCATTTGATTGGCCACTTCCGACCAAGATGGATCTGCTCGTGTTTTTGCGGAATGTATTTCTTCTTTGTTGGTTTTTAATACCAATGGTGGGAAGTTTTTCATTTTATGGAAACGGTCAGTAATCTACAACTATTTTGTTTTGGGTTTTTTTTTTATTGATCGGTAGATGAGATATGACGATAACAAACGGTCCACCATCTCTATTAATCTATAAAACCATCGATTTCAATAAAAAAAAAAATTGACCCGCTATGTTGAATTGTTAAATCTTTTTTATTGTTTTATAATAATATCAATAATTTCGATAAGAATATCAAAAGCTATACTTAAAATGCACATTATTTTTCAATTACATTGACAAATAATACGATTTATTATTGGTTTGAAAGTTACTCTATTTGTTTTCAAGTTGATAGTTGGACATCAAAATTGCAGCATGATTGCAATTGAACTTTGATTTAGAGTAACCATTTCAATCCCTTTATTGTCAGGCCATTTTCACGACTACCAGAATGTGCCAACATCCTTTGACAGAGGTATGACAAAATAGTGGGTATTTTTTTCTTTCCCACTTATATGTTTTATTTCCAAACATTTTTCTTTTGGACGCTGTATTATCATTTTTTTATACATGCGCGTATAAAGAAATACACCATTGCACATTCTCCTAAAGCATGCAACGAAGTTTGGCAGCCTTTTGTCCCTACTTGGTTTGACATGTTGTAAAAAACTATCAACTTTGCCTTGAGGTGGATCAACACATAAAATGTATGAATGGGTCTTTTAAATATTTCCCGTCGGATTTTTTTTTATGAAATATTAATAATCACTTATCATATTTTAAAATAAGAATACTGTTTTAGTAGCGAATACCATTATCATAGTTCTTTTCAACAGCCTCTGTGCTTCATATTTTCGAGTACGAATGTTTAAGTTCTGATAAAATTAAATGCTGCAATATAATTTTATTTGATATCACTTTTTTGTAGCAAAATAGAATATATATTGAAACATAAATATGCTTTTGTTGTTAAAAGATTGCAATAAAACTAAAATATTTTACATCTGAATTGTTAACGAAAAGCACTTATAAAAGACACGTAGAGCTCTCGTAATGTTGTTTTTTAATATCGCTTTTAAAACAAGCATTGAAAACACCCAAAAAGTATATCCAACTGTCGAAGTCATTTCAGACAAAACAAGATCATTTTAAAGATTCTCCATTATTTAATTGTAGGTTTATAGCATTTCTTATAAGTTTTTGGGGCGTAGAATTTTATAAGTGGTATATAAGGCCCTTAAATAACCAATTTTCTAAGAAAAAACTCAGATTTATAAGGATTGGACACACGATTAATTAATAAAAACATTCTTTTTCTTGAACATAACTAATGTTTGTCATAAAAAATTTAAATAAATGACAATAAAATTTTATAGAACTATTCCATATTAGTTTTCCTTGGGTGCTAAACGACAAAAAAAAATTGTTTTAATAATGTTAAGACGGGAAAGGAATCTCTGATAATGTTAAGTCGGAATGCCATAGCAAACGTTTATCCTACAAATCGTTTAACAAACACATTTGTACGGAAATTCATTGTTTAAAAAAGGATATCTGATCTAATTTATTTTCTATATCAGAAAAGAAAATTACAAAAAGCAGTAGGAAACAATTAACAGCATATATCTTCTTTTTTTAAAAGAAAACCATGTTTCAAATGATCATATTTCAGCAGCAAATACATTAATCATTTTAGTGTAGCATTCCATTTTGAAGCAAATAAGAAACTTCCCAAAAATGTTTATCCTACAAATAAATACATCCAAACGATCACAATAAGAAAGCAATATTTAACTAAGATACATTTTCTTTAAAACACTGATATAAAGAAAAAATTCTTTTATTCGCAAAGCCCCTTTTTATATCGGGGTTAATTCAAAGCCAAGTTTTTCAATGTCCACTTTGATAAAATTCTTTGTTTACAGGAAATGATTGGCAGCAACAACCATTTTCAGAGAGTTCGTCTCCATTCTCATCTGGTAAGTGTTATTCATTAAAAAAAAAATTAAAATTAGTCATTTAGCCAAACAAGAAAAAAACCCACAAAGACTGTGACCAAATTCATACCCGTTTCTTAAATGTTCAATAAGAATTGATCATCAGTCAGAAGTAGCTTTTTAACTTCTTTATACATTTATATGGTTCATTCAAACTGTAGCATCTGAGTATAAAGTCAACTTCTCATGTTCTAAAAATAGGGTGTTCTGATTGAAATGTGATTTACTTTTGATTTTAGAACGATATATTGTGGAGCAAGATTTTAGATAATAGCCATATTTGTGAATTTTGTTTATTTTTTGTGTAGTTAGGTATTGATTTCTCTTAACATTTTTATCACGAAATGAGAATATACATTCGTAAACAAATTGTATTTTGATATTTAAAACAAAAAGAATTTAATATCATATTTCCTGAATTTGAAATATATTTGTTCTACAAGGTATCTATTCTATTAGTTTGTGAAACATGACAATTAAACCAATTAAAAATAAGGTTATTTGACATCTTATAATTTCAAACTTGCTCTTTATTTTTAATTACTAGTATTGTCGGATTAATTAACAGATAATGTGTGGCAGAATAAACCGTTCTTGGACCAGCCCCGGCCCCTTGTTTCAGGTAAGATTTATATACAAGCAACAAAACATATATATGGCTGTGTTTTATTAATCAATTGAAAATATGGGTCGCTGGTTTTCAATAATGTTGATATACCTTAAAACATCATGTATAGCTTTGAAGTCCAACTTAGCTTCATACAACATTTTGGTTTTTTTTAGACGAAATCTCTAAAAGCGTGGTATAAATAACTTCAATGCCAATTTTTTTAGTAAATAAGTTAAAGTTATATCAGTCTTGCATAAAAACATAAACTTTTTTTGTAAACGGAATATTTAAAAGATAACTGGAGAAAGTTAAAATTAATTCAAAAAAAAGATACGGATTTTTGCCGAAACATTTAATTTGGGACGTGTTTCTTAACTGAATTTAAGGCACTTCCAAAAAAGCATGTATTTTAATGAATAGTTTGGGTTATATTAAACAGAAAATGATTGGCAGCAGAATCCATCTTCATTCGTTTCTTCCTCACACTTTTCAGGTAAGTCATACCTAAAAAGGAGTCTTACAACTTTAAGTTTTGTATTGATATGGCAGGTTAAATAAATATAAAGAAGTATAATAAAGAAGAAATTTCTTTTTAAAATACTCACCCGATTCCTAAAGGGTCAGTGCAAGAGAATTATAAAAATGTGGGTAAAAAAACAGGCAACCAATTCATAGTTTTAGCTCACCTGAGCTGAAAGCTAAAGTGAGCTTTTCTGATCCCAATTTGTCTGTCGTCCGTCTATCTGTCCGTAAACATTTTCAACATCTTCTCAAGAACTACTAAACTAATTTCAACAAAATTTGGCACAAATCGCCCTTGGGCAAAGGGAATTAATAGTTGTGAATATTAAGGACCACTTCCTTTTACAAGGGGAGATAATTAGAAATTATTGAAAACATTTGAGAAATTTTCAAAAATCTTCTTCTCAAGAACCATAAGGCCAGGAAAGGCGAAACGTGTGTGGAAGTATTCTCAGGTAGTGTAGATTTAAAGCTGTTAAAATCATGATCCCCGAGGTTAGGGTTGGGCCACAATTTTGGGGATCGAAGTTTTACATAGGAATATATAGAATGAATTTTTAAGATCTTCTTCTCAGAAACCAATCAGCCAGATGATTCTTTATAATTGTGTAGCCTTTGGCCCCTGAACAATTCTTCGGTCTCACGAGGGGTTCAGAGTTTGATGTAGGTTTTTATCCCATATATAACCAATTGTTAAGGATCCTTTATAGACCTGCAATATTCAACATGTGATATGACTTTAAAATCATACTGTTAGAAAAGGGAGTAATGATTTTAAACATAAGAATATCCAGAGGTAAAATGGATTTTATCTATACAGGATCTTTATGTATTATTGTACATTGTCCAGATAGTTTGTATCATGAATCCATTAAGCTGATTTTATCATACCTATTGTTTCTCGTGTGAGCGATGTGGCCGATGGACCTCTTGTTTGAATATGGACCACATGAACAGCAATACCTAATTCCGGGGAAATATTGAGTACTTAGGGTGTCCTTGTTTTTATATGTTTGTTGTGAATCTGAGCTTGGTCAATTATCATTCAGAATAATTTTCACGTTATTTTATTCTCCTAGCTTATTTTCTAAAGTAATGAGAATAACATAGAATATTTTTTTTATGAATTGATAGGTTGATTAAATTTTTGGAGTTTGTTTAATCAATACAAGAAATTACTAAATTTATTGTTTATTTGTATTCTGAAATATGCTAAAAGAAGATTTGGGTTAATTTTTCGACTGCATTTAATTTTCATGGTCAATTTAGAATTTTAAACCAATTTAAAGCAGACTAATTAACAGGTAACATGTGGCAGGATCAACCGTCTCGGGACCCGTCCCCTTACTTCCATACAGGTAAGGTTAATACATAAGCTATCATACATGCATGTTGACTAATTGAATGAATGAGGTCGTTTTAAATTGCACTAATTAACTGAAATTAAATTTGGGCGTAGCAGTGGTCTGCTTGAATTTTGAAAGATATGGGTCTGCATTTTAATGCGAAATTGTTATTAATGTCTTATCAATATCATAGAAGAAACACGAGTCAATTAAGAAAACTCTGGAAATTTCAATCTGGAATGACAACAACTTAGTTTGGAAATATAATTATAAACTGAAGAATTTTATATGTGAATTGCCTTAAATAGTCTCATTAAATGAACATCATACATTTACTTTATTTGCATGTTTATTTCATTAAAAATTTACATGTAGTGATGTTTCATACCTCTAGAATTTGTCTGCCCTCAATTACGAAATACGCCGTAAAGACTAGTCCTAATGCCAACCTTTTCCTGCCGTTTAGCAGTTTTGCACAAAACAGTGTTTTTTGAGAAAATATACATCTGTATATATTTTCATCAAAGATTAATCTATGCAAGACATTTTGCTTTACAGAATATTGACATACTCGAAGCACCACGTTATATAGTCTTTTAAAAAAAAGTATGAAAAATTTCAACTTATCTGTCTCATATAGATTTTATATATATTTATTCATATAAATTTTGGCGCAAATGATGTCATAGATACAGGTGCCAGTTTCTACAGCACAGAACGCACTTTCATTTTTGCCAAATGTGGCTTATTTTAACTCTATCATTATTGGTTTTGCTCTATGTCATTCAACAATAATCCTTCCAGGAAATGTGTGGCAGCAAGAATCCTTTCAGAGTCCATCTGTGATATCTAATCCAGGTTAGACAATAAAGAGCTGCAAAATAAACATGAGTTGTTGATCGCAGCATATGGTTTGAATTTTTCGAAATTTCTGCAAAGGAAGAGGGAGTGTTATGAATTTTTTCTCACCACTTTTTCCTCGGTTTTAATTTTCTTTTTCCTTTTATACCTATTGGTATATACATTTTATAATGGATAATTTATCTATATCACCTTTGATTCTATATCAGGAAGTAAGTGGCACCGATGGTCACCTGATCTACCAGCCTCCACCAGACAGCCAGGTAAGAATTATTCTATCATGCAGATACGTATATGTCGAATTAAAATCTTTATCAAATAAAGAAAATACCAGTAAAACACGCTTTTAACGAAGTGCCACGGACGGGTGATGTTACTTCGTTATAAGCGTAATTCGTTATATCCGTCAAGATTTAGTCGCCGGGTATAAAAACCACTTCGCTGCAACCGCCGATTCATTATAAGCTATAACCGTGATTGTGGGTTTTTTTTTTATTTATTCAAAGTTTATTTTACTATTATATATTATATATATTATATTATTTTACTATTATATTATCCCGTCTCTTTTATAGGTAGTTTCAGATGTCGTTTTTCTCCATCGATGTACGGTTATTATTGTGACCTCTGTGTACAAAGTTACGGTCATAAAGCATGCAGGATGGTTTGTCCATGTCATTAGATGCTGTCATTATGGCCTGCCATTTTATAAACACTGTTGATAAACGTGTGTTTTGCCAGAATAGATTAACAGGCACACAGAAAGCTTTATGTAAAATAAAAACGCGTGTGTTTTCTAAATAGAAGCTGCAGCTATAGTGATTGTCAAAATGTGTCAATAAATGACCGTAATTCTGCTTGTTGTTGCCATTTTTAAGGGGATTGGTAATCTATTAAGAGACATCGACAATTTGATGCTACACTCGTCAATTCAATAAAGTGTTAGTACGGTACTAATGTAAATTGTTGCTATTCAATAAAACGGAACTACTTTAAGCTCTTAGTCTACTTGATTTCTTTGTCAATATTTCTCATTTTTCCAATATACATGGATTGCTTTTCTGACAATGGAAACGAAGACATTATCAAAAGTAGAAAAAATGCCAACGAGAGCGAAAAATATATGTTATCCCCTTTCCAAAGGAGAAAATGTTAATTATCATCTGAATGAAGGTGATGAGCTGAATAATGGATGGCATATTTGTTTGGAATGCTGAAAATCACTCTCATAAAGTAAGAAATGGGAATCAAAACAAAGAAGAAATATTGATATTTTATGTACACTATTGTCTAACGCAGACCCGCCCCCTGGGAGCGAAATTGGACTTTATTGTACATACATGTAGTTAGACTAGAAATTTAAACCATTCTTTAGTGAGTTTATTGCTATCTTGTCATAAACGATACTGGGGGGGGGGGGGTCACTGTTATGCCTTGATGGTTCAGCACCAATTGCAAAAGAATTATTTTACAAGTTCGTTAATTGTTATTTATATTCGGTTAATCTTCTTCTTTAGAAAAATGTTTGCAAACTGAATCAGAAAAAACAATATCAAAAACACCCATGTCAAAAATAGTACTATGATAGCTCTTGTATAAGATAACTTCTTTGGGGTCAGAATTACTTTGACAGAACAAATTGCAGTCAGTATTTATTGATGTTGTTTCAATTAAAGTCTTTTCATTAGTTACTTTTTTGTTATCTTTTTATATAAATTGTCTTGATCATAGCATAAACGCTTTAACCTTTTTTGTGACACCTGTATCTTTTTCTAATCGTCAAATGTTTTGGATTCCTGTCCTTTATCTGAACCGTGTCGAAGTTTAACAAGAATAATTCGACATGGTTGTTTTCCGTTTCTAAAGACCGACCAGTAGCCAAGAATAATTCGACATGGTTGTTTTCCGTTTCTAAAGACCGACCAGTAGCCAAGGGTTCTGTGTCCTGAAATTTGTACACGCATTTGATTGACTTATTAATGGACAGTATGGACGATAAGCTATTACTTTTTCATGAATTATTAAAAATCAAAATCCAAGCAATACACATACCTCTGATATATGTACAATTGATCTGCAAAAGAACAACTTCCTATCTTGAGAAACTGTAGAAGGAGTTATCCGTACAATGAGGGTACCCTTTTGGCAGCCACCCGCCATTTTCACCATTTTAAAAACTGGATTTTTTTCGTTGGAAAACCCGGTAAAACGACTCCAAAAATAATCATTGAAAACACACGTTCCCCACCTCGATGTAGTAAAGAGTCGCCGGAAGTACGGAATTTGGTCTGGATTTTAGACAGTTTATATAATAACGTGTAAAACTTCTGAAAATCGCGCAAATGAAAAATTATGCCATTAAGCATTATATTAGGATACTCAAACGAATAAATTACTAGAAACTGTGATATAGCACTGGTATTTGTTAAAGATTTTCAATTTCAAGCAATGGTCAGATTAAACAAAACCAGTATCTGGTTTCAACCTTAGCCGATTTCGACTTTGAAACAATTAGAAATACATCAATATTGAAACCATTAAATTTTAAAGAGTTATGTTATAAGATTATAAATAACAAATTGATAGATTTCGTGTTAGTGTAAGTTCTACATACACTGAACTTATTAAAAAATTCCTTTCTAATTGATGAAAGGGTCCAAAATTCTGTCATGATATGTACACCATAATTCCAACACTGATTAGTTTTCTAGAAACACAAACAAGTTTTAGCACTTTAAGGGAACATGCACTTGTATTTAATAGAATCTGAGATATAATCTAAATGAATAACGAATGAAACAAATAGAACCTTCGGAATACCTTGATGATTACCATAAGAATCGTGATATGGCATAATTTTCTCAAACCTGGCGCTTCTGATGTCACTAGAATATTGATAGATGTGAGCAGAAGCGTCTCTAGAAATAATGAAATGACAATTAATATTGATTAGGCCGATCGTGTAGCATGCTGTAGAATCATCAGGTCCTTATCTCGCCTCTCCAGCGGAAGCTCGCCGCTCGTCACCGTCCCCCTTAATCATGGCGGCCTTCCTCGCCGGACCTCGGCTAACGACGTTATCACTCGATTACTTTTACATGCAATTACATTTATGTCAGATCCGAACCATTTCCAAAAACAACCATCTTAATGAAAACTCGAAGCTGTAATTCACTGCAATACACTCGGGGAGGATTCGTTTTACCTGAGTTTAACAGGATCTGGTTGCGAGGGCTTTTTAAGACCCTGACCAATGAAATCCTCAGATAATGGATATAACAGCCACGTAGAGAGTGAGACTCTGAGACCGCTCTGTGTAGTACTTGTGTCTGTCCCGCATTGATTCCGCCTGTGTTACGGCTCTAATAACTATATCCTCTTGCTCGCTCGTTGTGTGCGTTTGGTGGCAACGTGACGAAGTAGCCGTGAAGTTGATTCTGTTCACTGAACACCCTACAAGATGAAGCCGGATTGCCGTATCTTCACCTTCTTGATTTTATCTTTTACTTTATTTCAAGATACTCAAGGTAAGTTCCTACGAAATTCAAATACTTTTGATAAAATATTCTTTTTTTATTTCAGACTGTTGATATTAAACGGTGAATTTCACTTCAATTTTTTTTATCGTACACCCATTTTAATAAGAAACTGTTATAGTATATTTGTATATTTTGCTTGATTGAAAGTACGTTCCAGTGTATGTCAAAAAGAGAAGAAAACAGATTATTTTTGTTTGGAGTGTCCAATGATGATAATCTTTGTGTGATTGCTATTCACATTTGTTTGAATTCCAATTATATCGTTCCCTATAAATTATTATTGGTACCTGCATGTTCTCATTCCGCCACGATATGGTCATAGTAAGGCATCAATAGAATTGGTACCTGTCCTCGTTATACCACGATATGGTCATAACAAGGCATAATAGAACTTTACTAGGAACAAGAAAACGACGGATTTTCCGCCATTATCCCAACAAATGAATCGGTTCGGGAATTAATGGTTTCCCGCGCTCCAGATCTCTCATTAAACAGAATCCCGTTTTTGTCTCCGTGAAGCCTCTCAGAATTAGAGCGGTGCCTGCGACATGTGAAACCACTCCATCCTGTCCAATTGATCATTACAGTTATATAATTAACATCAAAGGGACGCCGTACCACTGAGAGCTTCAAAACATCTGGAATTCTTTGACTGGGAAATTAAGTAGAATGATAATCAAATTGTTTTAACAGAGGATTTATCGGGAGGTGTTTGCTGCAGTAACAGTAGCATTACTATGCACGATGTTATAAAATACAAGGTATTAAGTTTATAAATGGATGAATAAGTTCTCTTCATAGTTTTCCTGCTATTTTTACTTCGACGTCTTATTTCTCAATTTATAACAACGGTGTCAAAGTTATCAGGAACAACGACCAAATCTTCAAGCGGAGGGGAAAATTAATTTCTCTGACACCAGAAACAATCTTCTCGGCTCTGACGTTTGGAAACATAATTGAATTACCGGGTTGGTTCCAGGACTTATACCACAATACATGTGATATATTCTACAGAGTTTGGAGATTATAAATCTTCCTCAGCAAGGACATGCTTTATGTTTTCTTTCTCCTAGTAAAATCAAAGTCTTTTTTCATTCTCCGAAGTTAATGATTATCAAACATTATATCCGATTGTGGACATGTTTTATAACCAAATTAAACCGATATTTTAACAAAAATGAAAATGTGTAAGAATGTGAAGAAAAAAATAAATCACATTATTTTGTTACTACCAAATATCATGGCTAAGACCTCCTGTTGTCTTTAATTGAGTTACATTGATATTGATTGATTTCTCTTAACGATATAGTGTATGTATGAAAATAATAGGTCCGTCTTAATGGAAACTGGTTGCATAAATTTGATATCATATAAGGACAATACAAGGAATTATTGATTTAATTTACAATTAAGCAAAGGAAAAAGGAAAGTTAAGCATCCATGAAATATAGCTATTAATTCTCCTGGGAATTAAGCCAATTAGCTCTTTCCTTTTTGATATCGCGTCTAAGATAAAGATGCTCTGGTTTCAGAATCCCCTATCACTGACTTCCGCACTGGTAAACATGCAAGAACGATTGTTGTTGTGTTTTTACTTTAAAACTCCCAATGACGAAGGCAGGTTTCGATTTTTTACATACATGGGTCAGACAACATAAACATGTTTTGTAAAACTAATTGCATCCTAGCAGGATTTTCCATCACTTTGTTTTGTTGTAACGATTAGCCAGATAACACCACAATTACAGGCTTTACAAACTGTTTATCATACACCAGCTACTTGGTTCTGACCTGGATGTTCATCTACTTTTTGGTTTATTTTGTGTAAATGGCTGCTGTTAACACATACCGATATACGTCTATAATATACATGTATTTCTATTACCAACATCAAGATATCTTTGTTTAAAATATGGGCAACATTCCAAACACACCTTTTGCACATTTCATAACACCTTGCTTATATAATTAACTATACAGCACACTAGTTCAACTTTTCAATGACTTTTCAGCACACCTGTCCAACTCTTCAATGCGTACACAGCACATCTGTCCAACTTTTCAATGCGTACACAGCACACCTGTCCTGACTTTTCAATGCGTACACAGCACACCTGTCCTGACTTTTCCAATGCGTACACAGCACACCTGTCAAACTCTTCAATGCGTACAAAGCACACCTGTCAAACTCTTCAATGCATACATAGCACACCTGTTAAACTCTTCAATGCGTACACAACACACCCGTCCAATCCTTTAATGCGTATACAGCACAAATGTCCAACATTATCAATGCGTATACAGCACACCTGTCCAATTCTTGAATGCGTATACTTCACACCTGTCCAACTCTTCAATGCGTATACAACACACCTGTCCAACTCTATAATGTTTATATCGTAAACCTGTCAAACACTTCAATGCGTACACAGCACACCTGTTCAACTCTTCAATGCGTATACCGCGCACCTTATCAACAATGCTATATCTATACTACTCACTCAACCTATTGTCAATATTTGAGAAATCAATAATTTTTTCCGATTTTCTTATATTTATAAATAATATCTTTTAAATATCTTCTTTATGTAGAAATTTTGACACCGAGTTTTCTATTTTGATATCAATAGCTTCCCATTACATTATCTAAAGTATCTAGATATAAAATTCCTACACTTCGGTGTCGATGCGTCTGTTACAACTCACCTTGAAAAATTACGAACTTTGGTAAAAAAAAATTTAAAGCGTGTTAATTTTGGGACCAATTGAAAGTCAACGCACTTTGAAAAACATATTTTCAAAGTGCGTTGAAATTGTCGATATCAACGCACTTTGAAAAAAAAAATTCAGAGTTTGGTCGAAATATTTGATATTTTTATATACAATAAATAAATGTTTTAAAATTGTTTAGCTCAAAGTGATGTATTTAAAAAGGAACACTATTCATTTTCAGATAACTTGAATTATCCAAATATGACAATACCGCATAAGTTAGCAACTGCCTTTCGCTTTTTCGTGTATCCAGCAAATAAAATTTTTATCTGGTACATTGTACTATGTCAGAAACGAAAATGATTTTTAAATATTAATAATGGAGATCAATGTATAAAACATTTCAACTGGCTTCAATCGAATGTGCTTTTAAACAAACATGAGGTGAAAAAAGGATTCGTTAGTGATGTTTATCAAAAACAATATAATTATTTAGAACATCAGTGCGAGAAAAAAAAAACTACACACAAATGCCTATTTCAAAGTTTATATTTAATTAAATGTTTGGCAATGTAACTTTTTTTATATAAAGTGATTACTGCAACAGTATTGACTTTGAACATAGGATTTATGTTGAAAATTTTTAGATTCTTTAACATACCTTTGGAGAAATTATTGTTTGACCAGCTCGTTTTTTCAATATAACAAAGCGTATTTCATTTTTCGTTCTTATACCTTTACTCCAGGTTGCTGAATATCATGTTTTGGGAGGAAAGATGAGGGGTAGGGGACCTGTAATCAATCAATGATGGTACGGATATGTATGTGATGTGTTTACATAATATTCATTTTGGTTCAAGTGCCCACAATTAAGAAATATGACATTGTAAAGACAACCTTTTCCCGCCATTTTTTGCATTTTTAGCGTAAAACAGCTTGTTTTCAAGCAGTTTTTCCTTCCGAAAACATAGAGCGCATTCTTGAACAAATAAAATATTTTAATTGGAGATGTATCTAGCCAAGACTAATAAGTGACGAAAAATTTTTCCTTGTTCAAGCATGCGCTCTATATTTCCCATTCGTAAATAGATAATTAAAATGTCAATTGTTGGCTGATTTTGATTGAATTATAGAAATGGCGTCACTTCTGACGTCATATACTGCCAGTGAGTGCAAATAAATCAAATAAATAGATGAAAAATATATTTTATATCAAGTCTTCTAAAAAATTAGTTAACATTTTATTTTACCCGAAACACTTAAAAAATGGCAAATTATGGGGGCCAAATTTAACTCTTATCATATATAGTTCTTTGTGATTTACACATATTTTTTCAAAGTGCGTTAAGTGTCTAAATAAGAAAAAATTATGTACCTTTATAACGCACTTCGAAAAAAAAAATTCAAAGACAATCCAACCGAAATCGCAAATCATCACCTTGTATAAGATATCTACTAAATGAACTAGATACTATATACTATATCAATATCTGTACAAGAATACATGTATACTAGTAGGTATAGTGAGAAATACCTATGTAACGGTCGCACAGAGTCGTAAAACAACATACATTCTATTGCCAGTTTCAAGGAATGATCACTTCTAAGTTTACTCGCCATTTTTTCTATTTTTCCAGGGGGTGATTTGTAATTACAAGAATCCCCATACCACTCTTGCATTATAAACTAAACAGTATATTAAGAGGAGTTGTAGGAGACAGCCATCCCAGTGAGTGAGATCGTGAGAGAGCGGAGTGTTGATTCATCGGCGGAAACTAATCTAGACCAAGAGAAAAATCCACATTCATTTGTCAGAGAAATCTATTGTGGGCCTCTCGTAATAAAAGACTATAATGGTATCGATGGAAAAATCGGAACAAATAAAAGAGAGAATGAATTCATTTCCAGAAACGCTGGAGAAAAGAATCCTTTTCAATTATGTCAATCCTGTTCTATACAGAGTTATGGTCCTTTGTAAGAGTGTAAGGAAGCTGCACTTTCCAGGATTGCTTTGTGGTGTCTCTGCGGAGAAATGATACATGTAAATGTCAAAACCAGACCCGGACAGAAAACGGGACTGTCAGACGAGATACAATATAAAACAAGTTTATTATGATAGGCGAATAAACGCCAAATAAAGCAATTACACGGAGGTTTCCCCTGGGACTGGAAAAAGCTGCTCATGTAAAAGAATAAAAGAATACCCTAAAAAAATGTGTTCACTCGATCTCTGCTGCTTCTACAGACGTTTACAATCTTGTTTTTTCTTTTAAGTACCTGATTAATTTTACAATATCATGTCAGAACAGATAAAATATCATAACCTCCTTACCCATAAAAAGCAACAGATATTTTTTACGAAACATGACCTAACAAAATTGGTCTTTATAATATTAAGTAAAGATAACTCCAATACTAGTAATTTTATTGGAAGACGGAATATCCTGTATATATCTAACGTAGGAAACATCTGTACGGATAATAGTTATAACTCTGTATATCCACAGGAAATATCTGTACGGATAATAGTTATAACTCTGTATATCCACAGGAAATATCTGTACCGATAAAAGTTATAACTCTGTATATCACCAGAAAATAACTGTACGGATAATAGTTATAACGCTGTATATCCACAGGAAATATCTGTACAGATAATAGTTATTACTCTGTATATCCACAGGAAATATCTGTACGGATAATAGTTATAACTCTGTATATCTACAAGAAATATCTGTACAGATAAGTTATAACTATGTATATATCACCAGGAAATATCTGTAAAGATAATAGTTATAACTCTGTATATCCACAGGAAACGTCTGTACGGATAATAGTTATAACTCTGTATATCACCAGAAAATATCTGTACAGATAATAGTTATAACTCTGTATATCCACAGGAAATATCTGTACGGATGATAGTTATAACTCTGTATATCCACAGGAAATATCTGTACGGATAATAGTTATAACTCTGTATATCCACAGGAAATATCTGTACGGATAATAGTGATAACTCTGTATATCTACAGGAAATATCTGTACAGATAAGTTATAACTCTGTATATATCACCAGGAAATATCTGTAAAGATAATAGTTATAACTCTGTATATCCACAAAAAATATCTGTGCGGATAATAGTTATAACTATGTATATCCACAGGAAATATCTGTACGATAATAGTTATAACTCTGTATATCACCACAAAATATTTGTACAGATAATAGTTATAACTCTGTATATCCACAGGAAATATCTGTACGGATGATAGTTATAACTCTGTATATCCACAGGAAATATCTGTACGGATAATAGTGATAACTCTGTATATCCACAGGAAATATCTGTACGGATAATAGTGATAACTCTGTATATCTACAGGAAATATCTGTACAGATAAGTTATAACTCTGTATATATCACCAGGAAATATCTGTACAGATAATAGTTATAACTCTGTATATCCACAGGAAATATCTGTACGGATAATAGTTATAACTATGTATATCCACAGGAAATATCTGTACAGATAATAGTTAGAACTCTGTAAATATCACCAGGCAATATCTGTACGGATAATAGTTATAACTCTGTATATCACCAGAAAATATTTGTACAGATAATAGTGATAACTCTGTATATCCACAGGAAATATCTGTACGGATAATAGTTATAACTCTGTATATCACCAGGAAATATCTGTACGGATAATAGTGATAACTCTGTATATCCACAGGAAATATCTGTACGGATGATAGTTATAACTCTGTATATATCACAGGAAATATCTGTACAGATAATAGTTATAACTCTGTATATCCACAGGAAACGTATGTTAGGATAATAGTTATAACTCTGTATATCCACAGGATTTGTGTGTACGGATAATAGTTATAACTCTGTATATCCACAGGCAATATTTGTACGGATAATAGTTATAACTCTGTATATCCACAGGAAATGTCTGTACGGATAATAGTTATAACTCTGTATATCTACAGGAAATGTACGGATAATACTGTCATGTTGTAAACTTTTAATTCACTGGATGGGTGTAAATACAAAATTTACAACAAGACAACTGTACGACTAATATATAATATAACTCTGTATATCCACAATAAACATATGTACGGATAATAGTTATCAATAGTTATAATTCTGTTTATGCACAGGAAACGACTGTCCTGAGCGGGTCCCTAACCCGGGCCGGGAATGCCAGAAGGCGTGTCACCCGGATGACAACCCCTGCAAGAGTGGACGGAAAACGTGCGAGTGTGATGGCCTATGTGGTTATAGCTGTATAAGCCAGAGTAAGTGTCAATTCAATTAACTCATTTATTCTCTCAAAGCTATGTAAATCGTCAGAAACTCCACAGATTTTGTTTCGTTATTAAATCTGAAGCGTGAAAAACGTTGTCTTATTCAAGTACATGTATTATGCTAAAAAGAAAGCATATTAAAAGTTTAGAAAGCTTACTTTCTTGATTTGAAAAAAAGTGAACTCGTGGTTATTTTTTTTTATAAGATTTACTTTGTCTGGAAACATTTAGAATTATTATAGATCATATATTTTCTTAAGGCTGCGATATCGAAGGAGTAGATTTATTATTAACCACATAGTGTAGAATAATTAATTCGCAAAGATTGTTTACACACTGAATTTAATTTTTCGATTGAACAAAATTATGACATGATGCAGAATTTGGTAAATGATGTAGATAAAGAGACATGCGTCATAGTTGATTATCACACGAGGCAGCATGGCCTAAAACGGGTCACGACAGATATGTAATTTTAGATTTCACACCCTGAAGACAACCACAGTACGGGTACGGCGTTGAGAGGTTGTTCAATAAAAGCGACATATAACAAGGACATCGCTGTGTCTGTTTCATCCACCACTGGTTTTTTTATTCAGATCATAGATGTGAGAACTTGGCGAGAACGATCCCCAATGGGCGTGTGAACATCAAGCCCCAGAACATGTTCGGGGGAATTGCCACCTATGAGTGTGAATGGGGGTACGAAATCCGGGGTCAGAAGGACCGGGTGTGTCGTGGGGACGAGAAATGGGAAGGAGAGGCCCCCAGTTGTGTCCTGTCTAAAGGAAGCGGCCAGCCAATACTTAGTAGGTCCTTATTTATACTTAGTATGTCCCTACCAATACTTAATGTTTCTTTATCTTAGTATGTCCTAACCAATTCTTTGTATGTCCTTGCTAATGCTTAGTGTGTCCCTACCAATACTTAGTGTTTTTCTTTATCAATACTTGTGCGTCCTTGACAATGCTTAGTAAGTCATGTCCTTCCCAATACTTAGTGTCCTTAACAATACTTAGTATGTCCTTACCAATATTTGTATGTCCTTACCAATACTTAGTATGTCCTTACAATATTTGTATGTCCTTACCAATACTAAGTATGTCCCTACCAATACTGAAGATGTCCCCACCAATACTTAGTATGTCCCTACCAAAACGTAGTGTATTTTACCAATGCTTAGTAAGTCTCAACAAATATTTGTATGTCCTAACCAAATAGTTTGTACCTAGAAATACTTAGTTTGTCCTCACCAATACTTAGTATGTCCCTACCAATTCATAGTGTGTCCTTACCAATACTTAGTGTGTTTTTACCAATGCTTAGTAAGTCTTAACCAATATTTGTATGTCCTTACCTAAAAGTGTGTCCCTACAAATACTTAGTGTCTCCCTACCAATACTTACTATGTCCCTAGAAATACTTAGTTTGTCCTTACCAATACTTAGTTTGTCCTTACCAATGCTTAGTTTGTCCTTACCAATACTTAGTGTGTTTTTACCAATGCTTAGTAAGTCTTTACCAATATGTGTATGTCCTTACTAAAAACTATGTCCTTACCCATACTTAGTGAGTCCTTACTAATACTTATAATGTCCTTACTACATGTAGTACTTAGTGTGTAGAAAATCACGAAAATATTTTTCGCCGTTCTCGGGTTACATAATTTTGTCAGGCTTATACTAGTACTTAGTGTGTAGAAAATCACGAAAATATTTTTCGCCATTCTCGGGTTACATAATTTTGTCAGGCTTATTGAGCGATCTTGGTGACAGGTACATATTTTACTTGAAGGTAAAGAGGGCTGTAACTCCCCTCCCGTCATAGAATACGCCATCCACAACGGACGGGAACTGGGGGAGGGGGAGCGATACCCCTCGGGGACCATGCTCGAGTACTCCTGTATCGAGGGCTTCATGAGGGGCTCGGACTATGTGGAGAGGGCGTGGTGCATTGCGGATGGGGAATGGGTCGGACCAAAGATGGTTTGTCAAGGTAGACCGCATTAAATCTCAGCATGTTAATTGTATCAGTAAATTCAACATTTTACGAAACATGGCATAGCCTGCTCATAACCAATTATAGATGCTCTCAACTGTACATTCTTCATTTATATTTTGGTTAGCTGCTGGCTGTCCCAAGCCCCCGGAGCCACTGAATGGAGGGGTCATAATCCCTGCCTCAACAGGGGTCAATGCTGTTGTCAGGTACTACTGTAATCCGGGCTTTGAGCTTATCGGAAGGTCAGAGCGCATCTGTGAATCAGACAGCACATGGACAGGAAATGAGCCTCGATGTGAAAAGGGAGGAAGTGGTAGGCTTTTGAATTTTTATCCAATATATTGAAAGGTTGTGAAAATCAGAGATTTTGGAGTCGCCTAAAAAGCAGTATCCAAGTATGAAATTATATGAACATGACCTAGACTCTTTTAAAAAATAACTAAGCATCGTTTATTTTTCGTTTGCTTGATACCGTCGTTCAGACAAAATGAAATTTCAAATTATCTTTTCGGCAATTAAAGGAGGAGTTGGGATTATGGTCAGCAAATCACTGCTGATGTAACATTAAATGTATTTATTATGAATATGTTATAGTTGATTTGTAAAGGTACTGTCTTTTGATGTTTCAGAAACTTGTGGCCCGCCTCCGTACGTTGTGCGAGCCTTCCACGACTCTGAGGGGATCTCGAGGTTCCCCCTGGGGAGTCAGGTCACTTACCGGTGTCAGGACGGGTTCACGCTGACAGAGAGGTTTGCCCACACCCGGGCCTTGTGTGACCACGGGGAGAGGTGGGAGGGCCCACGAATGTCCTGTAAACGTAAGGTTCCCCGAATGCTGTCATTTCAACAATATTCGTTGGATACTAATGTTCGTTGTCGAGTATTAAAAAAACGAAGGTTTGTTAAATTTTAAAAAATGAAACGCATCTTTAAAAACTGCGAACGATAGCATTGTCTAGCCGCCTAACTAAAAGTCATTTTTTGAATGTTGTCCAATTAAAGTTATTTTTTTTTTATTAAATGTTATTTTCATTAAATATAAATGATTTGGTCAAACAAAGAGAGATAACTTTGTATTTGGGTGAAAATAGCGCAAGCCCAATTCATAATAGAATATAACGCAAAACGGAAATGTTTTTTAAAACAACTCCCCCCCCCCCCCCCCCCCCCCCCCCCCCCCCCCCCGAGAAACAAAAATTCCTTTTGAGGGGTTTTAATTATTGTTATTTAGCATATTTTTACATAAGGGTTTGTTGTTTCATGGGGGAACATATTTCTACAGACCGAAATACATTCCAAAAAAAGAATTTTGCTTTGTAAATTTTCGATAATATTTTCCTCATTCATAGAGACCGATTTCAATGAAATTTTTTAAGACCCCACGTTAGCAAAACTTTTGTTTTAAAATAAATAACTTGATTACAAATTTTATTTCGATATAAATTGATTAGGATTTAATTATACTTTTTAGTAGAAAACTTAGGTTTTGTATATCTGACAGAAATTCCGAAATATTTGGATGTAAAATGTATGCGGGAAACAGGCGTTTGCGTATGCAGTTCTTCTACATTTGCTAGAAATTTAAATTATATCAGCAAAAGTCTGAAGAATACAAAATTGTTGAAAATGGATGTTCATGAATTTTAATGACGCCACAGTTTATCACATTATGTATCCAATTAGAATGTCTTGATTCCCCAGTTAAGCTGCATGCAGGTAGCTCTTATCCGAAACTTTACTTAATACTTATTGAACATGATATATTAAAGTTGTGTATGGTGACAACGACGCTTACGTAATGCTACGTGCCCACTATTATTATCATTATACAAAATTGATAAAGCGCCATATATATAAAATTACTCTAAAGCGCTTGTAAAAATCAATGCTGTGCTGTCTCTGTACTCAATGAAATAAAGTTTAAAATGCGTAAATACTTAAGAATAGTCTGGATAAGCCTTGCTAAAAAGATAAGTTTTCAATATTTTTTTAGAACGAATAAAATTTTCCTCTAATTTAAGATTTTGGGGAAGGCTGTTCCACAATGTAGAACTGGCTACGTCGGACCGCCTGTCACCATTCGACCTAATCCGCGCACGCGACTGAACAAGGAGCATAGAGCTCACGATTAGCGTTGCGATTGATATCGCAGTCTAAGTCGTAGACTAATTGTAGTTATCGTGCCACATCTCACTAAATCTTAGGGTTTGTCGCGACAATCTTGTTGATCGTAGACTTTTTTGACTGTCAAAAGAATTTCAAGATCAACACGAATATTTACAATCGTAATAATTCGTTAGCATCGTTTCATATCGCATTGCGTCTTTACCAAGCTCAGTAGGTCACATTTTAATCGTGCCTCCCTAATCGTAATGATGTGACTCGATCTTGGAGGGGACAAACACCATATTGGGCTGTGTCCTGTTGTGATATGTTAATATAATTATTAAGGCTATATAGATATATCTTTCGGGGTCCAAACGTAGATCAACTTCCATATTGATCGCGAACAAAACCGCCATCTATACCATGCCCAATCGCAATAGAGCACATCAGTTTGTAATGAACGTATCGTAATGCATAAAAACGCATCTGCACGTACATGTACACATACACATACTCGTGTCGTAATGTTCGGATCAGATCGGGCTCCAATCGGGAATCCTATCTGGACAATCTCATCAGAACGTACTAGTATGTCATCGTATCTAACTGGCAGTGAGAAAGGCTATCTGACAGATCGCGTCACCCTTTCTAATATGTCAATCGTTACTTTCTAATATGTCAATCGAAAGCTCAACGAATCGCAGAAGGACGTTTCGACCCCCATCAAATAGTTTCGACGATCAGTTAGGATTTGTCGATCGCGGTGCTCGTTAAGATCGCACCAACATGGGAACCTAGCATTAGGTAATTTTCTAATCACTATTATTAAAGAGTTAACATCTGTATGTACATGTATATCTACTACACATTGCCTCGGTTTACGTTCTTCCAGCGGTTGAATGTGGATTCCCGAACACGGTGGAGAACGGGCGCATCACCGGGATAGACTTCACCTACCCCCACACCGTACAGTTTGTGTGTAACGAGGGGTACCGGCTGGTCGGAAACGACAGTACCACGTGTCAGGCCAGCGGTCAGTGGTCCGCCGAGTCCCCCACCTGTTTGGGTAGGTACGCCACCCCCACGGATTGACTGTAACTGAAAACAAACATTAACAAAAGAGTACGGTCTCTAGTGGCATCATTACACAGAAACGATTTCATGCTAGATTATCTTTAAATATTCTTTCGTTTGGTCTTTGCATGCCAATATTTGTGTCGGTTGGAAAGATGCACAAAATTTTAATTATTTAAAAGTTTTTGCAAGGTATCAAATTTCAATAAAAGCATTATCCTTAGTATATAAGTAAAAATGTCTTGAGTCTGTAATCTATTTGACAGTCGGTCAGAACGAGCAAACACACATTGACCTAAGTGTTCTTACTTTGTCTAAACCTTCAATACCATTCATTAGCGAGCTCACATTGCCTCCTACCTATTAACAGAATCAAAATGTTTAATGGCTTCCTTTACGAATTTCGCTCCAACAGTAGCAATGTCCTTTTTGCTCTCCTCCAGCTATCGACTGCCCTTCCCTACAGGCCCCGGTGGGTGGGAGGATACGGGGCTCCGGTAACGCGTTCGGCACCGTCCTACGGTTTGAGTGTGACGATGGTCTACAGTTGGAGGGCTCCATTGAAAGACGATGTCTGCAAAATGGAGAATGGAGCGGAAATGACGTCAAATGCACAGGTATGGAACGGAGATTTAAAGCAGGTTGAAATTTTGAAAGCAGATAAAATTTGTATACATAACTAAATGTAGGAGGCAATTGAGGTAATGAAATACAATGTTATTAACGTTATTGAACCATGTTAAATTGTTCACTTATTTGAACACTTTGCATCTTTGTTACTACGCTCAGAGTGCGAAGGTCAGCAGCAAAACCCCTCCCACCATTGTTATCATACAGCATCATATAAATATAGAATGGTTTGTTTTGTTTATAAAGCAGAAATCGACTGTGGCTGGCCAAAAAACTTCTGGAATGGTTACGTTCTCGGAGAGAAGACCACACTAGGCTCCACTCTTTTCTTTAGGTAAGTTCCAAGGGGTTTTTTTTCCTTCAAATTTCTGCCCATGCCAAAATACTCGTTCATAAGCTGAACGTAGGTGGGTGCTCAGTATTTGTTTAAAAATTTAGACTTTTTTATATTTTTATTGATTTTAAATCTTGAGGTAAAGTCTAGGTAAACTTCTCTTGCTTTCAGCTGTGTGGTAAGAACGACGTTTGATGGGTCTTACTTTGAGACAAAATGTGTGAGCCCCGGACAATGGTCCAACCCGCCGCCGACATGCTGGGGTGAGGACTCACAGTCCACAAATAATCATATCCAATCATCACTCAATCTGTTTTTGGTTTCACTGAAAACGAGAGTGCAATTTTTAAATTCACTTTTGTTCTGTTTATCTCTGTTCCTTTAGGCCAGTGCTCCATTCCAAACATCGAATTTGCAGACATTAATGGCTATCCAGTGGGGACTTGGATCAACCACGGAAAAACTTTTGAGTACACCTGTAAAAACGGGTTGGTCCCGGTCCATTCAAGCATTGTGACATGTTATAACGGGACCTTCAATCCCGGACCGCCAAAATGTGTCCCGGGTATATTTGTTTTATTTTTTTTATGAATGTTGGTGGAAAAGTTGTATACAAATAATTCTTATTTACTTTGACGTGTTCATTTCATGACTTTTATTTCATTTTCCTGTATTTTGACAAGCGCCCTGTCCTTCTCCCCCGCCTTACGTAGAGAACGGGATCCGCCTCTTCATTGGACAGGAACACGGCCGCCGGGCGCGCTACATCTGTAACAATGGCTTCCGTCTGTCGGGCATGACCCAGAGCTCGCCCTATCTGATCTGTGACAAGGGCCAGTGGAAGGGCGGTAACCCCGCGTGTCAGGAATGTGAGTACAATCTGAAATGTCGGCAAAAAAAATAAAGATCCTCCACTGATGTTCATTATTCAATGAAACAAAACAGCATAGATATAAAAAAGTTGAGAGAACATTACATTCAAATGAGAATCGATGATCTTTAAGACAATATTTTGGTTTTCATTTGTTTTCTGTTGACTGAGATATTATTATAATAAAAACTGTTTGCAGTCTATTGCCCCAATCCCGGGACTATCACAAACGGGAAAATCTACAAGAAGGAACCGAACAACATCCGGTTTAACTTCCCCCGGTACATTACGACCATCAAACACGGACAGCGCCTCGAGTTCAAGTGTGATCCGGGCTACCAGATTTCCGGGGCCAGTGGCGCCACCTGTATTAACGGCCAGTGGATCCCTCCGCTAGGGGAAGCTGCGTCCCACTGTAAGCCTCAGCAGTACCTCCCCATCCCCCTCCGATGGACCCCCATACCAAACAGGAATTTCTACGAAACATGAGACAATTTTTTTATATTCCTGCAAGGGTTCATTTGTTGGAATTTTACTCTCGAAGCCAACAGTGCCTTTCTGTGATGTGTCCTTACGTCATCAAACCATGTCGTACAATGTCTGTGTATTCATGAGTATTTCAACATTATCAATTTATTAGTATCTCGATTTTTTTTTATTAAATATCATTTTTTGCACAAAATATACTTATGAACAGATACCGGTATTTTCGTCATGCGAATCTTATCATCCATTAAGATTGGGCTCGAACTCTACGCTTCCAGGAATGTAGTTGTTAAAAGAAGTATAGTAAAATAATAATATATTCACTGACAACGATAACCTTAACCCTACAGTCAACTTTAATAAACTTTAAAGACTTCTAAGTTGAAATTCGTTGAAAGGTATTGCGCCTCTCTCTCTCTCTCTCTCTCTCTCTCTCTCTCTCTCTCTCTCTCTCTCTCTCCACACAACAATACAAGTTGTCTCGCTTAGACTGTTGTCCATTTACGAAAAAAAGAAAAAAAAACAAGTCACTCTCTGTGTTGCAATTTTTGTCATGATATCAAACGTAAACTTCTAGTTTTTGATTTATTGAACAAGGTTTACCCACCGGTTGGTTGTTTTTTACAGGGAATGGTTCGCAGATCTTTCTATAAATAAAAAGAAAAACAACCTCGGATAATTGTATTTATATTGAAAAGTCAAACACCTGAACTAACTTACTTTTAATCACAGAGGCCTATCATGATTTTAACAAGAGTTCTTACACAGGCAATGGTCGGTACATGAAAAATGTGGAAATACGTACATGTGCAGTAATTAACTCTACATGTGCAGTAATTAACTCCACATTATTATAAGATGGAAGTAAATTCTAAAGTTAACTTTGCGACAATTGAATAATTTCTTGAAGTCGAATGACTCTTAGACTGTTCCGGCTATTCTGCTCTTTTACTTCTGATCGTAAATACAGAATATCTAAGTACTATTATTTTGAATGTAAATACAGTATACTACACGTAGTATCTAACTACTTTACTTTTAATCGTTAATGCAGAACATCTAAATACTAAATCCTTCGTTATCCTGGAAGTTTTCCTAACAGACCCTAATATGGTTAAAAATACGTCAAATTTTCATTTATTTATTTTTCAATTTTATACTGTAAACTGTATTTTTGTCCATCGGAATTTTTTCTTTTAAATATATGTACGTGAAATTTGTAGTAAAATGTCACCAAAAAAGTTGTTCATTTTATTTGTTTGTTCCAGGGATTATATGAAAGTCCAATTTTGAATTGTTTCATCTCCTCCAATCGTCCATTAAATATAAGTATTTAAATTTCCGACACTCCTCTCTGTATGTTCCTTCAACAAACTTCTATGTAAATCCGAACCTTGCTTTGTTATAAGCAGAGAGACTTTCATTTTATCATTGTTAATAATTTACCACCTTTACACACCCAAGATACAATTTTCTAGCACACGAACATTACTAACAGTGTTTATTATAGAAAAACAATGTATATTAAAGTGTTTCAATTTTCAAAAAGACTAACTTTAAAAAAACCCTGTGTAAATCATTCGCAGTTGATTTAAAAAAATATTTGTTTTATTACCAGTACTTATATATTTATTTATTATATGTGTTTTTTGCACATTATAAAAGAGCAAATCTAACATTGTTTCTTTGATTAAAAAGTGCAATCACAGGAGAATTGTGTCCCCTTGTTTGTTTATCCAAAATTATTATAATGGGTTGTTATTAGATCAATACATGGTGTATGTGATAGACAATCGAACGGATAAAGTGTCCCTGCGGTTGCCATATTTGACTTTTTCTTTAATATATTTTCTCATGGATGATGACGTAAACTTGAAACAAAGAATGTGCTCCAAGTCACCATGACCTTCACACATGACTCAGTGTGACCTTCACACATGACTCATTGTGACCTTCACACAGGGCTTGTTGTGGCATTTACACACGAGTCATTGTGGAAACGCCACACATGACTCATTGTGACCATCACCCACAACTCGTTTTGACCTGCACACATGGCTCATTATGACCATTACACATGACCCATTGTGACCTTTAAACATGAGTCATTGTATGACCTTCACACACGACTCATTGTAACCTTTACACATGACTCATTCGACTAAGAACTCTTCGCCGTGTTCCAGAGTTTAGAGGTCTCTTCAGCACAAGCAGACACTGTATGGTCATCTTTTGGGGGGACGGGGAGCGGAACTTTGATATGAAGAGAAAACATTGATCGAAGGGAGGGCACCGACCAGATTTTCCACAAAATATCTCGGCCAGTATTGTAGCATTCCACCAAGTCAACCACGTCCCTGGGTGCCATTATCCTATCCCCTTAAAATATTGCCATGCATAAAGCAAGTGCGGGAAGTTCTACCTACAACTGGTAAAAATCATTTAGATCTTCATCTGGTGCACACCGAACTGTCAATACTGGCATAATGAGGAGAGTAGATATGTAACTACCAGGGACTGTCGTAGACTACCGTTCTACCGTGTCAATGACCTAGGATGTCAAGAATAGAGGTCATTAACGTTATGCTGCGATCACGTGCTTCACTGAGACAAGTGCGTGTTTAATTACATGTGATTGCGCGGATCAAGAAGGGAGGGGGCTCTGGAATTTTTTTTAATTCACGTAGTGAAATTCCCTGAAATAGGCATCAGACCCCTCTTGGAAAGCAAGATTATCCTCATACCCTCCCGGAAACAAATTCTGGATCCGGACATGGATATAACAGCATTTCTCAAAAATTATTTGGAATCGTATTGTTTAAATGACATATTTTTTTTTTACTCATTTATCATTCGTGAAATATTTTTTACCTCTTCATGAAAGAACTAGTTTAAGATCCCAAAGGTCAGTCCGTCACTGTTTGACTTTATATAAAGGTCTCTTGTTTCTTGTCAAAAACTATAAAGATTTCATTTAAAAGTCACGAGAACTTTACTTATTATGTTAACCTTGTCAAAACATGTAGCTCAATGGATTCATGTCACGAATTCCAATATCACTCTATGAATTACAATTATGATACAAACGATTTTTATAAAAATCAAAGAGGTGAATGAAAAATAAGCAAGATGTCTGCTCTTCCTGAAGCCGGTACAACAAGGTTCTGCTGTGAAAATGTAATAAAAAGCAGTAATTTCATCCACGTCTTTCTTTCTCAATCTTTCTTTTTCTTATTTTTTATGGGGGGGGGGGGCTAGTTAATTTGTACACATCAATCTCACATCACAGTGATATGGCTTTAAGAGACCAAGAGATTCTGTAGAATTTTTCATTCATAGGTATTATACATCTGTTTGTGAAGCGCTCCTGTAGATGATTAGTTCGTGCTGTGGTGATTTAGATGTATTATACGTATTAACCATTGTTTTATATATTATTCGTATATTAAGGGTTGTCATAGTTTTGGTCCTGTTAACTTTCCTTGTTGGACAGTTGACCAGTCGACCATGGCCGGTAAATGAAGTACCCCCAGTTTCCGTCGTCACTCAGTAACACGCGCAGTTGTATACACACTCCCGTAATGAGGCAAATTAATTCAGTCTGTATTAATTATAATCATGTCACTACTGCGCTGTTACCGCCTAGGTGCGGTATTTTTCTCATGACTGGAAAACTGTTATTATCGGAACATGAGATGTAAACATGACGGCAAAATTGTTCAAATCAAAATTTAAAAATAATATGATTGGCAGGGAATATCATACATAAACTAGCATTGTTTTTTTACAATGACGAATTAATCTCTCTCTCTCTCTCTCTCTCTCTCTCTCTCTCTCTCTCACCACACAGACACACACACACACACACACACACACACACACACACACACACAAAGGAACAGTACTCTGTCTACTGTGAGCTGTAAAAAACCCTAAGTTGTCTCTCCTTTTTCTTAACAACAAAGTTCTATGGGGCTCTCACACTTTTTTCTGTACATTGTTAATTTGTTATATATATAAATAAATTTAAGCCTTTTTTATCATCTCCACGGTTAATCGGTTCGCCTAAAGTATTAAATATTGATAAACAACCAAGATCAGGCTAATCCTGACTTCCAGTAAAGTCCGCCCAAATGGGAAAAAGTGAAACACCTAATAATAGTTTATTCTGAGAACTAGGGTAAAGACGAACGCTTAAGACAACGGGAAGTCACGTTAATGAAATTCCAATAATCAAAATAAAAAATCTGTTCTCCAGTCAGACGCGGAATTTCCGGTAGCTAGGGGCTGTCTATTTGCCAGTCCTCCGGAAAGAAGGCCGAATATCTCAACATATCGTACATCCGTGTACTGCTAAAGATGAAAATTAATTTAAACGCTCAAACTCTTGGGTCGCTTTGTCACTACTTCTCCTTATTTGGAAGCGTCGTCTGGAGTTCTTAGAGTCTATTTCTCCAGGTAAAGTGCGTTCACCTGTCGCAATAAGTTGATGGATGTCAACAAAAAAAAAAGAATTTCAATCATTTGACCTAGGAAAACACACTTCTGCAGAAAAAGACGGACTTTTTGTTTATTTTGCGAGTTTTTCCAAACGTAAAATACCTTTTGTATGCAGACATAATTTTGTTTGTTAAACTCAAACTACATTTTCACCCATTGTTTCTTAAGGTTAAGAGCATGCATTCAGTACTTCTATTGTGTGTGTATATACATACTTGTTCAGTTGACAGTTGGATCGCCGTTTCACAGACAGAATTCGATGTGACACACATCTCTATGCCCCACGTGTTACATTCGATGACTAATTAACAAATGAATTTTAAATGACGGCCCCGTCACTTGGTGCGACTTTTTTTTCTCCACACTCGCTATCTACATTGCTTGATATACATAGAGAAATCTAAATCTGAGTCAGTTTTTCTGGTAAATCAAATTGTCCTTTATTTGATAACACATTGGTTTACTCAGTATCGATACATATGTTATTGGTTCGTGAATGTGTTGCCAAATCCCCAAATCCAGCAAAGGTCTATGGCTGAACGGAATCGCATGTTTATAAAGTTTAATTTTGTAAATGTTTATCGTTTTTGTAGTAAACAAACTAGATCCTGATTTATAAAACCTTACTCCAAAAAAGTGAGACCAATTGTTTGGTTTTTTATACACAAGAGAACCCCCCCCCCCCCTCTTTCCGACCCCATACTGTGGACAACCATATGTCACAGAAGAAATTGATCACTTCCTCTGGGTCGGTACAATCAAAGCCCATAATGATTTATGTATGAATGTTAATATACCTTTTGTCTTTTTACATTTACCTACAGAGTAAAGTGCCAGTCTTCGTGTTATGTTAAAAAGGCACACAGCTGTGTGTAATAGCAAGGCCGCTATATGAACACAGAGACAGCTATTCCGCAATCTCGTGACACAGTGAAAAGATAAGGGCTAATTATTCCTCGAACGTAATCAATTAAAAGGGCGCGTTAAAAGTGAGTAAAGGTCCCCAGTACTCTGTCTCCGCGCTCTACTCTTTGTTTGCCGGGTTCCGTCACCGCTGAAGCGCGTCTTCGGATACATTAAGTCTTTGTGGAACCCTCTGATTCCATGTTAAAGTGCACACTGCGAGTTCCTTGACGAATCTGTCCGCTTCAAGGGATTCTAGGAGTCGTTAAAGTCCGGCGAGTACTTGTTGCTGATCTAATTGGCGATATTACGAGACTAAAGGTACAACTGCCACAGTATGCACTAAAAGCCGTACAGGGTGAGAAACCACGACAAAATGTACCGAGTGAGACAGTTACCATTTTTTATTGCTTGTTTAAAAATTGTTTGTAATGTCAATTACCTGTTTGAAAATTCCATTCTCTCAAACCTTTCACATACACTGGTACATGAGGTACAATAACATATTTGCATTAAATTTTGATGTCAAGGGTCTAATAAATTAGATAAAATATCATAATGCAACATAGTAATACATGTGCAAATAAGCATAAATAAGAAAAAAAAATAGTATTATGATACAAAAAGTGGTATAAAAAGTGAATGATCATGTAGAGTAAAGAGTTTCACCCAGACCAAAATTTTACTCTTGAGCAAGAGATTCGTAATTATAAAGATGACGCAATATTTGACAAGTAATTATGATGACGCGTTAACGATGCCGTGATGTTAATTCGAGAACAAATTGTTCTCGTTATTTTTCTGGAGCTTACACAACCTGGCCATATGTTACATTGATAATGATATTGGTCCTACTTAAAGTAACCGATGTCTACATGTCAAAGATAGGGTTTACAAAATATATCAAATTCGGTTCAAGTTATTCTCTCAAATAATTAACAATCAATAGTACATGAGATACATAAACGTATTTGCATTAAATCATGAGTAATGTCAAGGGTGTAATATATTTTATTATACTTTCATGTTAAATACTAAAATCTGATTGGTTTAGACGCAGTTGATAATCCGTTCTACTACCCTCAGCGTTAGCAACACACTTAGCAACGGGTAACATAACGAATTGTTACATGCGCGTAAATGATGCGCGTACGGTTCGCAGTAGAATTCAAGTCATTCCTATATAAAAGCATTTAAGTTTTCTTTAAAATTGACATTCAGTAATAAAACAAGAAATCATATTGACGCAAGCGTCAAATGGGCCGCAAAAATATAATTATTGTATGAATCATCATTGGTTGTTTACATAAAAAAAAAACACATCACAAAGAAGAAAATACATATAACGAATTAGTTGTACTAATTTTTATGGTAAATTTTAATATATTTTCAGTAACACGTTTTGAAGTTTAACATTTCACTTCTATTATTAAAAATCGAGTTTGTTACTGTAAGCATTTCTAACGGTAATTGTATGATTATTGCCATAGTATGAAGTAATATCATTTATATAAAATTTAATGTCATTCGGGTCGTTATGTCCCGTCGATCCCGATACATTGTTTTGAAAAGAATGAAAAAATCCGAAATTTCCCGAATAGATTAAAGTCTCGATAAAAACGCACCTAACACGATAGTTTATGACGTAATTTACATTTACGAGCAAAACAAAATATATGTAATATTTTTTTAAAAGGCATAAATCATATTTCTTCATGCAAATTTACTTTGACTAGTAATTCATAAAAATAAACATAGTTTTAATTCTTTAAACAAAAAGCTATCCCGCAGAAACGCAGTTACAATATTTAAATGTATACCAAATAACGGACCGCCTTCTGGCGGCCCGTAATAAATAGTGCCTGTTTGGGAGGATAATAGTTGAAATCGACACCCCTCTAAAACCATTGTCAACCTCCGCTTCGCGTCGGTTGACAATGGTTTTTGAGGGGTGTCAATTTCAACTGTTACCCTCCCAAACAGGCACTATTTATTTAATGTATAGTATCATAATACAACATAGTAATACACGTGTCAATAAGCAATAGTACGAGGAAAACTAGTAATAATACAGAAAGTGGTAAAAAAAAAAAAGAAACAAAATTTCAACAACGTTTAATATTATGATAAAAACTAGTTTTAGGCTTATATAGAGCCTTTTGAAGAAAAAACTAAAATCTTTGTTTATTCTACATTGACATTTAGTTTCCATTGGGAACAGTACACATGGAATCCATCTAGTGCTTCCTGAAGATCATCAGAGGTCTCAGACATAATAACCGTATCGTCCGCATGAAACAACAGGCAAAAGTTTAAGTATAACATCAACTCATCTTCAATGGAAGAGCTAATACTTTGTAACCCAACAATACTTTTATGATTTTATCTAATAAAAAAATATTCTAGGTCATTAATACCGATAAAAATAGAACATAAAAAAGGAGATAAATTCACCTTTTTACTGCACGTATCTATTTATAGATATAACCCCCTCCCCGGTCCTGTGACATCTGATCTATGACTGTGTCCCACTTATATCTTCCCAAGTCAAGGGTTTCTGATCTCCACCTCAACTCCTTAATGGGCAGCAGAGAGGACTGGGAACCTTTTCTAGCGAATATGACCACTAACCGACCCATCGGGTAGACAGTGTATATAAAAGTTCGGCCTCTATAAAAATATCAGAAGATGTGTAAACTAGGAATTAACGTAATTTAGGTTTGGATTTATATAAGAGAACACGGAACCTCCAAAATAGACAATGGATTGATAAACGGACATGAATTATTGGTCTTGAATTAAATAAACTGAACTGATGAGGATTTCTACATTTATTTTTTTGTTCTTAATATCTTTTATATACTATAAAGGACACGTCACACATTCAACTTGTACAATTATATCATGGCATCAGCAGTCAGCTGTTGGGGATGAACCACAAATCACGACTGTTAAAAGAAAACCGCTTGAATTGACCTTACTAGGTCGGGATGTCACAATGAACGTTTTAGAAGGACAGGATGTTTCACCGAGAGGCCTGATCAATGACTTGGTTTCCCATCTCCGGCGAGGGCATTAAAGTTAAGAATGACTTCACGAATTGTGAAAATGTGGTTTTCCACGAATTCTGTTTAATTAAATAAAATCCCACAATATATACAACAGTGTCAAGCTAGTGCAGAGAAAGTTTTGATTCGAGGTCAAGAGAAACCAAGCTGTCAATCTTAGCAGACCATGCAGGGGAACGTGCATCTGAAATGCGTGCGCGGTCCCATCCCGGCCGTGCACAAAACGGCAATTGTGTATACACACGACATTAGCCAATCAGAAATTACGAAGGGACAGGTAAAACAAACAAATGAGTTTCTAGAAAAAAATTGTCTTAAACCTGTGTTTCTGAATAAATGTTGATGCTATTTTTAAACACAATAAGCAATAAAAATTAATGTAGACAATTCTGAAAATAAACGCTTTCAAATTGAATGAATAATCACAAAAGTACAGAAACAAACAGGCCAGTATAATGGAGACAGTGGATGTTCTAATGGTGCAAGACGATGTCCCACAAAGGTACTTCAACAGGCGGTCTGCGTCTGTAGATAGAAATGATGTTACCAGTGTGAGTTACACATTTTTAAACCACATATTACAGAATCTTCGGACTACTTGAGAAAAAAACGTCTACTTTAGCTTGTCAAAATGACACAAAATAATTAGCTCTAAGACTGTATGGCTTTGCATGGACAGGCAAATGAAATATTTGAGATATATTATTTAAAAGCATAAAACCACGTTCCTCTTTTGGGTAGATTTTTCATCACATTTCACTGGATTTTCATGGCGTCATATTTATTCACCAACATGATAAATCTATTGAACCAGTCATCTCGTAAAACACTTGCAGCATTCAGATTCAGTGGTGTCAGTGGTCGCTGCTGGGTGAGTGCAATTTTTAGTGTTTATAGTTCTTGGGGGTGTTTAAAGGGAGACCACATCCTGACAAACTTAGTGTAGCATCAGTGGAAGGGGAGGGGGTTCACGTCCTGACAAACCTAGTGTAACCTCAGTGAAGGGGGGGGGGGGTCACGTCCTGACAAACCTAGTGTAGCATTAGTGGAAGGGGAGGGGGTTCACGTCCTGACAAACCTAGTGTAATATCAGTGGAGGGGGGGGGGGGCTCACGTCCTGACAAACCTAGTGTAGCATTAGTGGAAGGGGAGGGGGTTCACGTCATGACAAACCTAGTGTAGCATCAGTGGAGGGGGGGGGGGGGGGCTCACCTCCTGACAAACCTAGTGTAGCATTAGTGGAGGGGAGGGGGGTCTTACGTTCTAACAAACCTAGTGTAACATCAGTGAAGGGGAGGGGGGATACTTTCTGACAAATTTACCTAGTGTAGCATTAGTGGAGGGGAGGGGGGATACTTTCTGACAAATTTACCTAGTGTAGCATTAGTGGAGGGGAGGGGGGATACTTTCTGACAAATTTACCTAGTGTAGCATTAGTGGAGGGGATACGAAGTGAGGGTGTTTTTGTTTTGTTTGTTTTTTTGTTTGGATTTTTTTTTTGGGGGGGGGGTTAAAGACCTGGGGTATGGCTGCCTCCTCCCCACACTTTCAAAGACGATGCTACATACCTGTACTGGAAACATGGGAAAACAACAGGAAGCACTGGTTATCACCCACAGAACCGGCAGCTGCGTCAACAGGATAACGTCAGAAGTTCCACACACCTGTATGGCTGGGCTCAGAAAGTAGGGCATTCCTCGAACTCGTTCTGATTCAGAAAATCATCCCCAGCACTTATGTTCCTATTCAAATACCCTTTCTTATCCTCGCCCCACCATCTCATCGGCCCTTCCCATCCAGCCTTTGTATGTTGGCAGGAGATCTGAGTATGAAAACCTAAATCTACATGAGACTCGATCGAGGTACTGCTAGATAGTCGTTCATGTAAGTACATTGTGCGCAAAAGGCAATGATTGCTACTAAAGCTCTTTTACTAGCATATAGGCTGACATTTCAGCTGCCTACATTTTAGACATACTGAATGACATCTGGACACATCAGATTTATGCAAACTCTTTTAACTCAGATATGTTTTGACAACTTAGACATATGTTGATATCTCAGATATATGTTGATATCTCAGATACCAGTATAAGTTAATATCTCGGATATGTGTTGATACCAAGAAAAATGTTAATATCTCATATACTAGTATATGTTGATATCTCAAACACATGTTGATATCTCAGAGATATCTCTGATATCTCATAGATATTTCCGATATATGTTGATATCCTGGGTGTTTGATGATATCCCAGATTTCGGTTGTTATCTCGGATCTCGTTTTTTTTTTTACACCAATTTCCACGCTCCTTTCAACAACCCACCACAGAGAGATCAAAGGAAGGGACCAGACCATCCCCCCTCGCACCGCATCTCCCCCTTCCATCTGCACCCCGACCCCATCCCTTCAATCTCATCCTTTCAGAAATGTATCTTGTTCATCAGAATGTGCATGCGCTGATTTAGAGCACATAAAAATCGATCTAGATTTAGAAATCGAAACTTTATATACGTACCAGATTAAAGTACTTTCATAAAACCATATAACCTCGGTGTGTGACTTCACCGATACGATAGCCCGGGAATCCCCAATCTTCCTCGTGGCAGAAACTGTTACGCTACCCGAAATAGCAATGCGTGACCTAAAAACCCAGATGAATGCGCGTGTAGACAAAACGCATGTGTCTATAAATAGAATCGTCTTACTCATTAGAGGAGGCGGACTCTGTGTGCTGTCTGGTGATCTTCCGTGGAGGGGGTGGGTTGGCGAGTGAACGGTGACCTGCCGGGGGTCAACAAGGTATTTCTTCGGTCGTCAGGTCACGAACGCGGTGTGGTGCACGTCTGACAAGAGGTTCGTTAACATTACGTGATAATGAACTGGGAAGGGTGTTAATTGAATCAACCCACCTAGCAAATTCTCTTGTACATGTACATACACATACACAAGGTACTCGTTCACGTTGAAATATGTACGTGTAGAAAACATAGAAAGTTTTTAGAATATTCTTCTAAATGGGAATATCTCTGATAAGTCACGTATTTTTAATCGATTTCACGTCAGTTTTATTTTCTATTACTGTAAATTTTTAAATAAAGATTTTGAAAAACACCAGGATATTTTCTAACAGTTAAATGTCAGCTCAGAGTAAGGTTCGTGACGACCTAGATCCTGAACCGTCACTGAGTCAATCAGAGCGGAAGTAGTTCCGGTGACGGATTGGGCTCCATTCATGTTGATCCGCCAGATTGCAGATTTGTAGGTCATTCCATATCTGCCACACCCCTGACCCGGTCGGTCTCCCACGCCCGCAGCCCTAATGGTCGGGATCACCCCCAACCCCGAAAGATGTGTTCTTATTGCGTGCAGCTTTCTTTGTCAAACTCATCTCCTACAACCATTCATCTGGTCACTCACAGACAGACGACTCCGTTATTATTGTATGACCTCCATGATCCGCTGAAAGATGCTGAGCTCTCGGAATACATAATGTATAATGTATACAGTGGGCGGATTCCCAACGGGGGATTCTGTATTGCTGTGAAGCGATGCACGGAGATCATGAGAATGAGATAATGACATTCATTTCTTGACAAAATTCACTGAATAAAGTTCAGATTATTCGTGCATGGTATGCGGATGTTATATCTGATATACATTACAGAAAAAAATAGAGAATACTTCAACTATTTCTTTCGAACAGACCAGATAATGTGTTTTATTGAAGTGTATCAATACTCATGATTCCTAACACCCCGAGTAAACGAAGGTCTCTCCTCAATCTCTTCCCCTTATACATATGAACAGTCTCTCTCTCTCTCTCTCTCTCTCTCTCTCTCTCTCTCTCTCTCTCTCTCTCTCTCTCGTAGAGTACAGCCAATTATCTTGAAGTAAAAAATGTGTAATGTATGTGACAGGCGGCAACCTTTTTTTTTTAGATTGTCATCAGGATGTTATGGCCGACCTGTTAGGTGCAATAACCTATTTTTTCAAATCTAAAAAAAATATTTAAAGTCAGTTTCCCGGCTCAGAAGGAACTGACTCACACATTCCCCGATCCACAGTCAATAGTGGAATAATCAAATTAAGGAACTCTATCTCCTCACTCAGTAACAAACACGTAAAGTGGGTCGCAATCCTTTACTTATAGCTTAACTGGCATTTTTAAAAAAGAAATTAAGGTGATGAATAACTTGCATCATTTTCCTGCTATCCTGTTATCTCCTGGGGCGTGTTAGAGAACGTCATGCATTGTACGCAAAAAGCAGGGCCTTAATTTGAACACACCCTATTCATTGCGAGATTCAATTCAATATGATAATGTCAACTTGGAGATTACTTTTTGTGCAGCTTAGTGTTATTTAAAGTTGTATTGACCGTGGAAGAATCCGCGGCCAAGGCTGGCTGGGGGTGGGGGATAAGACTGTCGGGGTTAGCGGGATCAGAGCCCTCTGTTATAAGGTTCAGCAAACGGGGGGGGGGGGGGGTTATTTGGGGGGGGGGGGGGTATTGTATTTGGGGGGGTGGTATCTATACGATTAACCACTATTCCCTAGAACCTCGCGAGACTGTAGATGCACGGTTTAATAGAGACCAAGGTTTTTCCCAGTTTAATTGAAAATGACTGTTGCCTTATTCAAACAAAGACTTGGAGTAAAGTCTATAAAAAGAACAAGTTGCTGTCCTTTAAAAAAGGACTGCAATACGTGGACCATATGCATGTGTTTCCAACGAAAACGTGAAAGTCTTAAGATTATCTGAGATTCCTCCGACTTTTGCCGCCTACTTTTAACCACTAAATTTGTACGTTGTATTATATATATATAGCCCTGACTTTTCATCTCAGAGTTTAGGTTCATACCTCTAAAATAATTATGATCTTAATTAATGAAGACTGCATGTATAGTATCAGGCATTCGGCGAATTCTACTATTTGCGCAAACATTACGCTTTGCACTACTTTGTTAACTATGCAGTGACAGCTTTGAGTAAATTAATTTCATATTTTGATGCAATTTTCTTGAGATTTTAACTTTTATACAGTGACAGAATTATTCAGTCATCTATTATATACAGTCACATAATTATTCAATCATACTTAAATGCTTAAAAATTCTTAATCGGGTAGTTTTCGGAAAACAACAAAACATTGCAAATTATGCTATTTAATGCCTGTTGTAGTTTCGGCATAACATTAACTTATTTCATAATACTGACAGTTCATATCATGTGCCGATCATTTCTTTAAAAGGAATTCTTTGTTTCTGTACTGTTTACCGACAACTTTACAATTATAGCGCCTTTGAACTTATGTGTGCATATAGCATAGAATCCTGATCCCGATTCATGTGCTAGCCTGGTTCCCTAAGCAACCCATTACGCACAGCAACCAGACTAGCTCATGCGCAGGCTGAGTTTTCCCCATAGCATCCGGTTTAACCTCGCTTATATATTTTCTGCGTGGACCTCAGGGTCCACGCAACAAAACCGTAGTCATTTGAGCACACAAGGAAGGAGTGATAAGTTAACAGGATGCATTTGCTGCTCAAAAGGGAAATCCCCATTAGTTCCAGTCTCCGGAATAAACCGGCAAACACCCCCCCCCCCCATCGCTAACGCTGGTTCCGTATTTGTTCGTCAATCTGTCAATCCTTATTGGTACCGTTTTTGTTTTCAAATCTGCCTATCTTCCTACAAGACCAACCTTGGTACAAGTTCACCGTCTAACTTTAGAATTTAACCCTCTTTGTTTAACAATCTCTTATTAATAACCTCTTTCTTTTTTTTCAATCTCTTTTCTTTCTGAATCTCCTTTGTTGAACAATCTTCCAACCAAACGCCTCGTTGATTTTCAGCAGATAGACAATTTCTTCAATATGTCTAATTTTTTATGACTATCTACGTCTAGTCTGCCTCTTTAAGACCGTCTGTTCTTCAATCTGACTATCTGTCTAGTACTATTTTCCTCATCACTCTGTCAATCTCTTTAGTTACCACTTTGTTTTTCAGTCTGTCCAAATATCCCATAACTCGTTCTAAGGTTCGTCTGTTTATCTCTCTATCCCTAAGTCATTCTGTCTATCTCTCTAGGACCGTGACCTTGAGAAGAAATCTCTCTGCCGCGCTGCACGCTACCCCCCAAGTCTAGGTCCCTATCTGGGCACGGATCGATAGATCGATAGATCAATAGTCGGTTAAGACTCTCGCGTCGTTCACTTTATATGGAGTGTTCAAGTGCTGCGCTATCGTATACTTGTATCACCGAGAAGACATGATAACAATTGCTCTGTAGGGGGGGGGGGGGGGGGGGGTCGTGTTCATGGACTTTGTTCCACCACGGAGGCCTAAACTAGGAACTCTCTCTCTCTCTCTCTCTTTCTCTCTCTCTCTCAGAGCAATTTCTGATTTTGTGAGAAGAAATTGTTAGTTGACGTCGTAGTATCTCATCAATACATTAATGTCTTCCCTTTATTTTTGGATCTTTCCAAAAATGGGGACGGTCAATCATATCATACGCACAAACAACACCCATGACGTCATCCTTGTAATCTGATCCCAGGGATGAAAAGCCGCCAATAATGCAACCTCTATGTAACAAATAATATCCTTTTGCAAAATACATTTCACACCGAATTTAATTCCGAATCGATGTAAATTAACTCTGATGCCGAAAAGCCGATGACGTACATAGTGCCGCGGAATCAGATTAGTGAGACGGTCAAAGAAATTTCCGCGGATGTTGGAACATGTGAAGATTTGGATGGATCAACTTCGGGTGAAATAATCAGCAGAAAGAAACAGGAAGCAATAGAGCGGCCGACACAAGCTTGATCAACAAAATCTACTCCTCTTGTTTTGTTTGTCTTCGTTGTTGTTTGTTGTTTGGAAATTCCGATATAAGAATGCATTGATTCACCATAACCCGAAAACAGCGCAATTTAATTACTAGTTTTTGATTAGTTATTTTACGCATATCCTCAAAGAAGGAAATGATTTGACGCAAACAGCCAAAAGCCACTTCAGAAGAATGTTCACAATAAAGCCTAAAAAAGTTCAAAGTATACAAAACAAAAGTTATATATATTTCCATAAAAAAGCCATCGGTGCTATTGCTTTTATCACGTTGTGTATTACACTTTTAAATTTCAATTCATTGTACACATATATACACAGATTTCATGCCTATGCATCAAATTCGTAAGGCGTGGTGGAGGGTTATCGATATTTGATTTCTGCGATATACACATAAAATAATTAATAAAGGAGTGGTTCTAATTTAGAAGTCTTCGAGCCTTTGCTTCCTGTGCTATTCGGCCTTGCATGATCCTATATCCGGTCGCATAAGATCATAATACGACAGTTCTAAGATATTCCTACTCTGTGTTTTATAAACTTCTATAGCTGCTGTGGGCTCATGTTCCGTGTAAGATCCAAAAACGATCGTTAAAATTCTATGATACCTTCCTACTCTGTGATTTGCTGTTGTAGAGCCAAATGTGATATGTTCCATGTGCAGTTGCCTGTTGCAATTCGTTCGATTCCCTGACGGGGTTTTGGTCGCTTATATAAAAATGAATGCTCAATTGTGGTTCAACTACAAATAGCGACGTATTTCTCTTCTTGTTGAACGACAAATTCATGTGTAACATGATATTTCCACGCGAAATCACGGAATACAACGACGTGCACAGAATATCAAAGTACAAAGTCTCGTTGCGCCGTGACGTCAGTGACTTTAACGTGTTTAGTCAATTTTAAAGAAGAACATCTGACGGTGTCTTTAATAACTGATTTCTGTTCAACGTAACAATATATCTCGTCATTATTTAGTACATTAGAATAACAAGGCAAAACTTAATTGAGGTTTTTTTTTTTACAATTATTTGGTTCTAAGTCTAATTTGTAGGAATATTACTTACGACTTTATATGACTAATTGTTGACATAACAAAAGTTTTGACCGTGCGCCGTGACCTCATTCTTGCAGGGTTTTTAAAAAAAATAGATCTTAGGAATAAAGATTGAATTTAATTTTTTGATTTCGAACTATTTAAAACTATTGCTAAATGATGTCTACCAGTAATATGATGTGAAGTAAAATAGCAATGGTAAAACTCTTCGTATTTTTTGATTGACCCTCGTATCTATGGAAATGTAAAATCATTGTGGTTTTTTTATTTTTTCCCATTGATATGCTATTGTATTAATTTTGACCATGCAGCCTCTTCAATTATAACCATTTTAACAAGGCCTTGGACTTTGAGTTAGACGTAGTTATCTACATGTATTTCTTGCGTCAAAATAAGTTAAAATGACGCAGGTTTCAAGTGATATCTACACCGATTGCGTAGTCTTAGCTTAAAAGCCAGACAAAACTTGTTAATTTCAAAGAGCAATGGCTGAATGGCCAGCAATGAAATAGACAGACCTACGTCACAGTGTGTTTGACACAACTACCCAAAGTCCAAGTTCTTGTTAAAATGGTTCTAAATTTTCCTCTTGTTTGTTTCTGTTGTCTGCCTTTTGTGGCATGTCTAGAGAAAAATCCGAGCATTGTAGAACAGTTTTAATGCATTTCGCCATTCATAGGAAAAATAGTCCATAAATGATGTTAGCACCAAACCTCTTTATGGTACTTATATACTTGTAATGTAATTTTATAAACAACACGTGACGGGTGTGGCTCCATCCCGGCAGCCTGAGTCCACTCTACGATCTATCCCCCACTCCCCGGGCCCCTACCCTACCCCCCCCCCCCCCAGCACTGACAACCAGTCAAGGGGCCACCTTCGGCTGTTACACACGAGAAAATAGGATAGTAATGATATTTGTAAATACGCGTTGTTTTGCAATGCAGGTTGTTGACATAAAACCCATGCAGGTCAGTGTCTATAGTGTAAGAGATCCTCACCCTACCGATCCCGTCATTGATTCAGTAAATCGAATTTCTGCCACAGACGCTTTAATAACATTTAACAACTTACTCATAGGGAGCAAAAAAAACCCCGAAAGCAGACTGTACAGGGAGGGGTTCTAGTACACACGTATATATGAACTCCTTTTTCTGGGGACTGTACAGGGAGGGGGTTCTAGTACACACGTATATATGAACTCCTTTTTGTTGGGACTGTACAGGGAGGGGATCTAGTACACACGTATATATGAACTCCTTTTTCTGGGGACTGTACAGGGAGGGGTTCTAGTACACACGTATATATGGACTCCTGTTTCTGGGGACTGTACAGGGAGGGGGTTCTAGTACACACGTATATATGAACTCCTTTTTCTGGGGACTGTACAGGGAGGGGTTCTAGTACACACGTATATATGAACTCCTTTTTCTGGGGACTGTACAGAGAGGGGGGTTCTAGTACACACGATTATATGAACTCCTTTTTCTGGGGACTGTACAGGGAGGGGTTCTAGTACACACGTATATATGGACTCCTGTGTCTGGGGACTGTACAGGGAGGGGTTCTAGTACACACGTATATATGGACTCCTGTTTCTGGGGACTGTACAGGGAGGGGGTTCTAGTACACACGTATATATGAACTCCTTTTTCTGGGGACTGTACAGGGAGGGGTTCTAGTACACACGATTATATGAACTCCTTTTTCTGGGGACTGTACAGGGAGGGGGTTTTAGTACACACGTATATATGAACTCCTTTTTCTGGGGACTGTACAGGGAGGGGGGTTCTAGTACACACATATATATGACTCCTGTTTCTGGGAACTGTACAGGGAGGGGGTTCTAGATCACACGTATATATGGACTCCTGTTTCTGGGGACTGTACAGAGAGGGTGGTTCTAGTACATACTTAAAAATGAACTCCTGTTTCTGGGGACTGTACAGGGAGGGGGTTCTAGTACACACGTATATATGAACTCCTTTTTCTGGGGACTGTACAGGGAGGGGTTCTAGTACACACGTATATATGGACTCCTGTTTCTGGGGACTGTACAGAGAGGGTGGTTCTAGTACATACTTATATATAGACTCCTTTTTCTGGGGACTGTACAGGAGGGGTTCTAGTACACACGTATATATGGACTCCTGTTTCTGGGGACTGTACAGGGTGGGGGGGGGGGGGGGGTTCTAGTACACACGATTATATGGACTCCTGTTTCTGGGGACTGTACAGGAGGGGTTCTAGTACACACGTATATATGACTCCTTTTTCTGGGGACTGTACAGGGAGGGGGGTTCTAGTACACACGTTTATATGGACTCCTGTTTCTGGGGACTGTACAGGGTGGGGGGGGGGGGGTGGGGGTTCTAGTACACACGTAAACATGAACTCCTTTTTCTGGGGACTGTACAGAAGGGGTTCTAGTACACACGTATATATAGACTCCTTTTTCTGGGGACTGTACAGGGAGGGGTTCTAGTACACACGTATATATGGATTCCTTTTTCTGGGGACTGTACAGGGTGGGGGTTCTAGTACACGTATATATGGACTCCTGTTTCTTGGGACTGTACAGGGAGGGGGAACTAGTACACACGTATACCTTTTTCTGGGGACTGTACAGAGAGGGGGGTTCTAGTACATACGTATATATGACTCCTTTTAGGGGACTGTACAGGGAGGGGTTCTAGTACACACGTATATATGGACTCCTTTTTCTGGGGACTGTACAGGGAGCAGGTTCTAGTACACACGTATATATGGACTCCTTTTTCTGAGGACTGTACAGGGAGGGGTTCTAGTACACACGTATATATGGACTCCTTTTTCAGGGGACTGTACAGGGAGGGGTTCTAGTACACACGTATATATGGACTTCTTTTTGGGGACTGTACAGGGAGGGGTTCTAGTACACACGTATATATGGACTTCTTTTTGGGGACTGTACAGGAAGGGGGGTTCTAGTACACACGTATATGGACTTCTCATTATAGAGGCAGATATGGTCCTTATACAGTGAGATCCTCATGAGTAGGAAGTGAAGGATGTCAGAGGATCCAACCCTCACCATGGGGAAAGGGGGTAAAATAATCACCATTGGGAAAGTTCCTAGAACACCAATTAAATTCCCCCTTTCTGTCCATGAGGAGGAAGAAACAGTTGTAAAACATTTTTATCGTGACGGCTGTAACTTCCCCCTGTAATTTGATTGTGACTAGCGTTGACTGTTTTCGAGGGCGGCGATTTATCCCTTGGAAGTACAGATAAGATATAGAACAGTTTATTATCAGTTTTTATACGTTGAGGTGTTTGAATTAAAGCTGATGTTTTGGGGGTTGTTTAGTAAAACGGCAACTAAACATTGGACTTCCTGCAACAATCAGCTGGTGATGGTAAACATGTTTTGGTAAAAGGTGACAAATTGAGAGGCACTCGACGCTCTGCGACCGAAAACTACCTGATTCTCAATAGTACGGGTTCACGGGTTCAAAGTTCGGAGTCGAAGCCCCCCCCCCCCCCCCCCCCCCGATCAAGATTTTCTTCCAGGGAGGGAGGGGTGGAATATCACATGGTTACCTTGGATACTCTCAAAGTTTTCCGTTACCATAGGAACTGAAAAATAGAGGAACACTAAAGACAAAAGCTTTCTGGAACAGAAACAACGGAGAGATTCTTAGTCGCCTTTTTATGACTGTGTGACAACCAGGAACCAGGCGGAAACTAGATCTAATGAATTTTGATTAAGTCTATCTATGTAAAATAATTACTCATTATGTTATAGTGATTTTCTTCTTTGTGCGACATGCAGATGATCAGAGCCCGCGGACTTCTTTGGCGCCATGGTTGTCCAATTATCAATTCCTTTCATATTTTTTTGCATAGTAATCTTTTGTTTGTGCATCCAAGCACGACTTACGTCTAATAAAACTCAAGAATTATTTAGCTGTTGCCCAAGGCAGTGAAAGTTTTTAATAAACAACGTATTAAACAGGTAGATGATAATAATGATGATGATGATGATGATGATGATGATGATGATGATGATGAGGATGATGATGATGATGATGATAATAGAAACGGTCCCATAAGTGCTATATTGAATTTGATATTTACTACATGTATGTATTCTATAAGTATGTAGCGTAATTCTTGACTTTTTGGAGTAGGTCGATCAGGAATATTTTCAACAGCTGTCGTCGATTTGTGAGTGGCCAGAGTCCGGAAACAAGCACAAGGATGTGACAGAGGGAGAGAGACACGGATCCTGAAGGGAGCAGAAACATCGCCGCGTGGGGACCGACGCGGTTCTAACTACTTTGTACAGGGAACTTTGTGTCCGTCATGTCCCGCGTTGATACCTTAATTGCAGCAAGCACTCTTGTTTTTCACACGAGCAGAAATCATCCGATTCCATAAAACTAAGTATAACATACGAAAGAATTTCTGGAATGCTCGAGTAAAAAATTCTATGCTGAAAGTGATTAAGAAGTCTTATCAAACCATTTTTTTTTACCAATTATGTTTCATACCTAAATCGATAAAGCTTGGTTGCAAAGCCTGTTTTCTCATGCAGGTGACAGCGGTCAGAGATTATAACGTTATATAGCATGCTTCCTGAAATGTGACAGCGCGAGTTTTCATTGTAAGACATGCAGGTCCACGGCTTTTAATTTTATTGATCAACAAAGCGCATCGCCTCTACACGAACAGGTGCGCTGAAGGTTGTTTGGGGTAGGCGACTCTGGGCCAGTGAAACAAAGGCTGGCTCTGAGGAGCTGGGTTCCGAGCGCCACCTGTCTGGGCCTGTCGTTACTCGGTCGATACACCACGGGTAGAACTGACTGAGGATCCCCGATGTAGAACAAAAACGGAAAGCAACCGTAAACAACGAACAATGACACACTGTTGTCAAGGAACGCCCGTCCCGTCACCAAGCGATCGCGTCACAAAGAGCGACTCACAATAACTATGTCAATTCATGTTTGTTGGTAATTTTGTCTTTTAAATGATTTTTTTAAAGTATGTTTATGTAGATCAATGATTATATACCTTACACAATAGTCCAAGAGATCAGGAAGCTCAAGTGTCAATAACTATAACAGGAAGTGCGGCCTCGCACGGGACATGAATGGATCCCAGCCCTCCAGCCGACCCCTGGGGTAATGCGATCCCCAAAACTCCAAGCAGTCTCAGAAGTTAATAGAAGATTGGAGGGAAGCCAATCTGCCTCGGAAAAAAAAAATTTGGTTTAATTTTCTTTCACTCCGATCGCAGTACTTGTCTTATGTGCAGCATTAAAAACTCAATTAATCGATATGGCAACACTTAGTAGACATATCAGTCAGAAGCTACTACTGCTGAAAAAGAGCTTCATTTCAGACTAAGTGACCTTCATGGCAGGTTATAAAAGAGGACATCCGTTGCCCGTGGTGACCTGAATCGCTCTGTAGTGTACTCCACCAGGATGTGTACGATAGCGTACAATAATTAATGAACACTTAGTGTACAGTTAGAGTGCATAGCGATGGAGGTCAGAGATCGCACTGAGAGAGAGAGAGAGAGAGAGAGAGAGAGAGAGAGAGAGAGAGAGAGCGAGAGCGAGAGAGAAGAGAGAGAGAGAGAGAGAGCAAGCGTCATCAGTGCCTTCCCTCGGCTACAGGCTCTACAAGGCTGTGTGAGTCGCTCCCGTCTGGGTCGGTATGCGAGGAATGTTTCCCCTCCTCAGCCGGTGCCGGTGCTGGCCTCTCCTCGGCGTTCCTTACATTGCCGCAGAAGTTTTTACTTTTTCATAAAAAGCTTTATGATCTTAGAACATAATATGATGAAGTAAGATCATTTTCATTGATGAAAAATAATTTAAGAGAAAATGATGGTGTGTGTTTTATGTAAGTGCTCTTACGACCTTTTGAACGGGTCGGACGTTGGCCCAGATATAAGACGGCATAATTACTCAGGTAAAGAAACGAGGATCCGAAAAATTACTGGAAGCAGACACCGATAGGGCGAGCACCTGTGAACTCTGGATTTGTTGGGCGTTCACGAGGTAGCCACTGTAAATTGTCACTATCTAAAGTGATTTTTGTGTATATGAACTGAAACAAGAAAAGGCACGCATTGCAAGAGAGACTGTGTAACCTCTTGAAAAAGTTACGTAAAATTTAATTGAGTGTGACTGAATTTTTTTTTTTTGTATGACCATGAAAAAGCAGAAATTGCAGACGATCACAGATTGCCCTGATTAACCCCGCCCGTCTGGTGAAAGGTCAAATTCTTCCGTTGATCTTTGAGTCTGTTTTTTAGTTTATGCATCTTTGATGCCAGACCGAAGGAATAAAGTCGAATTAGTTGAGTAACAGTCAATGACGGCGACCAATCAAATCGCATCATTTTCTACTTCCTTAAAACAATGGTAGCCCCAAGAAAGGCGACATTTCTTTAACTTGGGCCGTGTTGAATTTTAATGTATGATTAAGTAATAAGGAATAGTTAAATTAATGGTTTGCCGTCGCTAGCCGCCGCCGTGGAAATGCCTGAGATTCCTGCGTATACCTGGTGACTTTTGGCCTAGTTAAACATAAGTTTCTTCACACCTGAGTCGTCAGCAGCGTGACACAATATTTGTAATGGCTGTTTGAAGGATCTTGTTGGGACCTGGCGTCACCCAGTACAAAATCTGATCGGTCCTGTTGCCAGGGACAATCTGTCGTATTCAGGCCGTATCTATCTGCCTCTTTCTCCCAGATCGATTTCTGATTTCCGTTCACTGAGATAAAATTATGCACACGCCTAGGACTAATAATAACTCGAGTCGAGTTTACCTATGTATCGACAAATACTGTAACGCTCATCAAATAGAACTCATGTCATGACGACAGTTTCTATTGGAAACCGTGCTGTGACGTCATTTGACACCGCATGACTTTTTCAAGAATTAGAGTACGTGAAATTACTATGGAAACTGGGCGTAGTTCTATATTTTGATTATCTTCCATTGGGGATAAATGAATTAAAAAGTGTTTTTTACGACTTTACTTAACACATGACTCAATGTGCCAGTGTTTATAAAAGCTATTGGCATTTTTAACATACCTTAAATGACTGTATAATTAAAACATCCAATGAATAACAAAAGAGGATAGCGAGAGCAGAAATAGCTGGTACATATAACCACAGAGGCTAAAAATATCGCCGACGTCTCAAAATAGACGCGACCTTTGACTAGCATCGCAGACAAATACATTGGCACCCATTGATGGCTGAACTCTCTGTCACAACAAACCCCCACAGGGTCCGTGGGCCGTGCAGGTCGTCCGTCGGTCAGTCACCATGGCATGACCTCTGTCCCCAGTCGGCGCAATCAGGTGTGACCTTGGGTAAGGATGCTGGGTCCACTCCGGGTACTGGGGGAGGGGGGGGGGGCGCACCGGTCGCACCTGTTGAAAAAAATTCCCAGGTGTTCTTTTCCATTATTCTTCTGATTGTTGTGTGCATTTGACCAAAAAAAATGTTTGTGAACTATAAGAAAGTTTGTTTTCTCGATCCATTTCTTTTTTATTTCTTGTGGTTTCAAAGAAATAATTAACTTCATGTGTCTAAGACTCTTAGTTCCAAAAAAAGCCGTATAGAATAAAAAATGTTTTACCTGTTCTATACGTCATTAGAAGAATTAAAATACAAATACAGATATATTAGTCCCCCCCCCCCCCAAAAAAAAACCCAGTCTTAAATAGTGTTGGATATGATAAACAATAACGAATTTAATTAATAAATAATGTACTTTATGCCGGTCGCGATGATCAGAGTAACCTGTGTTAATGCGTTTACCGTCATATGAGGGTAAACAGCGTATTAGCATTTCGCAAAAACATGTTTGTGAAACTGCATACCGTCTATAAAGCATTGCTGGGGAGGAACCCTACAAAGTGGTGTTCGATTTTTGTACTTACAAGATTGTCAGAGGTCTGAATGGCCTTGGCCATTTGAAGATTCTATAGTAAATAGTATATTAATAGAATGTCTCGGTATCACGATGCAAGTCAAATTTAACATCTTAAATATTTGGTACCTTTCTTTGCATAGCTATATAGTAGATCGTATAAAAAAAACTGATGAGTAATTAACCTCATTAACGAAAAGTGGACGACTCCGGACGAGAGAAAACGTCCTGTGTATTTAAATACACTGTATTTAAAAAGGAGTAAAATCATGATTTTTCATTTGCTGACGTCTGCATTTCATTAGGAAGCGATCACATGTAGGCCGCGGCGAGTCTATTGGAGCTATTACTATCGATTCCCGCCGTAGTCTCAGACGAGCTGCTGGGGAGCGCTGCGTCGTGGGTGGATGAAGCACTACATCCGGGGCATCAGCCTGTCAAACTGGGATTGTCTTTCTATCACGGTCCACTTTTTGCTACACGAGCATCTCATGATAATGATTGAGTTGGGACTGTATAGTTGGAGACATTTTATAGAACTGGTTTAGACCGCAGTCTACCAGAGGAATGACTAATCAAACAGACGGACTTGTTATTGTTAACTTTTAGTGTAATGCATTGTATTAATTCTGTATTAATTTCAAAAACACATTTCTGTAGGCTACGGTTGAATGGGGGTGGGTGGGGGTGGCTGGGGGTGTTCAATTCAGCTCAATGTATTTTCAAAAATGTGGCCTATTTCGATAGACTTTGGGAGTATAGTTAACAGGAAACACAAAGGTTACTGGTATACATGCACGTTAAGAGGACTGGGTGGTTGTGTATTCTCTTTTGAGAAGTGGACAGGCATAGCCTACATCCACTGTGGATGTAGGCTATGCCTGTCCATTTTGAGTGAGAAGTGGACAGGCATAGCCTACATCCACTGTGGATGTAGGCTATGCCTGTCCACTTCACAAAAGAGAATAGGTGGTTGTGGCCATTTTTAGGCTATATTTACCTCCTTAGGATGAAGAGCTCGATATATAAAGAATAGATAATATAAGAAAATGATCAAATTTTAAAGTTAAACTGTTTTCATTTCTTCATTACAAAGTAATAGTCTATGGTCCAAAATATCAGATTTAAAGTTTTAAGGTAGATCTGACGGTTCATTAGTTGATCACCCAGCCTGCCGGCCTCCTTAAGATCTGCATGCTGTTGAATTTTCATTGAGATTGAAATGGCCATTCAGTTGGATTTAAAGGTCAACGAATGAAACGAGGGATCCAGAAGAAGAGTTTCTTTGATTGCTCGGTTGGTTGTCTGCACTATGGGATTGATTGGTCCTAGTTTTTAGCTTTTGATTACAAAATAATCCACTATCTTCTGTTTTATATAACTGTCCTTTAATTTCTGTAAGTAGTGCTTTTGTCATTTCTGTCATATACATGTAGAACCATTTCAACAAAAGCTTGGACTTTTGGTAGTTGCGTCAAACAGCAATGTGACGTAGGCCTGTCTATTTCATTGCTGGCCACTCAGCCATTGCTCTTTGAAATCAACAAGATATGTCTGGCTTTTGAGCTAAGATTACGCAATCGGTGCATATTTCGCTTGAAACCGCGTCATTTTTAACTTGTTTTGACGCAAGAAATAGACAGCTACGTCCAACCGAAAGTCCAAGGTCTTGTTAAAATGGTTCTATATACTGGCCCCGCCGTCACCAAAATCACTCTACTCAGTCATTAACTCAAATCCTTAAAGGAAAATTGCATAAACTTTATTTAGGTAAAAGACTTTAGGCTAAGAATTGACTTCAGGAAAGTTGGCGAGGCCGGGGCCTGGACTCGCCACCGAGCCAATAGATACACATGTGCATGTTGCATGTTTGGTATGTTTTTATAGCAATGCATTGCCTGGTTAAATTCTTGAAAAACGAACCAATCAATTCAAGGTGTTCATTTCATCATATCTTTTAACGTGGATTTACGTTATCAAAGGGGTAATAAACGAATTTGTTGAAATTTGTATACAAAACATCAAGTACATATGCGGCAGTGCATCTGATTAATGTGCATTTGATGACAAGTCATGATAAACTTTTGATTTTCAGTGAAAATCCTGTGTAATAGATGCATATGAAATCGTTGCCGTTAATGTCAGAGCAAACAAAAAAGACCAATCTAACTCGAGAATAAATGCCATTGTCTTTATCAATGTTTATGGAACAGGAAATGTTGAGCATCATAAGATAGCACCTGGTAAATCGTTTGCTGCTATGTGCACTAGTTACAAGACAAGGTGTGGGGGGGGGGGGGGTAAGTGGAAGAGGTCATGTCACTATATACTGGGTATTGCCTCCGTGACATGAAAGTGAAAGTAGACAAGTCAAACTCATTTTCGTCCAAATTAGACCCCAAGCAGTCATCTGTTTACGTAACCTGCTGCGGGGAATGTTGGTGGTGCATTCCCTGGTCGTGCATTCTCTCAACAGATGCTGCGCGTGACATCCAGATGAGGCATGTTGTTATACATCAATAAATGCACAGAATGTGAGGTTATTCATCCCATGATTCAGCAGAATGTTGTATTTATAGCAATCTACAACAGTGTATCCATGGATACAACAAGTTCTATGGATACAACCTTGACCCTTTTCAGACGTAACACAACAAATTTGAATATATTTCTTCCATTCTATAAAACAAAGGTAATTAAAGTCGAAATATTGGTTTATCAGCCTCTCTTTATCTCATTCAGTTATACAAAAAAACAAGTTTTTAATCGAGTTATAACCAGAAGATTTTAAACTTTAACATAGAATCCAGACCTACTGAGTAGGCGCATCGAAGCAACACGTGTACATCTGCAGATTCGTGCAGCGGGACGTTCTTCCCCCTTGAGTGAATGACACAAGACCTTTCATTTTTCTTTTCGAGGTTTGTTTGTCTCTGTAGATATGGTTTGATTTTCAAAACCACGCTCTTTTTCTTACGGTTATACTTTTCACCTATATCTATCAACATTTACATAACGTCCCTTTGTGTAGTGTGGTACCATTTTTTATTATTTCAAAAACAAAAGTGCAAAAAATTGATGGGATTTTGAATTTTAGATTATTTAACTTCCCGGATAACAGAAAGTCCCTTCTATGTATAGATTGTGAAATACGCTGACGTGAGCAGGGGAAATCCCTTTAAATAACACACTGACCTATTTAATACGTCGCCTCATGCTAAATTACTGAGAAACAAGATTTCCAATAAAGGCTTCCGCCTCGTACAGGTTTATTTGTTCTAATCTCTGGATAATCAATGATTAAACTATCCCCCGATCACCTTGGCTCAATGGTAGGTGCGTCATGGAGGTCAAAGAAAGCATGTAAACATGTTTACTATAAACAGGAGACCGAAGGCAAATCCTTCTTTAATAAGCCAGTGTTGCGCATATCTAATTATTTTTCACGTTTCTTGATAAAATGCTTTACCGGAATTGATGGCCGTTTATTCCTCTTTGTATTGCTTTCACCGACAGGTTTATGCCTGCTACGACAGGCCCCTGACCCCCCCCCCCCCCCCCCCCAATCATACCACAGCTGGTCAGACCAGATGTCCCACGCAGCCCATTGTTCACCCTCAGGCGCACGTGCGTTTTCCTTTTGTAAGACGCACGTGCTGTGTTTTGTAAATGAGAGAAACTCAGTGGTAATATTTCAGATTTTGTTTTATTGATTTTTTTGGCTTTGGTTTTTCAATATTTTATGACATAGTTCAATAAATATAATCGACATTAAATAAACTCTCACGCCTACAGTACCTCACACTTTCACTCATACTCTGTGCTAATGATTCATACTGTAACTTCCGCTATCAGTCACGCTCTCTTTCGACCCGCTTTCATGTCACTCCTTCAAGTTTTAATGATAATGATGTTGAAAACTTTGGTCAAATTCTCTTCCGTTCAAAGTTTCAAGAGAATAATGTTGAAATTTGGATATAAATATACTGATTTGATTTTGCTGAGATCACATGTGGTAAAAATATAATGAATTTTGCATTGCAATTTTCACTGCATAATACAAAAAAAATTGTACTTCAAAATACAAGTCTACAAAAATAAATAGTCATTGGTATGCGCGCGTGGCATTTTGTAATAGGTTTAAATCCATTCAAAGGTCGCACCATTCATGTTGAAATGTTAACTCCTTTTGCAATCCCACGCGATCGTGGCTCGAGTCACCCGGGGTTGAATCATCGGTATAAACGATTGCCTCTGCACCTGTCATGGATGCGTGAACACAGTCTGCTGTTTGTGGCAAGTGGACCGTATCGCGTAACGGTCGCCCCGAGCGGTTTGTGTTTGCAGAAAGTGGACGATTAATTACCAATAAATAGGTAACGGTTATTGTTCCAATCTCTTCCGCCCTCTGGTCCAAGAGTTCACACCGTTAACGCAATCGGGGTTGCCATAGAGATCGAGTCTCGGCTACTGTCAATAACCTGAGTGCCGCACGAGGAGACACCATTGTCTTTGATTGTAAATCCATTTATCGACTGAACGGCGTAGAATAAATTATCACTCGGAGCAAATGTCTTTTCATTGTTGTTTGAGTCCGTTGTTTCTTTTTCTTTTGTCGTTTCTTCACAGAGTCCCTCAAAGCCAGCGTTGAATATACTGACAAGACTCGTGATTTGGGACGGCTCAGTTTGCATATTTTCGACTGAACTGTCTGAGTTAATCCCATTAATTGGTCCATTCTCCATTCTAGCTTTTTTGGCCAACACACAATTGTCTGAATCGAAACTATTTTCGAGGGAACGCCTCCGCTTGGAAGCGCACCTAGTACAGTTCTGTGTAGGCTTGCTGACGTAATCCGTGACCTCCTTCCCCCCGGTACAATGGCCTGCATCCGCTAATGGCGTAACTTGTGTATTCGCTTCGAATTTTTCATGACAAGGTTCGGGTTTCTCCGATGGTCGCTCGGCTTCGATTTTGACGTTTTCTACCCGTAAACATTTGGCAGGCGGAGAATTTTCTTTGTCTTCATGAATGGGTGTTTCGTTTTCAGTTCTCAACCTTTTGACCTCGGATGAAGCGTCACGCGTATAGCTATCTTTAGAATTCGTAGTATTTTCTGACGATGCAGTACTTATCTGGCATTTCAGTTCCTTCTTGGACTGTTCCCGTGCTTCGGCCTGGGCTCTCCTGTTGGCAAGTACAGTTTGTAAATTCTCCATCATATAGGCTGTCCTGGCTTTATGCAATACACTAGCCACGAGCAAGTTCTTATGCAGGTTGATTCCCCCACGCTGTTGTCGTGAAGCAGCGATCTTTCCCAGGGACAAAGCCATCAAACGCTGAGCCTCAGTGCTCATATTTGCGATCTTTTTTTTTAAATCCCAAAAATAAATGTAAACAAAAAATTGAGTTCGTTAAATCACTCCGTTAAAATCTTCGAAGTGATCTCCACGAGTTGTATACGTCTAATGACTCTTTCAACATGTTACATCCTCTTTTCATGCGTGTGACGTGCTTGTCTAGAGCAACAGCCAATCAGAGCGCACCTGACAAGAGGTCCTTACCAAGGTGTCCAATCAGATTCGTGGTAGTAAAGTTACGTTGTTATTTTCCAGAATACTACGAGATCTATAAATAAATTGACCTGCACAAATAAAGGAAAACATGAATGTCGTCACAATAGTTACTAGGTTCATTCACCAGCGCTGACTCATGAACCGAAAAAATGACCAGAAATGACTTGTTATCACAAGTTAAACTGAGAAATATTGACTCCAATTGCGCAAGTAAAAAGATTACACCATTTCCAAGAATACTTTCAGTTTGATGATCATAAGCAAATCGTGATCAAAAAATCAAGAATGAATTTGATCTTGAATACTTATGTAATAATTTTTTATGACATAAGTTTATTTTAGTGAAATCTATGAGGAAAAAGTCAACCAGTTATTCACACTTGTATAATACGATTTTTTAACAATGTAAGTTAATAATTACGTATGATTATTCTTTAATTTCCTGTACATCATTTATAAGACAATCTAAATATAGCTATGAGGGAACATATATTACGTGACCACATAATTAATGCTCATTGTGTATTCGACCGCACCGCCGGGGAAATCTGACAGCGAGGCTAACTGTCAACTATAGACCTTAAACAGAAGTCCCACCACACCTCAATCTGTAATCAAATTAATCCATTGTTAATGCATTAATTTCCTGTCACAATATACCTATACATTGTAAAGCAATAAAACATCGTGGGGAAAGTTCACCTTAAAAAGATATCAGTCAAAAATAGGGCATCACCTGAAGTGGACCCACTGACGCAAATATTGAAAAATTTAAAATATTTAATGTCTGAATTCTTGAATAATCATAAGCCCACCGCAGAAACCGTGTCATGGAGCAGCGGACAAAAGATTTAAACCGTGAATCAGTTTCTTTGTGAGTCAGGGATTTCTGCGGAGGGGGTGCGTGGCCGGGTGCATTTTTGCGGCGGTGGCGGGACTATGAATAGAAACTGACGCTTGATCGAACTTCGGAAAATTTATGTGAAACAAAGCGTAGGACAGAATTAAATTTAATCAAAAAGCAAATGTTTACTTTTCTCTGCTTTATTCTTCAAAATTCTTTAGTGCCATTTTTTTTCAGAATGTATAATATGAACCAGTCTTTACTGGTCTTGACATATATACTTGTATTGTATATTGTATAATGATATACTGCCATCCAGCTAACATTAATAAAAATATTGGATCTTTCCTAGATATAGATGAATGAAGGGTAACTGTAGTATATTGTACATGGATGATCATGTGTCATCCAGTCATTACCGTAACAGTAAATGAATTCAATGATTAGACCATTCCCAGATAAATCAACGATTACTACACTATGTGTCCGTAGTGTTAGCTCGGTGAGTGGGCGCTTGCCTAGCTCTCTCCTCATCAGCCATTGGCTAGCGAGGATGATATTTCTCAGTGACCAAAGTGTGTCATTGTCCGATCAATTAATATTGATATTCTATCATTAGCCCAGAGTACAGGCGCAGATCTCTCCGAGTTGATTCCATGGACCCCAAACATTGGTGGGTTGGGATGAGGGGCTTAATTAATGATAGACCCTATTTGGCTGATAAATAGGACGGTCACACTTCCAAGAAAAATGTGTTCCGTAAACAACAAACTATTTACAGGGAAATGACGTTTTTAAAATTAAATGCACTTGTATGAAAATTTCCCATTCCCATTATTTAAGTTATTTATCAAAAGTTTACATGTTCATCTCTTGTGATCTCAACGTCAAAGACTAAAAAGAGAGAGCGGTGATTTTTTTTCAATCGTTTCCAGTTGCGTCATAAAGTTTTATGGAAAGTGACTGATGTCTCTGAGTGACACCTCGGGCGCATTATGAAATCAGCGAACCGGTTCCAGGGGCTTTTCTCTTTAAAATCACGATCAGAAAACCTACTTAGTGGGGCGATCGGCTACGTCACAACTTCCCTACGTGGGCCGACAAGGTCACAATAACTACTACTGTTTACAAACAGACGGCATTCACACTACACGGGAAGTGCCCGTGGATTAACTTCAGTCAGTTTAAATTCCAGTCTACTTTTAGTACATACGTATTCCCATGCTTGCGTGGGTTTTCTTTTGGACATTACATAGAACGCCGAGCTTGGTAAAGCGTGTACACCTTATACATATATACCTACACACACCTTATACATATATACCTACATACACTTACTGACCCGATCGGCCAATTTAAACACCTTGGGACAGTTCCAATAGGTGAGAAAAAAAAAACAACGGGGACACTTGACTGGTAGGTGACAAGGTGTGGGTCTTATTAAACAGTAGTGACTCGCATCAGTGGAATAGATAAATTACTATATAGTACAATGACGGATACCAGTCATATTACAAACCATTTGACCCTAAAACCTTTACATACATTTTAGGATGAACGCAGACTTGTATGCTCTGTATACGTACATTTGTATTTGTTTTTCTACGTAATGAGAAACCGTACACCTAGTTTGTATGAATAAATCGCAAGATTAAGCCACGTGTATTGGTATTATGCAACGGGTCCATTGTAAATGCCGGTATTTTCACGGAGATGTCATTATTATAAAATGCAATGTGAAAAGACATGATAGGCATCCATATATCTACGGGAATGATTTCGCCACTAGCATCCCTCAAACATCGCGTATGTGTCAATTACCTCTTGTGCCCAGTCTGGAGGATCCAATACTCCTGTATACCGGGTACCAGTCTAATGAACTCAATGCTTCCGGAACCAGCCTAAAGGACTCAATGCACCTGTACCGAGTTTAACTGACTCAATGCACCTGTACAGATTCGAACGGACTCAATGCACCTGTACCGAGTCTAGTGGACTCAATACACCTGTGCCGAATACTGGTCTCAAATGTTCTCTACCAAGTACCAGTCTAATGGACTCAATACTCCTGTACCGAATGTTATACAAATGAACTCAACGCTCCTGTACCGAGTACCGGTCTAATGGACTCAATACTCCTGTACCGAATGCCATACTAATGAACTCAACGCTCCTGTACCAAGTACCGGTCTAATGGACTCAATACTCCTGTACCGAATGCCATACTAATGAACTCAACTCTCCTGTACCGAGTACCGGTCTAATGGGCTCATTACTCCTGTACCAAGTACCGGTTTATGATCTCAATGCTCCTGTACCGAATGCAGGACTGCAAGTAAGGTCTAAGAGTTGTTCAGATAAATCAAAGGATTCATACGTTATAATCCGAGCACATGTCAAATAAATATGCGTAAACATTTCAAAGACTCAATGCTTCTGCACCGTATTTTTATTTTTAGATATGTGTCTTAACTATAGAAACTCAACTCTAAAATACCGAGCACAGAAGAATCTGTGCAAACGTTTAATGGACTCAAGGTTCCTATATATCAAGTATCTGTCCGAAATGTCTGTGCATTTGTCTAATTCTAACAAATCTTAATCTGTGCTTCCGTCTACGAGACGCAATTGTTCTGTACCGAGCAACGTCAGTCAAATCAATGTCCAAGGAACTCAATGCAAGTACTGAACAACGTCAGTCAAATCAATGTCCAAGGAACTCAATGCTTAACCAAGTACAGAGCTCCGTCAGGCAAATCAATGTCCAAGGAACTCAATGCAAGTACCCAACACTGCAGGCAAATCAATGTCCAAGGAACTCAATGCAAGTACCAAACACTGCAGGCAAATCAACGCTAAAGGAACTCAATGCAAGTACCCAACACTGCAGGCAAATCAACGCTAAAGGAACTCAATGCAAGTACCCAACACTGCAGGCAAATCAACGCTAAAGGAACTCAATGCTTGCATCGTCATGCAAATGAATGCCCAAGGAACTTGATGCTTTGACCAAGTACCGAACAACGCCAGTCAAATCAATGCCCAAGGAAGTCAATGCTTGACTTAGTACCGAGCAAAGTCAGGCAAATCAATGCCCATTGAACTCAATGCTAGACCAAGTACAGAGCTACGTCAGGCAATTGAATGCCCAAGGAACTTAATGCTTTGACCAAGTACAGAGCAACGGCAGGCAAATAATTGCCCAAGAAATCCAATTCTTGACCAGGTACCGAGCATCGTCAGGCAAATCATTCCCTAAAGAACTCAATGGTTGACCAAGTACCGAGCAACGTCATGCAAATAATTGCCCAAGGAACTCAATGCTTGACCAAGGACCCAGCAACATCAGGCAAATCAATGCTAAAGGATCTCAATGCTTGACTTAGTACCGAGCAAAGTCAGGCAAATCAATGCCCAAGGAACTCAATGCTAGACCAAGTATCGAGCAACGTCAGGCAAATGAATGCCCAAGGAACTTAATGCTTTGACCAAGTACAGAGCAACGGCAGGCAAATAATTGCCCAAGGAACTCAATGCTAGACCAAGTATCGAGCAACGTCAGGCAAATGAATGCCCAAGGAACTTAATGCTTTGACCAAGTACCGAGCAACGTCAGGCTAATAATTGCCCAAGGAACTCAATGCTTGACCAAGGACCCAGCAACGTCAGGCAAATCAATGCTAAAGGATCTCAATGGTTGACCAAGTACCGAGCAACGTCAGGCAAATAATTGCCCAAGGAACTCAATGCTTGACCAAGGACCTAGCAACGTCAGGCAATTCAATGCTAAAGGATCTCAATGCTTGACTTAGTACCGAACAACGTCAGGCAAATGAATGCCCACGGAACTCAATGCTTTTATCAAGTACTGAGCAACGTCAGGCAAATCAATGCCTAAGAAACTTAATGCTTGACCAAGAACCGAGCAACCGACAGACAACTCAATGCCCAAGGAACTCAATGGTTGACCAAGTACAGAGCAACGTCAAGCAAACCAATGCCCAGGGAACTCAATGCTGTACCAAGTACCGAAGACCTGTCTACTGAAAGCTTACTATTACACGCAATTGTCTAGGTGAATCGATACATGCTCGTGTGTCAGATAATTAATGCAAGCATGTGCAAGATCCAAGGCTAGTGTACCGAACTTCAACTAGTACTAGAACTAAAGGTTTCCTTACAGGATACCAACAAAGAAGTATTTTTGGGACCCAAAAGCTCAGCACATGTTGTCTCAAGGATCATAAACTTCCTATAAATCTTTGCTATTTTTTTTGGTGGAGTTTTTGTGTGTGCAAAGTTTCATGGTATTGTGATATATGCTTACTGATTACAATGTGTATCAGTTTGAAAGGGACTTGGACACTATTTGAGATCAAAAATTTTATTTTTATTTTTAATGTATAAAATGGATTATTGGTGCATTTTACATGATTGACCAAAATATTGAATGTTAAAGTCAAGTTACGAGTGAGATACAGAGGTGAGAATTGGTTGTAATGTAAACAAAGCTCGAGTCTTATAGTTGTTTACAAAAAATGTATTGTAGAGAATTACCATTTCTTAGACAAAATGACATGAAAAAACAATTTAAACTAATTCAGTATCTTCAAAAAAATACCATTGTAAACAAAAGAAAGATACATTTGATTGAAACTTACACCAATACAACACATATGTAAAAATGACAATATTCGAGCTTTGTTTACAAAACAAAGAATTATGAACTCTGTAACTTGCTTATAACTTGATATTTGACTCTCAAATTTTGACATAGCATTATAAACTTCTATATTTATCAGTATAAACATTGAAAATGGAAAAATAAAATTTGAAAATTTTAAGTCAAATCGTGTCCAAGTCCCTTTAAAAGGGAATCCCGATGATCATAAATTGCAAAACAAAAATTAGTGTTAATTAAAGTGATACAAGCTATAATTTGCGTCAATTTTGAATGTCAATGAAAACGCATCTATTTGTTTACTTACAAAAGTTACCTCTATTCTGTAAATTACAATGGTAAATTCCACCCCGTTACAAAAAGATAGATTTTAATCGTTTATTTTCCTGCCACGAAAGTGTTGCCTTTTCATGAATATTGCTGAAGGAAGAGCGAAACTGACCCCATTGCGCATGTCCGCGGGAAATCAAGTGGCCGTTATTGTTTGCCTAATTACATATCCGTCTTGATTTTTAATATGAAATACATGTGTTATGAGTGTTTACACTGTTCATTCACGATACCCTTACTTTTGCATGTTTTAATAGGATAACACACGAACTAAAAATAGCCCTATGGGGAAAAACGTATAGGCCTACTTCATTGTTTAAAGGAAGTATATATAATGTACTCACACGCTTGTATTTTTGATTTTCTTTTGTTTGTACCAGACACGTATATATACATCCCTGTTTGTACTCGTATATCAGACAAAATTATGCTTTACTGAAAAATAACACCTTTTCCATCGTGAAACTATTACAATTATGAAGATGTTAACCTTTCACCAATTTTTGTATGATAGACAATATTAAGCTGTGGAAATCACGCGATAGATTGATATTCAAGTTTCCCGGTAGAAATTTTTTTTTATTGTTTAATATTTGATATTTTTAGAACGTGATCGTATTGAACATTATAATTAACAGCATAAACAGGCACGTAGCATCGTTTTTGAAAGTGGGGGGAGGGTGGGGAGCAGACTCATCGAAAAAAAGCTTGACCAAAAAAAAGGGGGGGGGGGCAAGTATACTTTAACTTCAATTCAACTGTTTACTTCATACTTTTCGATTCAATTTTTTACATGGTCCCCTTAAAGTGGGGGGCAACTCCATGTTAATCTAATATTTTGTTTGTAAAATTAAGAAAAATCATTCCTGCGCAAAAAATTCCTGATAAAGGTAACTATTATAAGTAATCAAACACATGAATTTCCCCCGTGATTCAAATTGTAGCGTGTATCTCTTAAAAGTCAAAAGTATACCAACATATGGAACACTCAACAAGGTCAGATTTAATATGCTTCAAATATATAAACAGCATGGCAAGGAATATGCAGTATAGTCATTTAGGTAATTTCCCTAAAACTCTATCCAACCATATGGTTTCTACACTACTTATTCATAATATGCAATATGCAGCAAAAAAATTGTGTCACATTCGGAATTCAACATATATTAATCGGAAATAACATGAATAACACAACAGAGAGAGAGAGAGAGAGAGAGAGAGAGAGAGAGAGAGCGCTATTTGCTGATCTCAGCATCCATTGACCCGCGCTCTCTACTCCACCGTGACGGGATGACGTCACCAGTGGTGCAGCAGGCGTAACCAGACATACCGGTCTGGCGATGACACACTTGGCCAATACCAGAAATACACTGCAATTACTCACCGCCGCTATCATAAGATGTTTACACAACAATAACCCCCAGTTTCCGAATTTTTCCACATTGTGAATGAATGAATGGATTTTGTGAACGACGAGTACTTATATGTGTTTTAGTTTCTGTATCACTCCTAGCTGACTCAGGCTTATTCACGCTCTACATGTATTTGTCATATACATATATAAAGTCACCCCCCTTCCAAAAAAAACAAACAAATCCAGTGGTCCAATGCAGCATTAATGTGAGGGTACTTCGTCCATCGGATGTGTTGTCTGTTGGCTGCCTGTCTGTCTGTACTCGGACAAGACTATATTTAGTTAAAAAAACAACATTTCGGCTGGTAAAGTGAAAAATGAGGTAAAGTTTATGTAGAGTAAGACGTCCTGTCCTATCACCAAGAATTTGGAATTACTTTTTCAGTGTTAATGATTTATTATTATGAATATTGGGGGGTGGGGTGGGGTGATACAAGCATCACGTTTGTAATTCGGTTACGTTTCCTTCCTTGAGCGAGACACAAAAGCAAAAACCATATCTATATAAAAAATACATTTGGAAAGCGGGAAGCAACGAAAGTCTAAATGCATCAAGAAGCTAGATCTAATGAATGGGCCCTTGTACCAAACAAAGACCCACTGATAAGGTCGCTGACTTCTCTATGACCTTATTTAAAAATTTGACACAGAATTGACACGTGTAAATTTGATAAAGGTCCTCTCGCGCCCAGAAGACCAGAAAATGTCAGGGAGCATGATGTGGCAAATTTTACCTGATCTTTTCAAACTTATGAATAAATCATCATATCTAATAATTTCACTCACGAAATAATTAAAACCTCGAATATTTAATTGGTATAAATCTGGTTCTAGGCCAAGTCTTTATCTGAAAAATTTACCTTACCTGAAACAAGAGGCCAATTGGCCTAAACGGTCACATGAGTAGCATATAACCCGTACACAAACTTGTCGCGGAGTCTCATATATGCATTTATTTAATTAGGTTTCATTCTGGGGTAGAAAAATTATATAAATTTGTAATGACGACCACCTCCCTGTCTGAAATCTTTCAAAAAGAACTATGAAACCTATAATTTTGGCGAAAAACTTAAAGATCTGGTCTACAAAATCATGAATTCAGTTTTCCTTTCAGGTGTGTGGGAGTAAAGAAGATAATTTTTTAACATTATATGCATTAACACCTATACATCCATTTTGGCCCTGCCCTAGAGTCAAAACCCATACTCCAGGGGACATGATAATTAAAATTTTAGTAGAGGACTTCCTGGTAAACATAATTATAGGTCAGTTTTTAATACAGATGTGCGAGAATAGAGAAGAAAATTTTTAAACATTATATGCATTAACACTATATTGCCATATTGCCCCCACCCCCACCTCATGTCCTGAATTCCTGACCCAGGGGCCATGCATTTCACAATTTAGGTAGAGGAGTTAGTGGACATATCATCATAACCATTCTTTTTTTTGCCCACATGTGTGGGAGTAAAGAAGATTTTTTAAGATTTAAAACATTTTTACTATATGGCCATATTGGCGCCACCCTAGCGCCTGAACCCCTAATAAAGGGGTCATGAATTTTACAATTTTTGTAGTTTTTGCGTAGATTTACGTCAAAAGTTTTTGCGTTTCACAAAAGAACTTACGACCAAATTAATGAATGTTTATTAATCACAACCTAATCAATATTTCATTGTAATAGTTGTAAAAAATAATTATGGAATCAAAAAAGTTGTAAATAAATGGTTTGATATAAATTTTGTTCATCAAAGACCGTTCCATGAGACTGAAAATATTTACGACTTTGTCGTAAGTTCTTCTGTAAAACGCAGCCAAGAACCCCTAACAAAGGGGTCAAGAATTTTACAATTTTGGTAGAGGGCTTCATGCACATTATAATCATGCATTTAGTTTTTAACAAATATATATGGGAGTAGAGAAGAAGATTTCCTAAGATTTATTACATTTTTACTATATGGCCATATTGGCCCCACCCTAGAGCCTGAACCTCTGACCCAGGGGTCATGAATTTCACAATTTTGGTAGAGGGCCTCATGGACATCATAACCAGGCATTAAGTTTTTAACAATATATCTGGGAGTAGAGAAGAAGATTTTCTAAGATTTAATACATTTTTACTGTATGGCCATATTGGCCCCACCCTAGAACCTGAACCCCTGACCCAGGGACCATGAATTTCACAATTTTGGTAGAGGGCTTCATGGAAATCATAACTATGCAACCAGTTTTTTCCCCACATGTGTGGGAGTAGAGAAGAAGATTTTTGAAAATTTTGCTTTTTTTTTTGCATAATTAGCCCCACATATGGCGTCCCGGGTGTGGTAGAAACCATGAATTTCACAATTTAGATTCCTCTTACCATGGGGATGCATCACACCAAAAATGGTAACAATCAGCGTTGTAGTTTTTAAGAAGAAGTTAAAAATGTAAATTGTTAACGCACGACGCACGACGACGGACGAAAACGGATAGCAATTGGTCACCTGAGTTTACTCAGCTGACCGAAAAACCACCAAAGCCAGTAACATGCATATGATGCACAAAAGGATAATGAAAGGAGTGAAATAGCCTCAACAGTGAAATAATCTCGCTTTGACTCAAACAGTGAAAAAAAATCTCACTATGACACAAACAGTGAATTAACCTCACTATGACACAAACAGTGAATTAACCTCACTATGACACAAACAGTGAAATAGCCTCACTATGACACAAACAGTGAAATAGCCTCACTATGACACAAACAGTGAAATAGCCTCACTACGACACAAACAGTGAAATAGCCTCACTATGACACAAACAGTGAATTAACCTCACTATGACACAAACAGTGAAATAGCCTCACTATGACACAAACAGTGAAATAGCCTCACTATGACACAAACAGTGAATTAACCTCACTATGACACAAACAGTGAAATAGCCTCACTATGACACAAACAGTGAAATAGCCTCACTACGACACAAACAGTGAAATAGTCTCACTATGACACAAACAGTGAAATAGCCTCACTATGACACAAACAGTGAAATAGCCTCACTATGACACAAACAGTGAATTAACCTCACTATGACACAAACAGTGAAAAGCCTCACTATGACACAAACAGTGAAATAGCCTCACTATGACACAAACAGTGAAATAGCCTCACTATGACACAAACAGTAAAATAGCCTCACTATGACACAAACAGTGAAATAGCCTCAATATGACACAAACAGTAAAATAGCCTCACTATGACACAAACAGTGAAATAATCTCGCTTTGATACAAACAGTGAAAAAGCCTCACTATGACACAAACAGTAAAATAGCCTCACTATGACACAAACAGTGAAATAGCCTCACTATGACACAAACAGTAAAATAGCCTCACTATGACACAGTGAAATAGCCTCACTATGACACAAACAGTGAAATAGCCTCACTATGACACAGTGAAATAGCCTCACTATGACACAAACAGTGAAATAGCCTCACTATGACACAAACAGTGAAATAGCCTCACTTTGACACAAACAGTGAAATAGCCTCACTATGACACAAACAGTAAATTAACCTCACTATGACACAAAGAGTGAAATAGCCTCACTATGACACAAACAGTGAAATAGCCTCACTATGACACAAACAGTGAAATAGCCTCACTATGACACAAACAGTAAAATAGCCTCACTATGACACAAACAGTGAAATAGCCTAACTATGACACAAACAGTAAAATAGCCTCACTATGACACAAACAGTGAAATAATCTCGCTTTGATACAAACAGTGAAATAGCCTCACTATGACACAAACAGTAAAATAGCCTCACTATGACACAAACAGTGAAATAGCCTCACTATGACACAAACAGTAAAATAGCCTCACTATGACACAGTGAAATAGCCTCACTATGACACAAACAGTGAAATAGCCTCACTATGACACAGTGAAATAGCCTCACTATGACACAAACAGTGAAATAGCCTAACTATGACACAAACAGTGAAATAGCCTCACTACGACACAAACAGTGAAATAGCCTCACTATGACACAAACAGTAAAATAGCCTCACTATGACACAAACAGTGAAATAGCCTCACTATGACACAAACAGTGAAATAGTCTCACTATGACACAAACAGTGAAATAGTCTCACTATGACACAAACAGTGAAATAGCCTCACTATGACACAAACAGTGAATTAACCTCACTATGACACAAACAGTGAAATAATCTCGCTTTGATACAAACAGTGAAATAGCCTCACTATGACACAGTGAAATAGCCTCACTATGACACAAACAGTGAAATAGCCTCACTATGACACAGTGAAATAGCCTCACTATGACACAAACAGTAAAATAGCCTCACTATGACACAAACAGTGATATAGCCTCACTATGACAGAAACAGTGAAATAGCCTCACTATGACACAAACAGTGAAATAGCCTCACTATGACACAAACAGTGAAATAGCCTCACTATGACACAAACAGTGAATTAACCTCACTATGACACAAACAGTGAAATAGCCTCACTACGACACAAACAGTGAAATAGCTTCACTACGACACAAACAGTAAAATAGCCTCACTACGACACAAACAGTGAAATAGCCTCACTATGACACAAACAGTGAAATAGCCTCACTATGACACAAACAGTGAAATAGCCTCACTATGACACAAACAGTAAAATAGCCTCACTACGAAACAAACAGTGAATTAACCTCACTATGACACAAACAGTGAAATAATCTCGCTTTGATACAAACAGTGAAATAGCCTCACTATGACACAGTGAAATAGCCTCACTATGACACAAACAGTGAAATAGCCTCACTATGACACAGTGAAATAGCCTCACTATGACACAAACAGTAAAATAGCCTCACTATGACACAAACAGTGAAATAGCCTCACTATGACACAAACAGTGAAATAGCCTCACTATGACACAAACAGTAAAATAGCCTCACTATGACACAAACAGTGAAATAGCCTCACTATGACACAAACAGTGAATTAACCTCACTATGACACAAACAGTGAAATAGCCTCACTACGACACAAACAGTGAAATAGCCTCACTACGACACAAACAGTAAAATAGCCTCACTATGACACAAACAGTGAAATAGCCTCACTATGACACAAACAGTGAAATAGCCTCACTATGACACAACCAGTGAAATAGCCTCACTATGACACAAACAGTAAAATAGCCTCACTACGAAACAAACAGTGAAATAACCTCACTATGACACAAACAGTGAAATAGCCTCTCTATGACACAAACAGTGAAATAGCCTTACTATGACACAAACAGTGAAATAGCCTCACTATGACACAAACAGTAAAATAGCCTCACTATGACACAGTGAAATAGCCTCACTATGACACAAACAGAGAAATAGCCTCACTATGACACAAACAGTGAAATAGCCTCACTATGACACAAACAGTGAAATAGCCTCACTATGACACAAACAGAGAAATAGCCTCACTATGACACAAACAGTGAAATAGCCTCACTATGACACAAACAGTGAAATAGCCTCACTATGACACAAACAGAGAAATAGCCTCACTACGAAACAAACAGAGAAATAACCTCACTATGACACAAACAGTGAAATAGCCTCACTATGACACAAACAGTAAAATAGCCTCACTATGACACAGACAGTGAAATAGCCTCACTATGACACAAACAGTAAAATAGCCTCACTATGACAGAGTGGAATAGCCTCACTATGACACAAACAGTAAAATAGCCTCACTATGACACAAACAGTGAAATAGCCTCACTATGACACAGACAGTGAAATAGCCTCACTATGACACAAACAGTAAAATAGCCTCACTATGACACAAACAGTAAAATAGCCTCACTATGACACAAACAGTGAAATAGCCTCACTACGAAACAAACAGTGAAATAACCTCACTATGACACAGTAAAATAGCCTCACTATGACACAAACAGTGAAATAGCCTCACTATGACACAGACAGTGAAATAGCCTCACTATGACACAAACAGTGAAATAACCTCACTATGACACAAACAGTAAAATAGCCTCACTATGACACAAACAGTGAAATAGCCTCACTATGACACAAACAGTGAAATAGCCTTACTATGACACAAACAGAGAAATAACCTCACTATGACACAAACAGTAAAATAGCCTCACTATGACACAAACAGTAAAATAGCCTCACTATGACACAAACAGTGAAATAGCCTCACTATGATACAAACAGTGAATTAACCTCACTATGACACAAACAGTGAAATAGCCTTACTATGACACAAACAGTGAATTAACCTCACTATGACAGAGACAGTGAAATAGCCTCACTATGACACAAACAGTAAAATAGCCTCACTATGACACAGTGGAATAGCCTCACTATGACACAAACAGTAAAATAGCCTCACTATGACACAAACAGCGAAATAGCCTCACTATGACACAGACAGTGAAATAGCCTCACTATGACACAAACAGTAAAATAGCCTCACTATGACACAAACAGTAAAATAGCCTCACTATGACACAAACAGTGAAATAGCCTCACTATGACACAACCAGTGAAATAGCCTGACTATGGCACAAACAGTGAAATAGCCTCACTATGACACAGTGGAATAGCCTTACTATGACACAAACAGTAAAATAGCCTCACTATGACACATTGGAATAGCCTCACTATGACACATTGGAATAGCCTCACTATGACACAAACAGTGAAATAGCCTCACTATGACACAAACAGTAAAATAGCCTCACTATGACACAAACAGTAAAATAGCCTCACTATGACACAAACAGTGAAATAGCCTCACTATGACACAAACAGTGAAATAGCCTCACTATGGCACAAACAGTGAAAAAGCCTCACTATGACACAGTGGAATAGCCTTACTATGACACAAACAGTAAAATAGCCTCACTATGACACAGTGAAATAGCCTCACTATGACACAGTGAAATAATCTCGCTACGATACAAACAGACTATGTCTCACTGGTTCGCTAATCGTCGGAGAAGGGGGGCGGGGCGGTCAGATTATGACGCTTGTGGTGCGATTCTCAACATTACTTATGCAATAAAGTCATGGTGGTCAACGAATTATTCTGGCTCTGAAATTGATTATTTCCTTCTCTCTTTATACAAAGCACTTTATCTCAATGAGATTTATTTACTAGTCTTTGACAATGGTCAGAATATCAGGCAGGAAACGCGATTCCTTAATCTGTACCCTCTGTGAGATTCATACAATAAGATGGTCAGATCTGCAATCAAATACAGCAAAAGCCATTACAATTATATACTCGTGTGCAACAAAGAAAACTAATAGTAAGGGCCGCGGCACAGTCAATTTGAAAAGTGGAAAAAGTAGGGATACAAAGTGAAGGGGGGGGGGGGGACGTGAAAATTAATGTGGTTCTGATAGGTTCAAAATTAGAAAAGTTCAAAATTAGATTGGGAAAATTCTACAGCTCTATATTTATGGACAAAATTTTACATTATTAAAAAAACCTGCTATCACACAGAGGCTACCTAAATCTTCATAGATTGTGTTGACCCAATCGGCATTACAACATGTAGATAATCTTAAGAAAGAGACAGCACGTGTAAACAATGCACTGCATTCTACTAAACAGTCTCACTCGTCCTTGCCCTTCAGTCACCTTCCAGTTTGTTTTTTTTTGGGGGGGGGGGCGTGTCCTGAAGAACCAGATAAGTCCCGATTCTCTAGAGAACCAGATAAGGGGAGTTGTAACTAGTTTACAATGACCCATTTTATTACACCTTGTTACGATATAGGATATCACGACACTTCCTACACTGGAATTCTCTGTATTTGCAAATCTAAACCGCCCTGGGTCAATGATTTAGTTATTTATGCACGATTAAGCTAAATAATGCGTGTCAGCAGTAAAAGCCAACGTTTTGTTGTTGTCTACAGGCACGTAGCACCGGGATGGGGGTGGGGGGGGCAGCCTAGGTTACCTTCGTAACAATCTACTCCTTCTGTTTACGTAATCCTTTGGTTACCTCCGTAACAATTATACTCCTTCTGTAACAAGGAAATATGCAAATTCATTGCTACAACCACGATAAACCTTCCCTAATCAACATAAACTAGAACTCTCCTAATGGGACTAATACCCCCGCTAGGCTAATTTCAAATGGGACAAATAATTGAATTGAATAATAATTAAGGTTTGGAACACATACAAAAAATAAATTCTAGAATTGTAAAAAAAAAAAAAATAGTTAACAAAGAAAAATTAAAATCAAAATTGTCAGAATTTCACTGTAAATACATATCTATAACAGTAATACATTTACAAATGTATGTATTTGATGATATATTTTTTTAATTTAATTGATTTAAAGAAAAACCAACAAAATGACAATAACCCCTCCCTTTGCAGTGAATAGAAATACTGGTAGCCAAGCAATGCTCTTCTGTTGATAAAACTTTCAATATCTTTCTAATAAGAGTCTTGACAGATGCAATTAGTTGTTTCAAATTTTCCTCACTTTCTCCTATGGCACAATGGAACTCCATATCAGAAAATTGATCCCATAGGACTATGATTTTCTTTGATGAGCTTGTTAAATTTAATAAACTCCCAAAACATTACCATAATTACCATACTATGTAAAAATATGTAAAAAAGAAAATTTAATATTACAAACAATTTTAAAATTGCCAAAACACTACAATCATATCAGTAATTTTGAATTTCATTTAAATTAATGCCCAATAGGGTCACTTCATCAAATTACTTGACAAATAAATTTAAACAACCTCTAAAAATAGTTTAACTTCTTTATTAATAATTACTAGTATATTATTTATTTCCTTATAATGATAGACCTTTTGGTTTACATGAAACAGTTTTAAAATAGCCCCAAAACCATCACCCATTTTACAGATTATCAATTTCCCCTAAACACATGCTCCATCTGAGCCATGGCTCAGATAATGGCTCCCTTGGGACAAATGAATTCAGCCACACTTGTCTTTGATGTTCTCATTAGCTCCTAAGAATTTATCATTGACAAACAAAAACTTTGCATTGTCAGTTGATAGAATACTTATAAAAAATAATTTTTTTTTTATTAATCAAGACATAAAGACAAAAAACTCCATCTGGATGTATTTATATAAATATATTTTAGAGTGTTTTCTATTAATTAATTAATAAAATCTGTAAGGATTACCTCCCTTACTTTTCAACATTAGTGTACAATATATAGAATAAGGAAAATGAATACTGTCATAAAATCATTAAATCTTGTCTGATCTTAAAAAAAATTGCAGGTGCACATCTTCAGATGGTGTTCAACATATGTACAAATTTTCAAACTGTTCCATGCAGTAATAAAAAATTCTATAGGGGGGACAAAGTTGCGTCTACAGACAGACGGACGGACAGACAGACAGACGGACAGACGGACAGGGTGAAACCAATATACCCCCCTAAACTTCGTTTGCGGGGGTATAATTAATACATGTATTGTGAACCAATCTTTAGATGTGAAGTCTCGGGAAATAGGTCCTCAATTCCCCTGATTGACAAGTTCTGTAACATATGATTTACCGTACAATCCTTGCTACCATAACATCAACCACACAAATGGGGAACAATTTTTCCAACAAAAAAGTTAAAGTATTACGGACCATGTGGCTGCTTGTTCTTTGAGCCCTGAAGTTCAAACCAAGAGAAATTCAGCCGATGTCTGCCCACCCCCACCACCACCACACGCCATGTGTGGAGTGTGTAATAAAAAATGTAGGTCATTCCCCACTGTCATTACATGACTACAGCAAAAGGTTGGGGTTCCCCATCAGCTGCATCATTGCAAATGATGTCCCAGGAGGGAAAACTAGCTAGGACGCAACAGACAACAGACACTCGACCTCGGGGCTTCTGATGACTGCATGATCCTTTGGTTAATGAAAACCAATATACCGGTACTTAACATATGAGATAATAAAACACTTGTTACCATGGTGACAAAATATAAACAAACAAACGTGATACAGATTAAATGAATTGACCTGTATTTTTTTTTTATTTTGTTAAATTTAATGCAAAAAAGAAAATGACAAGATACAAAATTTCACGCTGTTCCATGAAGAAAGAATATCCATGCCCAATATCTAACGTGGCACTTGAATAACTTAGTGTAAAATCTGTACCCTCTACTACTTCATTATCACAGTCCATAAGATTGGTACTAACGTCGGCACTTTAATTAATGACTCATGATTAAAGTTACTTTCAATTTTTGTCAGGTTCATTTGGCGACACCATTACATATGATGGCTGATAGCGTGTTCCTCCAAATCGTCGGTTTATTTCATCCAAGATTCTTCTTTTCATATTTCGGAAATCTTTACTTTTCTTATCACGTCCATGCAACTGTTAATTCAGGGAAGAGCCCGGCTTACAAGGTGACCCCTCAGCAACCTTGACCTCCATCTTCACATCACCTTTGACCTCTGTCTCTGTTTTCTATGTCTGGTTGTTGAGCGGTCTTCCATTCAAGCGACTTTCGAATCTCCAGTCCGATGAACCGAGCCATGGGAGGTGGAACAGCATTACCGATCTGAAATCAATAAGTCAAACTAATATCAAGTTATCAACGACATGAAATTATTTAACGGTACTAGTAGTCAATTTATTATTACCCACCTACAATCAATTGGTCAAATCGATTATACAAATTGGTTCCAAAATAATCTAAAATCACATGTATATTCATGCTTTTTAAGTATTATTAACATACTATCAATCAATTTCAATGATTGTGTCAAAATTATTCAAACCTGGAAAATTGGAGCTTAAAGGTCAAAGAATGGCACACCTAGAGAACAAGTCATGTCTCATTTCTAGAAATTAAACGTTCCCTGATGTTTGCGGTTCAGTTTAATTAAGTTGGCTGACAATACATTATTGAATCAATCAATACATAATTAAGTAAGAGATTGACTTATCAAGCCTCTTTCACTAGACTTAAGTCAGAGTTGGTAAGATGTGTACTGACATACTTATAATACTCACACCTTTTTACAATGACCTACATACCCACTCAATAAAACCTGTTACAAACAACAGCTTACTTACTGCTCACCTGTACGAGGTGACCTCATTGCTTACCTGTCTGTGTTTGTCCAGAATGTTGCCAAAGAATCTGTAGGTGTCGGGGAACCCCTGGGAGCGGGCACACTCCCTGACGCTGACCACCTGGTGTTACTGGGGGTGGAGAACCCTCCCCTGTAACAGATCGTTACATCATCATCAGAAAATACATACATGTATCTGTATTAACGGACAGTAAACTCATCAACAAAACAACATTTAAACATGTAATCTCATCTACAAAACAATAACAAAACATGAATCTATATTAAAGGACATTAACCTGTCATCACAACAATTCTTCTACATGTGTCTGTACTTAATATCATTAAGTTTTTCAGTCCATTGTTAACTTTCAATGTAAAAAAATATGAAATGCTTAACAAGAAATGACCTTAAAATGAATGGATACCAAACTGATCTTGACCCACACAAGGTAAAATTTCCTCAGTGGTATTTACATGTTTTCCCATTAGTTCGTGAGTTGTTAACCTGTTTTCCCATTGATTAGTGAGCTGTTTACCTGTTTTCCCATTGTTAACCTGGTTCCCCATTAGTTCGTGAGTTTTTAACCTGTTTCCCCATTGGTTGGTGAGTTGATCATCTGGTTCCCCATTGGTAAGTGAGTTGTTCATCTGTTTCCCCATTGGTTAGTGGGTTATTTTCGTGTTTTCCCCATTAGTTCGTGAGTTGTTAACCTGTTTCCCCATTAGTTCGTGAGTTGTTAACCTGTTTCCCCATTAGTTCGTGAGTTGTTAACCTGTTTCCCCATTAGTTCGTGAGTTGTTTACCTGTTTCCCCATTAGTTCGTGAGTTGTTTACCTTTTTTCCCCATCAGTTAGTGAGTCAATGAACTGTTTACTCAGTGGTAAGTGATTTACTTACCTGTTTTCCCCAGTAAAGACTTCAAATAAAAATACTTGTGTGTCGTGGAATTGCTTTGTAAATCAGACACATTTTCTTGTGGTATGAACATTAATCTCTCTTTGAATGCAATAATATTTGAATCCTTGAATATATTGAACAGGGAATGTGAATAAATGTGTTATTTACAACAGCCTATTTTGTCTTTTTCACAAAGAGGGATAACTCAAGGACAGGTTGAAACTGATGAAAAATATTTTTTTTTCTTCAAATTTTATACGGCCTCATAATATACCAAAAAAATTTATTCATTATCATTTTTAAAATGATTAAAATTTTTAAAAAATTTAAGAAAGTGAGGAACATGTCATCTGACCTTAATTACTAACAGCACCTCAGTTTAAATTGATTAATGCCAGAAGTTTTCTTCTGTAGAAGTGATAACTCAGATACACTACACAGAACTCTCTGTCAGCAAGTTCTACAGATTTGTAACAACAAGGGACTCATTCAGACTCCACTGACCTTGAACCGGGAGTATTCCCGAGAGTTGAACCGGTTCATGCCACTGAACCCCTGACAGGGGGGACCCCCACACAACAGTTCCACATCCTCCTTCTGGGGCAACTTCTGACCCACCTCATTCTGCTTTTCTCCCTGCAAAATTAATGTTATTGAACTAAAAAATTTCAAAGCTAAAACAAACACAAGCAAATTGATTATTCGGGTCATCTTAGTTGTTATTATGTTTCTTTAAAAAAGACTTTATCTGAGAATACCAGGCTGTAGAGATACAAGAGATAGTTTTGTGATTAAAGGGAAATAACTGTTTCAGCAGAACCTACTTCCATCACCGTTACAGTCGGCTCTTCTTTCTCAATCGTCCAGCATGATTCCGCAATACCGGCCTGGTGGAAACCCTCCGAGATTCCTACACAAAATTAACAGAACACTGATACAACCGGCATTAGTTTTAAATAGTAAATGAGTATTAAATGATTTCAATGAATGATTTATCAACATTGTTTTTAAAATGAAAGTTATGAAAATTTCAACTTTGTATTAACCGGCTGACAAAAACAGAACATGAGACTTAGTCGAATGAAGCAGTTTTTATAAAATCAAACACTGTAAATGCATTACATCTGGCTGCATATTTTTTAGCATATCTGGGGGAAAGTAGCTTCTGCTATATCAAGTATATCACAAAACGCTATGCATATATAAAACTATGTGGATCTATACTACTAATTCACACTAGTACTAACATGTTGAACAATCAATTTCTGTGAAATATTGTACATGCCAAATATAATACATTTACATGTAAAGTTAGCATCAGTTTCATTCTTGTACTTCAAAGATAACACCTATAAGTCCCATCCTGTAAAATTTTGCGACCTTGACCTTAATTTCTCCAAGGTTAGCAATAATTCTACCCCAAGGACTTCTTACAGAAGATGACCAGCATGCGTCCCAACCCGAAGGGCTTGGGTATGGACTCGATGGAGCCCTTGATGTAGTCCCCCTTTGGATACAGCTCCTTGTCCACCTAGAAATAAAACCGCGTCAACTGAGTTGGAATCAGATTGACACCTAACGGCAGACTTCAAGACGCAGACAAGTCAAAACAGATTGCCAGACACTACACACTTACAAAAACCCAACACAACAAAACTCATCCACACAAAACCTAAAATACAACAAAACTCATCCACACAAAACCTAAAATATAACAAAACTCATCCACACAAAACCTAAAATACAACAAAACTCATCAACACAAAACCTAAAATACAACAAAACTCATCCACACAAAACCTAAAATATAACAAAACTCATCCACACAAAACCTAAAATACAACAAAACTCATCAACACAAAACCTAAAATATAACAAAACTCATCATCACAAAACCTAAAATACAACAAAACTCATCATCACAAAACCTAAAATACTAAAAAATTCCCATGTCTTTACTGGAATTCTGTATTTAGAAACTCTTTTTTAATATGGGGCCCACGTGTAAGTTACTTTCTTTTGTTCAATATTATCATTTGATACCTATTTGAGGTACAAGACCAATCAAATTAAAAATAGACTTGTAATTCCGCTCCTCTACGATGGCCCAGGCTAGGGTTCTCTTTCTACAAGCAACAAAATAGTTCCATTTGTGTTTGATAGTTAATGAACCAGTAAGTATTTACTGTAGTTTATGCAGTATAGTAATGGGATACTGGTTATCTTGTTATCTTGCAACAAACACTCTTTATGTGGTAAGGAAAAGATTTAAGAAAATTTCTTCATTTTCACAAAACAGAATCCCCATCACCTATGGGTGTTTTGTGCAAAGTTTAATTGAAATTGGGCCAATGGTTCTAAAGAAGTTGGTAATTTAAAAAGTTTACAGACAACTGACTGGTGGACACTGGAAAAAAGGTGATATGAAAAATTTACTTCAGCTTTCATGCACATGTGTGCTGAAAGAATACTTTGGCTGGAAATACAAGAAGGTCCTCATGTTGGATTTTCTTTTCTTCCCTGTTACACCCTGTTTAGATGATCTAAATACTTTCATCTTCAATGCTTGTACATTTTATTTCATTATCAGTGCATATTCAAAACTGTTAAATTGATGCATCATATATACTTTTCAATAATCTATAAATTTATAAATAAATGATATTTCTTTAAAAAAATAGTTTTTCTGTTATGTGCACAAATTGCTTTAATACTTATTTTAAATACTGTAAAGTGATAATTGAAATGGACATTGAACAAGTTATTGCTTCATTTTGAAAATTTCTACCAAATCTATATATAAACTAGCATCATGTTACTGTTACATTGTATTTTGAAAATATAACAATTGCCATAGCTTAATTTGAAATATTTTCCCATTCTAGTCGGAACCAATTCAAAATCAAGTCTAAACAAGTACTGAAATTATTCATTTCACTTAGCTGTTAAACTTCGTTTTACTCCAAAACGGGAAGGACAAAATTTTAGGAAACCTCTTACTCTGAAAGCAGAAAAATTCCAAGTTTTTGAATTCTTTCCAAGTGTGTTTATTTATACGACTATTAACACTAAATTTATCCTTTCTAATCCATGAACATTTTTCAATTCCTTAAATATCAACCTTCCTTTTCTAAGAGGAGTTCATGAAAATAACAGCACCTAAAATAGAACAGCATATAAAATAGCACAGCAGCATCAATTTTCTCATTTATGTGATTTTTATTTTAAATGGAGTCTTCCCCTCAACAAATGTAAGTGCATTAAATTAGTATTTTAGTTTGTTTTTTTTCCAAAATGTTGGCATCAAGAGAACTTTTTCTATTTGATGATTTGTAAATACTGTGAATAATGTAAATACTGTATACTGGGTTATTTTCGCCCTGTGTAATTTTCTACACTTTTAAACAGTTTGTCCCATCTTCAATTTGTCCAGACACGTTTGTGTTTACTATGATTTAATTCTAGACATTGGAATTCGCCCAGTGTTAAATTTGCCCACTGACGAGGGCAAAAGGAGCAAAAATAAAACGGGGGCGAATATTTCCCTGTATACAATAAGAAACAAAGAGAAGTTAAAAAAAAAAATTATATATATATATATCATGACAGATGTGGCGGAATACAGAACATGTCAGAGTCAGTGTTTGTGGGACTGTGTGATATAATAGGGACCTCACAACAGGTGGTCATCAGGAGGGAGACAGTGGACATCAGGGAGATGGTGGACAGACGAGTGATGCATAATGATAAGGTCATTGGGATGGTGAGTGGAAGTTACAGAGAAGGTTTCAGACTGAAGGGATCAGATATTGACACCATGTTCTGGCCAAACAACCACCGAGTGATCATGGACATGTCTCAGTCTGAATATTACAACACAGCCAATACAACCTTGATTCTCTCTGACAGTTCTGAGAGTCCTCCAGGATTCACTCTACTTCAGTTACTGACACCAACAAGATACAGAGATGTCCAATCAGCATGTGTCAGAATGAATGACAGAGTCTATATATCTAGTTCTATATACAGACAGTTAACTTGTTCAGTAGCAATGTCAAATTCTACTGTACATGGACCCTGTGGTAGTGGTGTAGTGGGAGGTATAGAATATGACACTGCCGTCTGTTTTGTTAGTGACTTTTGGCCTCTGTCTGCCTCCTCATGGATAGACAGATGTCATTCATGGCCTGATCCTGAAGTCGTTGATGACATTGTCAGAAATGGATGCCACTTTGTAGCAATAGGACACCCATTAGGACCCCATGAAAATCAAGAATGGAGATTTTCTTTTTCTCAGGCAGAATATAAACTGGCGTACTCAATGAACCACTGCCAGTTTTTGACTTATGGATTGTTAAAGTTTTTCTTAAAAGAAGTAATGAATCAACAGTCAGAGGAAACCAATAAACTGTTGTGTTCATATCACATGAAGACAACCATTTTCTGGGCGATTCAACAAAACACACTACCTCACTGGTGTCCACAAAATCTCCTGGCTGGTTTCTGGGTCTGTTTTAAACTCCTCCTCAAATGGGTGTATGAGGGAGTTTGTCCAAACTTTTTCATTCCACAAAACAACCTGTTTTTGACAAAGGTCCATGGCTCAGCACAAAATAGATTGTTCCTACAGTTACATGAATTGTACAAGAAAGGTCTGGCCTGTCTGTTACAGGGTTCCTCTATCAGGTCCTATATCATTGGTGTCCTGTACAATCCCAGACTTTACATTTATACAGATGAAAGTATATTGAGGTCTGAAGTTAATTATGACATAGAACTTATCAATGACTACTATACAGCTCTTGCTATTACAGCAGATCTATTTGCCTATACCAAATTATTACACACAATGGAACAATTGGTAGATTCACCCCTGACACACTATCAAGTTGTTACAATACAGAAGTTAACAGCTTTCATCCTTCAGAACACTGTTTTTATGTTACAAAAGATGTACACTATGTTAAACATCAACAAACAGATGTACATTACAGACAAAATGTCCTGTCACATGCTGAAATTAGCAGCCAAGTTTGGGTTTATTTCTGACATGTTGTACATTGCCATGTATTACTACAAGACACTCAGATACAGGGAAGCTTTATCTGTTATAGAGATGACAAAGGTCAAGTTAGCACAGCCATATCTGATGTATAGGGGACGTGTAGACAGAGAGAGGTATATTGAGGCTGTAGGGGGACAGTCCTGGTCTACAAAGATGAGACAGGCTGTAGCACAGGATATCATACTTAGCACTGAAATCTGTTATATCAGTGAACTAATACCAGAACAACAGTCTGCTCTACAGAACAGAGAGTCTACATTATATATCCCAGTGTTTGTAATGTTACACTTCCTAGAGTTCTTGTGTTACAGACACATTGATACAACATTATCACAAGCAGCTCTAGATGAGCTACAGGTCCTAGTCCACCATGATGAGGGACTGTATGTAGATGATATACTCAGAGACATCTCCTGGGAGATCCTGGGGATCTGTCAACAGATCACAGGGAACCTCCAGGCTGCTCTATACTCATACCAACAGTCACTCACACAGGATCCAGTCCAAAACATACAAACTGCTACACACAGGAGAATACAGGATATACTGTAAACGTACTATAATTGGCGTGTACAATATTTGGCGGAAATCAGTTTTTGAACAAGTTAGCGTGAATTTGAATTAGCGTTTTCCTGAATGTGACTATTCTTGTACATTTATGCATGGCATTTAGTGACGTACTTGATTTAGCAGAAGTATCGTTCCGCCAAAAGCGCAAAATAGAATACACAGCCAAATGTAGTACGTTTACAGTAGTTCAGTTAACACAACACCAGTATCAGTAATTTAGAATATATATGTCTTAGAATAAAAGCCATCAACAAAACCAATATGTATGTATACATCTAATATAACCATTACAATTCCACACAATTCGAAAACATGTACAAAGTTACATCTCTAAAAGTATCTACAGTTCCTAAATCACAGGATACCGGCCTCATTGTGTGTTGGAGTGCAGAACCTCAAATATGATTTATTGTTTGTGTGTATTCTTTTATTCGGGGCTTTTTTGTAATATCTGGAAGAAGATTTCCTTATCTATACTATGTTATCCATCTTTTACTGGTGCTATGTATCTTACCTTCATGAAGTTGTTGAGTTTGCAATAAGTTAGAATAGCTTAAGGAAACAGGCATGTTCTAATGGTCTATTTATAAATTAAGTTCAATTTACAATTACATGTACTACACATTGTTTGACCAATATTTAAACACGGAGAAAGTAATTTGTTTTGATGTTCTATTTGTTATAAAGTTTAATTCTAAAATAGCTGAAATACGTTAAAAATTACTGTGTAAGATGCAGATGAAAAGTTTTCCATTCAATTTTTCCTTTGATATGTCAATCAATAGAAAAATTCATTTTTTGTCATTTAATAAAACATTTTCAAATCATAAAATGTGAAGTGTCATAGATCAATGTAAATAATGTAAATGAAGCGGCGTGTTTGAATACAAAACAAGAACAGCAAAGATTTTCAAAACAAATGCACCTTCAGCTGATGCAGAGCTATTGAGCTGAATTTAATAAACAAACTAAAATGATAGATAAACTGTTAGAAAACTGAAATCTGAACCAGCTGAATTGAACACAAAAAAAACACATGCCATGGTTTGCCATGTTAGTATTCACTATGCAGCAAGATTTGTTAAAACTGGTTTCAATGCGAGTTAAATCGCTGGAGTATACATTTGGGCATAACCATGCAAGGAGACGCGATCATGGAAAATAGTTGATGTGTCAACAAAGAATAGTACGTATGTGCGACTTTTGTAAATGGAGTGGTAACTAGATAGCCAAAGAGGTACTTAAATGGTATATCTGCTGCTTGGAATACCCTGATGGAATTGATTCACTACTCATAGCTATGCTTTACGATGCTTACTCTGATGACCAATCATGTACATGTGTTAACATAAAACTCAGTGTTATAAAATTTGAACAGCAGTGTAACCCTGAAAGTGTATAGACCTATATGTTCATTATAATAATTTCTGGAATTGGAACAGCCACCCTCGCTGAAAATGTTGATTGTTGACCTCAAGCAGACGCGAAGAAATCGTGAGAAGACGCTTAATTTTCTTTTCAGTGAATTAAATACCCGGTAATGTGTATTGTTTATTTTTGAAGATTTAACTTTTAATTTTTTTTTTACATTTATAAAGTTGTATTTTGTTTGCTGACAATTCAGCACACACAACTCTACATTCTGTTGGCAGTGTTTATTTTGGAAAATCTCGTTCTATAAATAGTGTGAAATCAGAAGAGTTGAGAAAAGTATATCCAGCAAAATTTTATTCTACCAATCAGAAGTGCCAATATCTTATCAAACTAATAAATAATAAATAAATAAATTTTTTCTGAGGTACATGTCTATATATGCACATAACATACTTATTTACGCGCGAATGATACGACATAGGAAAAAAAATAATCGGTTGTTCGTAGAATTTAATTGAATTTAATTTTAAATATTTTTGAACATTATCAATGTAAATAATATCAGGTGTATTTACTGTTTGTGTTTTTACATCATAATCTCTGAAACCAATAAAAATACTAATGTTAGCAGAAAAATCAAATCCCGCCGAATACTGAAAAACCGATTTCAGTTTGCAATCATACGTATTTTATTTTTGGTACTGACTATTGAGTTACGGTAACTTTTTTCTGGATGATTTTATTATTTATTATTTTATGTAAAAGCACCATTCCAACTGTTACTCAATTATTATTACAATTGATGACCTGGGGCTATATATGTTCCGAGCTGTGTGCGCTGAAGCGACACAAGATTCTCGGTCGCACATGGCGATTGAATTTACACAGACTGACCGAATAAACAAACGGGTGGGAAAGTGAAACAAAATGTTACACATGAGAAGAAGCCACCAAAAATGATTTTCGATAGATCTTGATATCGTTTTGACAATTAAAAAATTCCAGCGCGAGCTCCTGTCAGCGGGGCGGGAGGGGGGGGGGGGGGGGGGGGCAGCAATGAGTTCGCTTCTACAAAGAAACGAACGACCATGTAGAAAAACTACAGAAAAAAAAATCATCGAATGCCTCAATTCAGGACATTTTTTTATCGTGCTAGCACCTACCGCAAACATGTTACATGGAACTGTGATTATAATTTGATTTTTAAACTACCTTGTACGCTATCTATCACTGTGCAAAAATAACTGTTTAATTATAACTTTATTTTGGACTTTACTTTTAAAATTCGACATCTGTTTCGTAACATTTTCTTACAATTTATTTCTTACTAAGTTACAAGTTTATTTAGTGATTGACACTTTTTGGACTCTATATGGGATTTCAAAGAGACAGAGTGCCACGTCTCAAGGACTGTTAATCTCTTAAAACAACAATGTGCAATTATCAGTTTTTCATTTCTTGGACATCAAAGACTTATTGAGTTTATTTAATTATTTTATATCTGTGAACCTTTCACTCAGCTTACTAATGTCATCACCTGTCAATTTATAGTCATTGTTCAAACTCTTTTATATAGTTATGTACAATTGTCAATCGATAGTCTGGAATACGGCGGCCAGCCTCGGCCACGTCCGACTCACCCAGAGTCTTGAGTCCGGAGACCACTACTGGCCATATCCGACTTGTTTGTAACATGTCTGTTTGTTAAATTGTTATAATATTGCCATCGTTGAGTCTCGTCCAATAAATGTGGAATCCTGCATCAATTGCCTGTTTATTTCTCTGGAACTGTATACTGGTGGACCTTCGGGAATACGGCAAACTTATCCTTCGTTTTTACCTTACGGCCTACAACGCGCCACAACCTTATACCTTATACCCTTTACGCCAACATTCCCTCACCCCGTTCGTACTGCACACGACGGATGCAGATCCAGACCAATTCTTTAGCACCGTAAAATCTACGCGGTCACATATCTATAAATCAATGCTTAATCAACTGTACAAGTTTAATGAATTTATCTTTTCATCTTAAACGAATATAATAGTTGAAAACATAATAAAATATAGTTGTGTCTGTGCAAAATATGAAACATGAACGCGTGATAAGGTACATGTATATGTAGAAGAACACGAACCGACCGCGGATTACTTGTCCACTCGCGCCGGTTCTCCTCAGCCATGTGCGAGGGACGATCATCATTTAAAGGTTTACTATTTGTGTGTGTGGGTGTGTGGGGGGGGGGGGGGGGGGGGGTGTTTAAAACATTATTTGTGCAGTTTTTAAAATATTTTACATAAACAAACTAACCATTAATTTATGTCTTACAATGTTTACGATTTGGAGTAATATCGCTCATTAATATTCATTTAAACTCAAATGTTCAATTGAATAAATACAAGATGGACAAACTTTTATAGCATTAAATTAAAACAGTTCCTGTTTTTATGGCTATATTAACTCAAACACGTTCATATGCATGTAAGTGTGCATCGCGGTGTGAGAATCTTGTGTATGAAATAACCGCTAGGTAGTGCAGCCATGGCTGATCTCATCGGCCGTGGGCGAAGGATATATTACGTAAAGGTACATGTACAACGCACAGACAGGCACAGCTCAGAACCCAGGAAGATTTGTAAAGTTTGCAGTATAATGACCATACTCTATCAAATAGAAGTTATTTATTTTAAACTTAAAACCCACAATTGATCTGTGTCTATTATTGCTTTAGATTGAGAATGACATTGCTTTTATCAATTAACTGAACGATTTCTTAATTGACACCCTAACGTTTAATCCATAAAAAAATTATGCATAATCAAAACGAAACCAATTCTTGAGTTCGCGGCTATATAAACTCATACATGTATATGAGAGACACAGCTCTCGTGTATTAGATAACCGCTGACCGCTAGGTAGTCCAGCCGCGAGCATGGTGACCGATTTTCTCGGCCGCGGGCGAGGGAGAGCTTACGTAATGGTACACACACACACACACACACAGCTCTGATTCAAGGTAGATTTTAAATGCATGGAGTTAATAAATAAAATGTAATGCATAGAGTTTTTTAATTCCATATTTTGTGGTTTAATAGAAAAGAAAAAGAATGTTTTGTTTTCCAATTGCCGTTTTTAATGAGTGTGCACTATAAGAACTTAACAACAATGACTTTAACTCCTAAAAAAAAGCATGTACTCCAACAAAAACTAGAGGTACTGTGAGCAAGCTCACAATCGATACCCCCCGCTAAGATAAAAATCATAATGCGTGTATTTTTCCAATTATAGAAAATATTGGATGAATCTATTTCACCGTCCATTTTCCTTAAATAACAACTGCTCTATTTTTTTTAAACTGTTGGTTATAAGCAATATTTGTGTGAAGTAAGAACATTTAATGCTTCTCCATAAGAAATATAATGACGGGACAGGAATTTTTCACCTTTTCTGCCAGTGACCTTGACCTTGCCAACCTGACCTTGGGTCAAGGTCATGACACACCTTTAGGTCCTAAGCAATATTTGTGTGAAGTTACAACGTCCAATAATTCTCCATAAGAAAGATATTGACCGGACACGAATTTTATACTATTTTTCCCAACGACCTTGACCTTGCCCAAATGACCTTGGATTAAGGTCATGACACACCCATGGGTCATAAGCAATCTTTGTGTGAATTAGGAACTTCCAATGGTTCTCCATAAGAAATATATGGACCGGACACAAATTTTGCACTTTTACTGCCAGTGACCTTGACCTTGCCCGATTGACCTTGGGTCAAGGTCATGACACATCCTTAGGTCATAATCAATCTTTGTTTAAAGTAAGAATTTCCAATAATTCACCATAAGAAAGAAATGGACCGGACACGAATTTTGCACATTTTCTGCCAGTGACCTTGACCTTGCCCAAATGACCTTGGGTCAAGGTCATGACACACTATTAGGTCATAATCAATCTTTGTGTGAAGTAAGAAATTTTAAAAATTCTCCATAAGAAAGATATGGACCGGACACGAATTTTGCACTTTTTCTGCCAGTGACCTTGACCTTGCCCGAATGACCTTGGGTCAAGGTCATGACACACCCTTAGGTCATAAGCAATCTTTGTGTGAAGTAAGAACTTCCAATGCCTCTCCATAAGAAAGATATGGACCGGACACGATTGCACAGACAGACGGACAGACGGACGGACAGACAGACGGACAAGGTGATTCCTATATACCCCCCGCAAACGAAGTTTGCAGGGGGTATAAAAATTCTTATAAATGAATGCCTCCTGTATAAACCAGCATACTTTCTGCGGCAACTTTATGCTAGTTGTACGCACAAAGACTTTCGTTAACTTGTCAAATGAAAACAGGTACATGTCAACATGTAAAGCTTTTTACACTCATACTACACAAATCACTTACAAAATAATATTGTTACGACCTTTAGGCTGTTTAAAATTAATTCTACGTTTAACATAACCCGCGCGCGTAGGTTTCGGCGAAATTGTCGTTTTGAAAAAACAAACAAATCCGGATTTGAAAAAGTCGTTCCGGTTTGGGTTTTCATTTAGCGACTGAATTATACATTCTGTACGAGAAAAAAACATGCTCAAAGACAGCATTGAGGTATTCAGTTTTCACAATTCGAAGAAAATGAGAGTCTATGCCACTATCAAAGTAAAAAAACACACAACAATAATGGATCATACAAACACATGATCGAAGTTGGCAGTAAAAATCTTATTTCGAGATTGTTAAATGTCGGTTGGCAAGTCACAGAGCCTGAACCATGCCGAACCAACTTCCACCCAAAAGGCAAAAACGAGGTTTGTTGCATATATTTATTTATTAATAAGTGGTTCATCAACAACTGAAATGACTACCCATCTTATTTAACAAAAACTCAAAATGTATACGGTTAAGTTATTTTTGCATTTTTTAAGAAGGGGAAAGCTTAAGCAATTTCTTACCACCACTGTACTAAAAAGATATAAAAAGACTTAAAAAATTATACCTATCTCCATAGACTTCAATGTTAGCTTCAAGGTGTGATAAATTTGTTCATTTTGAACTTTTGTTCAATTTCAAAGGTGAATGACCATATAAAATCATACTAAGACTTCAGTGTTCGACCTACCAATATTTGGTTTACAATATAATAATTACGGATGTAATACCTGGAAGTGAAGCTATGCATTAAGTCAGCATAATTTACTGATTTAAACAAGAGTTTTGACAGTATAATGACTGCAAATCCCTGTCATTTGAAATGTATCTACATTTTTCATAACATGTTCAGGAATAATAATTCATTCATTCACAATATATAATAGGAAAAAACTTACAGGTGTCCCAGCTAAAGTGGAAGAACGCAGAGAAGTAGAATACACTTGTAGGGTGGCAGTTATTTCAAGAACCCTGTCTTGAGTTCTTAGAAGAAGGTACAGTGAATGTTACAACACAACTCTGATATGTTAAATTTTAAAATGTGTCATTATGAAAATGTATGAAATAATGTCATTATTTTGATTGTAGATAATCTGTGAATCACATGTTTTGCCCAACATTTTCCCTGAAAAGAAAGTTTTCCCTTCGGTTGCTATGTTGATGTAAATCCATTGGATTACCACTTGATGTGCTTGCAAGTCACTCCATATCTCGTTCAGTATACATGATGTACCCACAAAAAGGATATAAACATAAATTACACAAAAGTATATGCTTTGAAAATGCAAAAATTAACATGGACTGAATTCTACCAAATGTATTTTATGACAGTGTTGATGTATTGTTGATGTATTGATAACTGAATGGGTGACTTTCAATAAATGTACACTTGTTTGAAATTTTTGTTTGTTTATTTTTTTCCTCCCTCCCTCGTAGGTTTTAAATTTTCATGTTACGTTAAACGTAGAATTAATTTTAAACAGCCTTATGAGATCCCAACAAACAACTTTTCCAGCAACAGCCATATCAAAATCCTAACCGTTTTTGAGTTATTAAGCAAAAACATTTAGGAGCTATTAGCCCTTAATTTAAGGGGCCAGCCCTTTTTTATTGGTGTCAAATGAAAGCCCTTGATATTCTGCACAACTTTTATTCTACATGTCTTAACAAAATATTTTTTGTTAAAAAGATATAAAGGAAAATATGTCGAAATTTTTTATCCTGTTTTTTGACCCCCTACCTTTTCCTAAATAAAAAACGTAATCTAAAAACAAAAACCAATGTGCGCCACTACAATGTCTCTGCTATTCAAATTCGTTAGATTCCCATTCCCTGCTATCATAGTCTCGGAGCCTTTGTCTGGAAACCAAAGGCCCTAAAAATTTTTAAAATGGGAATAACTCATTAACGGAAAAGGAATTCTAACTTTTATGAATTGATGAAGATAGTGTTTTGTAAAGTCCATTAGCCCTGAAAATTTGAGCAAAAACCGTTCAGAAATGAGCACGATATGAAGCCTCAAAGTTCGCGTCTAGGAAGAAAAAAGAAAAAAAAAGAAAAATAAGAATAATCTTTTTCCTGCACAATAATAGAAAGGTCTTCCGTTGGAAACGGAAGACCTTAGTTACATTGTTTCTGATGGTGATAATTGAACTACAATTTGGCTAGTAGAAGTGTGAACATGCATCGTTAAATATCACCAATGCATACTATACTATCTAGTCTTTATAACCTGTAATTATAACTATTACTTAAATTAAAACATCCTCTACATTAACATAACAAGAGGCATAGTGCCACATTGCTCACCTGAGTAATTTTGGTTGTAAAGCTATCAGCTCATGGCAGCTTTAGGAATCAAAGACAGGCTATCTAGTCTTAGGAACAAGATTGAATTTTGTATTATAGCTTTATTCTAAATGATTTTCAAAAACAATGGCCTTTTTATTCTTCAGAGAAGTATTTGTTTGTTGTTTTGAACTTATTTCTATTATGAACTTTGAACTTGTTCGGGCCCTTTCTGGGGTCTTGATTTAAACAAATTGTAATTCCAATTAAAGAAAAAATGTTCCTTTATTTGAACAAATTTGAAACATCTTCACTCAGGGATGCTTTGTATCAAGTTTAGTTGAAATTGGCCCAGTAATTCTGGAGCAGATCTATAAAACACCCAACCCCATTTTCACTCTTATTATCTCCCCTTAGAAGGGAGAATATCTATAAAGTACCCAAATCTGTTTTCTCCCCTTGGAAGAAGATTTGGCCCTTTACTTGAATAAACATGAGCATACATGTATGCTACAGAGAATCTTATGTTCTTAGTTAAATCAGGGGCATGACACAACATAGGCTATGGAGAATCTAATGTTCTTAGTAAAATCAGGGGCATGACACAACATAGGCTGTGGAGAATCTAATGTTCTTAGTAAAATCAGGGGCATGACACAACATAGGCTATGGAGAATCTAATGTTCTTAGTAAAATCAGGGGCATGACACAACATAGGCTATGGAGAATCTAATGTTTTTAGTAAAATCAGGGGCATGACACAACATACGCTATGGAGAATCTAATGTTCTTAGTAAAATCAGGGGCATGACACAACATAGGCTGTGGAGAATCTAATGTTCATTGGAAAAAAACCAGACATGAGAGGTAGTACAGACAGATGGACAAGGTGATTCCTAGTTCTCCCCCCTACCCACCCACCCCTTTTAAGGGAGCAATACCAGTGTGTACATTTTGTACTGTGAAATCTCATAATCTGCATGAAGACGTTTGTACTCACTATTTTCTGGGGTAAATCAAAAAGTTTTCCCTTGTACAGGTACAAACATTTTTGATGATGTCACAATCGGTTGCATCACACATTTTAATCTGCATGACGTTACCTTTAAATTTCGTACAATTTATTGAGTTATTGATATTCATTGAGGTAATTTAATTAGATATCGATATGTGTTCGTAATGATGGAGAATTAAATTATAAGGAACAAATTCAATAGCTATAGAATTTATACTTAAATTGGGTTGGCACAGTTACGGCTATTTTAAAAACCACTTCATGGTTTTAAAACGCATAGACGTCCAAAGCAGTGTATTTAAGCATTGATTCATTTATTTTTTCATACAAATCGAGTAACATATTGTGCTATAGTGCGCGTTTGTGGATTACGAAAATTTGTTTTCTAATACTGTTACTGTTATGAGTTTATACCTTACAAAAACTAATGATTTAATGCTTATATTTACATTTTTGTAACTTCTTCTTTCGTCTGCAAATGTGATTTATGCCTCAAAATTACCGTATTACTTTAAGAGTAAGTTCCAATTGATGGAAGAGCAACTCATGCAGCCACAAGCCTGAACTTTGATTTTCGTATGTGACATTGCATTTTAACAGCCTTCAACGTTCGTGGCATCATAAAAAACCTCATCATTTAACCTTTCAGTACCCTCTGCGTGTTACAGTGTTGTGACTGCAGTAGCTTTCCACACAATTTATATGCAAAGAATATGTGGAATGTAAATATAAGAGTATAAATACTATAAAATTACCTTCCTGAGATGATCAAGTCTGTCCCAGGTCAGAGAGAACTGTCAGACAGACAGACAGATGTCGCTGGTCCCTCGGCTTGTCTGAGGTCGGGATGTCCTCAAACCGGGCCAAGTCTGGGTCATTCCTAATTATCAAGGTAACAGTGTATATCTATGTAGGAACCTGCATACATATATATTTTACTCTACTCTAAATACTCTGATATGAACTTATGATTTTATAGTCATATCACATGTTGAGCATTGCAGTTCTCAAAAAGATCCTTAACAATTGTTTATATATAGGATATAAAGCTACATCGAACTCTGAACCTTCTTGTGAGGCCAAAGAATTGTCCTGGAGCCAAAGTTTTAACAATTATAAAGAATTATCTGGCTGATTAGTTACTGAGAAGATGATTTTTCAAAATTTACTCTATATATTCCTACGGAAAACTTTAACACCCCCACCCCCAATGTGGCCCCACCCTACCCTCGGGGATCATGATTTTCACAACTATGAATCTACACTACCTGAGGATACTTCCACACAAGTTTCAGCTTTTCTGGCTGATTAGTTTCTGAGAAGAAGATTTTTAAATATTTACTCTCTATATTCTTAAGTAAATCTTCAATCCTCCATTGTGCCCTACTCTACCCCCAGGGATCATGATTTTCACAACAAGTTTTAGCTTTCCTGGCTGATTAGTTTCTGAGAAGAAGATTTAAAAAGATTTACTCTATATATTTCTATGCAAAACTTCGACCCCCCATTGTGGCTCCACCCTACCCCTGGGGATCATGATTTTCACAACTTTGAATCTACATTAGTGGATGATGCTTCCACACAAATTTCAGCTTTCCTGGCTGATTAGTTTCTGAGAAGAAGATTTTCTCTATATATTTCTATGTAAAACTTCGACCCCCCATTGTGGCTACACCCTACCCCTGGGGATCATGATTTTCACAACTTTGAATCTACATTAGTGGATGATGCTTCCACACAAATTTCAGCTTTCCTGGCTGATTAGTTTCTGAGAAGAAGATTTTCTCTATATATTTCTATGCAAAACTTCGACCCCCCATTGTGGCTACACCCTACCCCTGGGGATCATGATTTTCACAACTTTGAATCTACATTACTGGAGGATGCTTCCACACAAATTTCAGCTTTCCTAGCTGATTAGTTTCTGGGAAGAAGGTTTTTAATAAAGTATCAAACTCTACTTACTCTTGGTTTCTTCAACCTCCATCTTCTGCTGAAAAGATAAACAGATAACACTAACAGATGAAATCACATCAAGATCACCAATATGTATGAGTTGCTTTCCACTGTTCATTGGTACATTGTACAATTTGGTACCAACACATACAAGTAAGTATGACAAAGGTAAATTCTGACAAAAACCAGCTTAAAAGGTATTTTTTTCTGATTTATGATTAAGACATAAATAAATCCATTCTTCTACTCTAGGGTCCCATTAATTATGATTGAGTATTATCTATTCTTTAATAAAGTACCAAACTCTACTTACTCCTGGTTTCTTCAACCTCCATCTTCTCCTGCAACGATAAACAGATAACACTTACTAAACATACAGTCCCTAAATTACAAACCTATCGCCATTTCTGTACAATCACTTAAGATCACACACCTCTTCTTCTCCGTTTGCATTGTCTCTCGTCTTGTCTTCCTCTTTGTCCTTCTTTCTCTCACTGTTGGTCTCCTTCACTGACTCACTTTCCCCGTTGTCCCTACTGTAAATGTGGTTATTTACGCTGATGCGCTTTCTATGGTCAAACAATATGCGTGGGTATTAAATACGCGGATGCGCGATATACCACTCTTAAATATTTAGTTTTTTTACCATACAGGTGGGGATATTTTACTCAGTTTTAAGTCTGTCGCCTAACTAGTGTAAATTTCCAACACGCGTATATATATTTCAACCACTTTCATAGTATTTTGACATTGGCCATTGTCGCCCTTGATCAGATTTGTTCTTGTCTTTTTATTCCCTCGGTCTCAAATAGTTTGCCTCCGTCACTATCGTATACTTTGTCAAACATCTTTCTAAGGTTCATGAAATATCCTTTCTGTAATCATTGTAAGATCAGAGGATGAAAACAACTTCGATGAAAATCAACATTTTCTAAAGTGGCGATCTTGAAATTCATTCACAAAAGTAAATATATATTTCAAGCTGTCTCTGTTGTATTTCTTTAGTTTAATTATTATATGGTTACCTCTATAATAATCTATTCCTTCAGTTTAAGTAACCGCATGGTTATCTCTGTAATAATATATTCCTTCCGTTAACGTAATCATATGGTTACCTCCATAACAATCTATTCCTTCAGATTAAAAAATCGCATGGTTACCTCAGTAACAATTATACTCCTTCAGTAACAAAGAAATATGCAAATTCATTGCTACAACCACAATAAACATTCCCTTATCAACATAAATTAATACATGTAGTGTGAACCTATCTTTAGATGTGAAGTCTCGGGAAATAGGTCCTCAATTCCCCTGATTGACAAGCTCTGTAACGTTTGATTTACAATCCTTGTTACCATATGTCAATCACACAAATGTGGAAAGTTTTTACCTACAAAAAAAGTTGGCGGTCTCTTCTCTGAGCCCTGACGTTCAATTCAAGAGAAATTGAGTCAATCGAATTCTTACCCCCCCCCCCCCCCCCCACTTCTCCCAAATTCCACCATGCATGGGTGTGGAGTGTGTAAAAAAAATGTATGTCATTCCCACCCACTGTCATTACATGACTACAGCAAAAGGTTGGGGGTTCCCCATCAGCTGCATCATTGTAGATGATGTCACAGGAGGGAAAAACTAGGATACAACAGACACTTAGACTCATGGCTTCAGATGTCCCAAGCAGGTGTCTGAACCCTGGGCTTATGAAAACTAATATAATTAAGAGATGAGATGTTCAAACCCGTTATCATGGTAACAAAATATAAACAAACAGACCTCAAACAGATATAATGAATTGACTTGTAGTCATTTTTATTTTGTTAAATTTCATTCGAGAAAGAAAATGACAGGACACAACATTTCACGCTGTTCCATGAAGAAAGAATATCCATGACAAACATCTAAGTAGCACTTGAATAACTTAGTGTAAAATCTGTACCCTCTACTACTTCATTATCACAGTCCATAAGATTGGTACTAACGTCGGCACTTTAATTAATGACTCATGATTAAATTTACTTTCAATTTTTGTCAGGTTCATTGGCGACACCATTACATATGATGGCTGAAAGCGTGTTCCTCCAAATCGTCGGTTTATTTCATCCAAGATTCTTCTTTTTCACATTTCGGAAATCTTCACGTTTCTTATCACGTCCATGCAACTGTTAATTCAGGGAAGAGCCCGGCTTACAAGGTGACCCCTCAGCAACCTTGACCTCCATCTTCACATCACCTTTTACCTCTGTCTCTGTTTCTATGTCTGGCTGATCAGCGGTCTTCCATTCCAGTGACTTTCGAATCTCCAGTCCGATGAACCGAGCCATGGGAGGTGGAACAGCATTACCGATCTGAAATCAATAAGTCAAATCAATATTACCGACTTGAAATTATTTATTGATAGTCAAATTATTATTATCCACCTACAGTCATTGGTCAAATCAAATATACAAATCGGTTCCAAAATAATCTAACAATCACATGTATATTCATGCTTTCTTAGTATTATTTACATCCTATTAATTAATTTCAATGATTTTGTCAAATTTATTTAAAGCTGGAAATGGACAATTGGAACTTAAAGGGTCAAAGAATGGCACACCTAGAGAACAAGTCATGTCTCATTTCTAGAAAACGTTCGCTGATGTTTGCAACTCTGTTTAATTAAGTTGGCTGACAATACATTATTGAATCAATCAATACATAATCAAGTAAGAGATTGACTTATCTAGCCTCTTTCACTCAAGACTTGAGTCAGAGTTGGTCAGATGTGTACTGACATTGTGATACAATGTACTCACACCTTTCTACGATGACCTACATACCCACTCAATAAAACCTGTTACAAACAACAGCTTACTTACTGCTCACTTGTACGAGGTGACCTCATTGCTTACCTGTCTGTGTTTGTCCAGAATGTTGCCAAAGAATCTGTAGGTGTCGGGGAACCCCTGGGAGCGGGCACACTCCCTGACGCTGACCACCCGGTGCTGCTCTGGGTGGAGAACCCTTCCCTGTAACAGATAGTTACATCATCATTACAATGCCTATACATGTACCTGTTAGTCAGCTGATGACCTCTTCCCCCATGGGTTTTTGTTCAGTGAACTATTTACCTACTTCCCCATGGGTCTTAATTCAGTGAGCTATTTACCTGTTCCCCCATGGGTTCATGGTTCAGTGAACTGTTTACCTGATTCCCCACGGGTTCATGGTTCAGTGAACTGTTTACCTGTTCCCCCATGATTTATGGTTCAGTGAACTATTTACCTGTTTCCCCATGGGTTCATGGTTCAGTGAACTGTTTACCTGTTTCCCCACGGGTTCATGGTTCAGTGAACTATTTACCTGTTTCCCCATGGGTTCATGGTTCAGTGAACTATTTACCTGTTTCCCCACGGGTTCATGGTTCAGTGAACTGTTTACCTGTTCCCCCATGATTTATGGTTCAGTGAACTATTTACCTGTTTCCCCATGGGTTCATGGTTCAGTGAACTATTTACCTGTTTTCCCACGGGTTCATGGTTCAGTGAACTGTTTACCTGTTTCCCCACGGGTTCATGGTTCAGTGAACTATTTACCTGTTCCCCATGTGTTCATGGTTCAGTGAACTGTTTACCTGTTTCCCCATGGGTTCATGGTTCAGAGAACTGTTTACCTGTTTCCCCAAGTGTTCATGGTTCAGTGAACTATTTACCTGTTTCCCCATGGGTTCATGGTTCAGTGAACTATTTACCTGTTTCCCCATGTGTTTATGGTTCAGTGAACTATTTACCTGTTTTCCCCATGGGTTCATGGTTCAGTGAACTATTTACTTGTTCCCCACGTGTTTATGGTTCAGTGAACTATTTACCTGTTTCCCCACGGGTTCATGGTTCAGTGAACTGTTTACCTGTTCCCCCATGATTTATGGTTCAGTGAACTATTTACCTGTTTCCCCATGGGTTCATGGTTCAGTGAACTATTTACCTGTTTTCCCACGGGTTCATGGTTCAGTGAACTGTTTACCTGTTTCCCCACGGGTTCATGGTTCAGTGAACTATTTACCTGTTCCCCATGTGTTCATGGTTCAGTGAACTGTTTACCTGTTTCCCCATGGGTTCATGGTTCAGAGAACTGTTTACCTGTTTCCCCAAGTGTTCATGGTTCAGTGAACTATTTACCTGTTTCCCCATGGGTTCATGGTTCAGTGAACTATTTACCTGTTTCCCCATGGGTTCTGGGTTGGTAACAGTGGTGCTGAAGAACCCGTCGTACTGTAGCCGCCCGTACAGCCCGGCCCAGTGATTGTGTCTGTTTCCTGTGTGGGGGAGACACCAGGGGATCAGGGTGTTGAACTGACGGTCCATCGTCTCACACGCCTTACCCTCAGCACAGGAACATACCCCCCTTAGGGAGCCGTCCGAACTCTTGCCGTTCTTTTTGTCATAATGGGTGTACTGCCTAATGAATTAGACCAAGAATTAACTCATAACTAATAACTAAGTCCAAGGTTCACTTCAAATTTTTCCACAACAATTATTCATTCCCAAAGTATACATTGAATAATAAATACAAGCACATTTCAGAATTTTGCAAAACTAGTCAGTTTACGGTGTTGAGGGACAGAAACAGACTGTGGTTCCTTACAGTTTCTTGGTCTTCGTTCCATCAGAGAGACGGACCTCGATGTTCGGAAGGTCCCTCCAATCTGAGCCCGGGGCCAGAGGAATATGCTGCATTCTGGCCGCCACTAGAGGACTCATCTCCTTACATATGTGGTCCCTGAGAATCGGCTGGTGCTGCTTGCCTCGAATCTACAACGGAAGATATCAACATCATGTAATTAACACCAAGATACAACAAATCAGGATATCTACATTTTATCAAAATATAACACATCTTACACATGGGGACATTGGTTTATCATTAAAGGCATAGTAACATAACAAAATCTTACACAGGGGGCTGCTAGTTTTATTTACTAACAAATGACTTTTACAATAGTACTATGTGATAAATGCATATCTCCTTTGTTATTATTTTTCATTTAATAACTGGCTTTGCTTTGGTCCAAGTGATAATGACAAGATTCCTCACATGTTGACTACATTTGTTTACAGATTTTTGTGTAGTGCTGAATCATTGTTTTGTCCATAAATGAATGATTTGGTAAATACATCTACTTATGAAACCAGGGGTCTTTGTTTGGAATTTGTTTAAAATGAAGTTTGTTTTCAGCAAAAGCAAATCTTCCTCTTCAGCCCCCATATATATACATCCACACATCTATAGCTAGTCATCAACATGTTTACTTCACTGCCCAGTGCCCTGACAGTCTCTACACAGGCCAAATGTCATTTCTCACCATGTGAAGGATTCAAACAAATCAAATATTGCAATTTCATACCCATATACCACACACAGTGAACATTACTAGCTATTTCCTTCCTCCTAAAGTTCAAGTACTACACTATCTGCCAGAGATATAGCAAATCATTATATTCAATGTATCATAATGGCAAATAATATCGTAACATTTCTCAAAAGTTTCATGTATGTGCAAGAAATGATTATGTTTACAGAACAAAAAACAAGCCTGAAAGTGTGTAGATGCAGATGTTTATGTCAAAGATTCTCTGCAAGGGAGCTTTGACACATATAATTGTGGTATTGATCCTATTAAAGAAATTGTTAATCCATGTGATTATAATACTGCAAAACATCTATGTGTCTACTTAGATAAATACTTTATGCACAGAAAAACATTTTCAGGGTCTATGAAGAATTGTATAAAACTGTTTTACCGTATTTTTTGGGGCATAGGCCGGTATTTTTTTCCTCCGATGCGCGAGCCCCGGCTTATCCCCCGGGATTGGCTTTTCGTAGTCTTAAAGTTGAAAAAATTAAACAGTCAAAAATAAAATCCACTATTTTTATCCATTGTACTGTTGTAGCAGTTTATTATGAAGGTTGTTTTGTTTTTTGTTTTTCATCCGTTTGAACTATGATTGCTCGATAGTTGTCCCGTTGATATATTTGTAATGACATCGTGAGTAATAAAATGTACAGTACTCTACGAGGTATTTCTTTACAACCCCAATCAAAAGAATTTTTTCCCCACGTTCGTGTATGAACCCTGGAAACTAAGATTGCGTAGTAAAAAAGAAAACGAAACCGGGTAGAATGTAATATGACGGAATTTTTTGAATTTCTACATGTCTGCGTTCGTGTGAATCACTGGTCTTGGGTGTAGAATAAATCAAATGCTTTGTGCTTTTACAATTAATTTTCTTTTGGACAACGTAACGGTATTCTGGTGTCGTGTGTATATACAAAGGTGTGAAACCCGTGACTCAAACACAGCCTGGGGGCACATAGTGTACACCGTTACACTTCATTGCATTAACTGTGTTTTTAATATTACAACTTCTCTGCATAACGGCAAATCACTATTTATTTAATTAATGGAAAAGTACACAAATTAAATATTTTATGTGTGGTATTTCGTTTTCTCATTCATAGCTATTACGGGGGATAACTCTATTTGAATATGAAACCACGTGTTGAGCTAATGGACGCCATATCCCGTATTTACAAGTAGCTTTCAAAGTATAACTTGATTAAATTAAATTTAGCAATAAGGGTTTAATAAAATATAAATGGTTAGGTAAAATATTATATTAAGTTCTATCAGACAGAACCACGGAGGTTGGTGTTGCAATTAAATTTACACTATGTAAAATTACGATACGTAACGATATACCGACGAATACGGAGACACCAAACAGCCACAAAACACAGATATATTTTTTAAAATTGCTTAAAATATATTTGTTAAGCAAATTTAATAACTTTAATTATTCTTTTGACTTTCTACATCGATATTCTGAAAGTATATACTTAATACGACGACTTCCTTGATCAGCGGTCATACTTTCACTATAGTAAACATCAATTGAAAATCGGCTTATCCCCCAATTCGGCAAGTCTAAGGATTTTTCCTGAATTTTGTCTGAAAATGAGCAATTCGGCCTATGCCCCACATAGACATATGCCCCGAAAAATACGGTACATGCTATAGCCCTTATGTTATATCCATTTTGTCTGTCATTTGATTTCATTTTCATTGTATGCCAACACATGATGTCAATAAATCATTGAATTGAATAATGTACCCTGTTAATAAATGCGTGGATATAAGCCCTGTTTAGACCTTCTCTCTCTTGGCAAGAAAGACTTGCTGTACATTACATACCCTTTTCTATCAGTATAAGCCTTCTATAATTATACATATTTAGACTTACGATTCTCTGGAAGTGAGACTGTGGGTCTCCCTGGTAGGAGATCTCCTCGGCTTTGGCCCCGTTCCTGATTTCCGGGAGGTCGGACATTGTGTCCCTCACTGTGATTGTGCGGAATGGCGCCGACTCCATTCTGGTGATGTTGGACATAAACTGAAGGAAAGAACAGATTAAAATAGGCGATGTATAACATGAGGAGATAATGAAAGATTTTGTTAAATTTGTTATTTTTAAAGATGATAACAAGAAGATTAGTAAACTAACTTTTTTATCATCGACTTGAACTGAGAGTTGCATGGCTCTTGGTGCAAAAACATGCTGAGGTTCAGGAAAAAATGGCAGCTTTTCGCCAGGGGCTGCTGCTAGTATAATGGCTCTGTCAAAAACACATATAACCTCAGTAAAATGACTCAGGCAAAATAATATAGATACAAAATCTTAAAATACACTATCCACTACTAATATTGTTAAAACTTTAAATAACGTGAATGTATTGTTAAATATTCTGTAATTAACACAGTTTTTCATAAACTCAATATAAGAACCTTCTTCGTGTCTGCGGGACTCCGTAACTCCCGGCCTGGAGAACTCCAAACGTACACTGGTATCCCATCGTAGTGAGGCAGCGCAGCGCCAGCTTCAGAACCATGCTGCGCTTGAACGATACAAAGTTACGTACGTTCTCCAGCAAAAAAAATCGGGGTCGATAGTAATCACAGTAACTTAAATATGAGGCGATGAGCGAGTTCTACAACACAAAATAAAATCTAGGTAAATAGCAATTACAGTAACTAATGTGGAGGCAATGAACAATACTATGACAGAATAAAATCCTGGGTTTTTTAAAATTACAAACAGCACCTCAGATTTAATTGATCAATGTGAGAAGTTTTCTTCTGTAGAAGTGACAACTCAGATACACTACAAAGTAACAAAAAGAGACTCATTCAGCATACACTGACCTTGAACCGGGAGTATTCCCGAGAGTTGAACCGGTTCATGCCACTGAACCCCTGACAGGGGGGACCCCCACACAACAGTTCTACATCCCCCTTCTGGGGCAACTTCTGACCCATCTCATTCTGCTTCTCTCCCTGCAAAATTAATGTTAATGAACTAAAAAATTTCAAGGCAAACACAAACACAAGCAAAATGTGTTTTGGGGGTCATCTTAGATGTCATAATGTTTCTTTGAAAAAGACTTTCTCTGAAAATACCACATTGTAAAATCTTCCAATATGAGATACAAGAGATAGTTTTGTGGTTAAAGGGAAATAACTGTTTCAGCAGAACCTACTTCCATCACAAGTTTCAGGAGGACGTTACAATCGTCTGTGAACACGGTACAGCCAGGGTTATTGAGGCGGAACGCCTGACCGGCCGGCTCTTCTTTCTCAATCGCCCAGCATGACTCAGCAATACCGGCCTGGTGGAAACCCTCCGAGATTCCTACACAAAATTAACAACACTGATACAACCAGCATTAGTTTTAAAATGAGTATCGAATGATTTCAATGATTGGTTTATCAATATTTTTTAATAAAAGTTATAGAAATTTCATCCTTGTATTGATTTGCTGAATAAAATTGGTTGCCCAAGATTAAAGCTTGGCACGACTCGTAAAAGGCATTGTGCATCAAGTTTCTCTTTTGTCACTGCTATTCAAAGAATTTCACTGTAAAAGTCTCACCTCTGTAGACATGCACCTTAAATCACCCTTTAACTTGGTCATGATAAAATTATCAAATTTTATGCACTTATACAATGCAAAATGTTAGGTAATATCAAATATACAGGTCAGTGCATCATTTACAAACTGATAATGGTAATAAATCTAGGAAGGAAAGCTAAAATCTGAGACAACTTGATACAAGGATAACTAGAACTGTCCTAATGGGACTAATACCCCCGCAAGGCTAATTTCAAATGGGACAAATAATTGAATTGAATAATAAAGGTTTGGAACACATACCAAAAAAAAATTCTAGAATTGTAAAAAAAAATAATTAGTTAACAAAGAAAAATTAAAATCAAAATTGTCAGAATTTCACTGTACATACATATCTACAACAGTAATACATTTACAAATGTATATGTATCTGATGATATAAGTTTTTTAATTTAATTGATTTAAAGAAAAACCAACAAAATGACAATAACCACTCCCTTTGCAGTAAATGGAATTACCGGTTGCCGAGCAATGCTCTTCTGTTGATAAAACTTTCAATATCTTTCTAATAAGAGTCTTGACAGATGCAATTAGTTGTTTCAAATTTTCCTCACTTTCTCCTATGGCACAATGGAACTCCATATCAGAAAATTGATCCCATAGGACTATGATTTTCTTTGATGATGATGAGCTTGTTAAATTTAATAAACTCCCAAAACATTACCATAATTACCATACTTTGTAAAAATATGTAAAAAAGAAAATTTAATATTTCAAACAATTTTAAAATTGCCAAAACACTACAATCATATCAGTAATTTTAAATTTCATTTAAATTAATGCCCATCATTTAAATAATGCTTCTTTATGAATAATGATATTATTTATTTCCTTATAATGATTGAACTTTTGGTTTACATGAAACAGTTTTAAAATAGCCCCAAAACCATCACCCATTTTACAGATTATCAATTTCCCCTAAACACATGCTCGATCTGAACCATGGCTCAGATAATGGCTCCCTTGGGACAAATGAATTCAGCCACACTTGTCTTTGATGTTCTTATTAGCTCCTAAGAATTTATCATTGACTTTGCATTGTCAGTTGATAGAATACTTATAAAAAATATTTTTTTTTATTAATTAAGACATAAAGACAAAAAAACCTCCATCTGGATGTATTTATATAAATATATTTTAGAGTGTTTTCTATTAATTAATTAATAAAATCTGTAAGGATTACCTCCCTTACTTTTCAACATTAGTGTACAATATATAGAATAAGGAAAATGAAAACTGTCATAAAATCATTAAATCTTGTCTGATCTTAAAAAAATTGCAGGTGCACATCTTCAGATAGTGTTCAACATATGAACAAATTTTCAAACTGTTCCATGCAGTAATAAAAAATTCTATAGGGGGGACAAAGTTGCGTCTACAGACAGACGGACGGACAGACAGACGGACGGACGGACAGACGGACAGGGTGAAACCAATATACCCCCCTAAACTTCGTTTGCGGAGGTATAACTACGCGTCAGCCATGAGTTTGAGGTGTGCAATCTGGTGAAACAACATCATTTATAAACTCGTTTGCAGATGCCTAATAAGGTGTCATGTTCAGCTAAAAGTGTTTCTGTTTTCCCCTCTGATTTGATGTTATTTTTAATAGGGTTTGATGGTTGTGGCCATTTTTAGACTGTATTGATCTCCTTAAAAAGAAGAGCTCTATACAAAAATAAAAGAAAATGCCCAAATCTAAATGGTAAATTTTTGGGATTTTTTCTTCACAAAATAATTACAGCTAAACCAATCATATCTTAAATTTTAGGTGGATCGGATTGTTAAATTGTTCACATCCAGCCTCTTTAACAATACAGACCTCCACAGCCAGCAAAAACATCCAGAGTCCGCAATCGTCGGTAGGTCGGCTTCTTTGGTTCCGTCGTCTCTTCCTCGGCTGATGGACCGGAACTCTTGCCCTTTCCCTTGCCCTTCCCTTTACCCTGTTAAAACATTCCAGTACATAATGAACATAACTACTCACAATGTCATTGGTGCCTGAAGTTCTTTGTCCCCCCGGGACACCTCTTACCTTTCCCCCGGACACCCTAGCTTGTCTGGGCGGCTCTTCAAACATCTTGGTCTCCGAGTCATAGGCCTGCAAGAAATATAGGATGAAAAAAATATCTACAAAATTGATCCACCAGGTGTACTTAAAGCTGGGCACTGCTCGTAAATTGGCACCATCACACAGATACCTGGTATATAAACCCTTCGATTTTATAACACCCGACTGCACACCTGAAAGTTGTAGCCGATATGTAGTATTCCCTTCGTGGTCTTTGGATTTTATGCATTTATTTCTTATTCTATGTGCATGTGCATATTCTGTTTGTAAATACCGGTAATACATTGACCAATTTATTTGATGTTAGTATTCTCCTGGCTTAGAAAAAGTGTGTTAAGTTTGATAATTTTGTCATGACTGACTAACACGGTGAGACAAGATGTATGTCCACACAGGTGAGACCTCTACAGCAAAGTACTTTGAACTGTTCCTAGGTCTGCCCCTTATATAAGGGTTGTAGGGACAGCAGTGATGAAAGAGAAATATGGCGGACAGTGCCTATTTACTAGCAGTGTTCAGCTTTAATGATCGTGTCAAAAGAAAGAACAGAAAATCCATACAATTATATCTTAGAAAAGGACCCCTCAAACAAAACCTTACCTCGGTGAAGTAGAATCGGTCCAGGCCCCCACATAAGTACTCCTCTAGGCTTCTCAGATTCTCACTATACGTCACTTGACATTTTCCTTTCACCAACTTGAAATCAACAGTAGCCTCTGTAAGGGAAGAGCAAGTTTTTCCACATGGCATGTATCAATAATGGTGAACTGTGGCATCATCAATATTAGAGGGCATCAATTTCCATGGATTTAATGAAAATCAGTTTTAAGGATAGGCAAATTAATGGACAATGATGCAGTCAATACAATGCTCGATTTGAAGTTCAAAGAAGCATTCCATTCATGGATCAACTCGTCAACCAAATCCCTGAAAACTGGTATTCAATGAATTTTGATGAAACCACAGTATTATGATTGTGAATTGCTCCTGAACAACAAATATTTTGAAAGTAAAATTTCTCAGATGTTACTGTACATGGAGTTATTTTGACTTTCTTTTTATTTTGCCCCATTTATCCACAAATTTATTTTGCCCCATTTATCCACAAATTTATTTTGCCCCATTTATCCACAAACTTATTTTGTCCCATTCATCCACACTGGCATATACAAAATGGGCCTGATTATAAATGACTTGTACTGACAAGAAGGCACTTAATTACAAAGACAGCAAAATCAATTACTGTTCCCAGGGTTATTTTTGTTCCGTGTCATTTTTAACACAATAATTTAAAAAGATGGTTTTAAATCCCCCCCCCCCCCCCCTCCCGTCTTAAATTCGCCCTGTGATAACTGGGGCAAAAATAAACGGGGGCGAATATTTCCCTGTATACAGAATGTATAAAAAATCTTTATATTCTGAAGTGAGGCTGACCTTCGTCGGACCAGTAGAGCATGTTCATATCCGTGTGATACCCCGCTGATGGCCCCTTGTGTGTATCCTCCGGTCTGTCACATATATATAATATATTTATATAATATACAATCTAACCAAGACATGTAGTTCAATGTCACATACAACAATCTACAATTCATTCCAAAATCTTTCTAAATGTCTTTCGGAATCTTACAGAATTAAATTCACCATTTTTGTTACAGTTAAAATTTGTTCAGTTTTTCAGCTCTCTATAATCTTCAATTTGATATACATAATACAATATATGAGCTCATTTATTTTTCAACATCACTGCCAAAAAAAAGAACATCAGAATGGTCACATGAAGCAGTTTTAATTAAATCAATCAAGGCATAACATTTGGCTGCATATTTTTTAACATTTTTGGGAGAAAGCAGCTTCTGCTATATCAAGTACATCACAAAATGCAATGCATATAAAAAACTATGTGGATCTATACTTGTACTAATTCACACTAACACTATTATGCTGAAAAATCAATTTCTGCCAAATATTGTACACGCCAAATATAATACATTTACAGTAAGCTTCAAATTCATTAGACTCATTCTCGTACTGATAAAAATAACAACTTTAGTCCCATCCTATTAAACCTACCTGTAAAATTTTGCCACCTTGACCTTAATTTCTCCAAGGTTAGCAATCTTTGACCCAGAGGACTTCTTACAGAAGATGGCCAGTATGCGTCCAACCCTGAAGGGCTCGGGTACGGACTCGTTGGAGCCCTTGATGTAGTCCCCCTTCCTGTACCCCTCCGGATACAGCTCCTCGTCCACCTAGAAAAAAAGCATGTGCAGTTGTATGTGACAATCACTCATCCATGTCGAAAACTTTTCAAAACAAAACCTCTTGAGTAGAAATCATATGCACATGAAAAATATAGAACTAAACCCTCGATCCACTGCACCTCTTTCCTCTCCGTTTTGACTTTCTTGGCAGGGGGCTGCTTGACATTGAATCCGAATGCACTGGGCTCCATGTAGCAGCAGTCTCCGACCTTGTGCTCAAACCCGTCCCTCCCCACACTGCTGTAAAATGTACGAGTGGTGCTCGAATCTTCGCTCTCAATCTCAGGGCCCAGGCTCGGGTTCTCTTTCTACAAGCAACAAAACAGTTCCATTTGTGTTTGATAGTGAACAAAATAGTATTTACTGCATTAATTTAATACAGTATTTGAATTCAATACATAGGATACCGGGTATCTGGCAACAAACCTAAGAATTTCTTTGTGTGGAACAGATAAAGCCACAAGCATGAACTTTTTTCTCTTGTGACATTGCATTTTAACGTTTGTGATGCCATAATTAAACTCATCATTTAACTTTTCAACACTCTGTGTTATAATGTTATCACTGCAGTTGCTTTCCACACACTTTATATGCAAAAAAATATGTGGAATGTAAATATATGAGTATAAATTCCATAAAATTACCTTCCTGAGTTGATCGAGTCTGTCACAGGTCAGACAGAACTTGTGATGGCGCTGGTCCTTTGGTTTGTCTGAGGTCGGGATGTCCTCAAACCGGGCCAAGTCTGGGTCATACCTAAACATCAAGGTAACAGTGTATATCTATGTAGGAACCTACATAAATGAATATTTTATTCTAAAGACTCTGATATAAACTTGGTAATAACAGATCAATAGATGACTGTACCATTTCTGATAGTAGAAAGTATTGCTGTCATCTTCTATGGGGAAGTCTTTCTCTGGGTGTTCTATCCCTCCCTGCATGAACCAATCAGGGGACGTTTCCTTGTGTAAAACCTGACCACCCAAAATAAAACAAACATTAGCTATTTTATGTAGATCTAGATTTGCTTAACTAACAGAATCAGAGATCTGGATTGATGTCAAAAGGTTAACTAAGCATATAACATATAAACCCTAATCCTGATTGATTTAAGAATTTATAAAAAAGTTTAACTTAGTACACATAAACACTAATCCTGGCAATATTTTCAGTTGTTGAAAAAACTGTTGGAAGCTGAGAATAAACTGCTGTTTACTTTGACTTTCCTGAGTGAGGACTCCAGTTTGATGCTTTCACAGTCATCGACAAAGAAGAGTTCCAATGGATCAGCCGTCTCTCCTAGAATGGTGTCACTGCCTCGACTACAGAAACAAACGGAGAACATCAGTTTGTATTAGACTACAGAAACAAACGAAGAACATCAGTTTGTATTAGACTTCAGAAACAAACAGGGACAAAATTAAATAACAATAGAATTAATTAAGGTGGAGATATACTTAACACATGAAAGCAAATAAAATCCCATCAGAATCAGCAATATGTATGATTTGCTTTCCACTAATGATTGGTACGTGTACATCAAAAAATTTGGTACTAACACATACAGGTAAGATCGAGAAGTTACGCCGACAAAACCAGCTTAAGTAGTATTTTCCAATTTATAAGTAAGACATAAATGTACATGAATGTTCAGTAGAGACATTTATGTACAAAGAAAACAAAGAGACAATCCGCGGTGGAACTCACCAGAGCCACTGGACGTGACACATTTTGTTACCGCTGGCGTTCTCCCACAGGTAATTCACCATGGCGATGTACACAGGTATGGCCACATCCTCAGGTTTGATGGAGATGAAGTCTCCAAAGGACACCTGTCAAACAAACAATCAATAATCAATGCTAAATAACTTTAATAATTGTATCATAACCATAACTCCAACCCCTACTGGGTTTAGTTATAAAGAAAAGACATGATATATTTTAAATACAAAACCATTTAGATTGTCATATTTTCTTTTTATTTAACATGTTTTTTATCTTGTGTCTATCACTTGGCCCTTTCTTTCTGTCGTTCTCTTTTTCTCTCACCTTTTCATCATTAATCAGTACTGCCGAGTAGTAGGAATTCTTTCCATCCTGGAGAACTGGGTCACCAACCCAAGATAATTTTGTCTATAGGCAACAGCAAAAAAATCACTGATTTAAATATATATTCATTATTCTTATAGCCATTGGCAAGAAGCTGGGTACAGATTGAATACCTTTGTGTACAGATTGAATACACTGGTGTACAAACTGAATACTCTGGTGTACAGATTGAATACCTTGGTGTACAGATTGAATACCTTGGTGTACAGATTGAATACCTAAGTGTACAGATTGAATACCTTGGTGTACAGATTGAATACCTTGGTGTACATATTGAATACCTTGGTGTACATATTGAATACCTTGGTGTACATATTGAATACCTAAGTGTACAGATTGAATACCTTGGTGTTCAGGACTGTCTTGTGTTTTTTGGTGGAGGGAGAGTCTTTGTTTTCCTTCTACAAAGTGAAAGACAATGTTTCAGTATTCTGTAGATCACTTGATGTGTTCAACTTCTGACAAATATGAGCAAGTGTTTCTGTCTAATGAAATAATACAAGACAATACCAACACATTATACAACAATTCAACTTACTGTTTCTAGTTTTTCATCAGTATCATCATCATCTAGAATATCATCTTCATCTGCTTCTTTCATGGCCATATTAGGGCACCTTTAAAATATCCAATCAAAAAAGATTTTTATGAAAAAAGTTAATAGACAATCTGAAATATCACAAAATTTCTTCGTTACATCTTACTAGAGACATAAAGAAAATATTTAAGTTTTGTTAATAAATCAAAACAATCCTATTTTTCTTCATAAACAGGATTACATTGTTAATACGCTAAAAGATACCCTAAGAGAGGAAAGTCACAAATCCTCAGAGAAAAAAAAGTTATTGAGATATATTTAACTTTATTTCCCCTATGTTTACCAAGATTTGATCACATTGTCAGTGTCAGAAAATCTATTCTCTATTTATTTTAATTTTTTGTTCAATTCTAGCGTACCAATTCAGATCTCCTAAAACCTAAATTTTATGTAAGAAGATCCTACCTTCTGTTGATACAGGCCTGCTTGGCCTAGTCCTGAACTCTATGTAACAAGATCTTACCTCTGAATTCTATGTAACGAGATCCTACCTTCTGTTGATACAGGCCTGCTTGGCCTAGTCCTGAACTCTATGTAACAAGATCTTACCTCTGAATTCTATGTAACGAGATCCTACCTTCTGTTGATACAGGCCTGCTGGTCTAGGTAACGAGATCCTACCTTCTGTTGATACAGGCCTGCTTGGCCTAGTCCTGAACTCTATGTAACGAGATCCTACCTTCTGTTGATACACGCCTGCTTGGCCTAGTCCTGAACTCTATGTAACAAGATCTTACCTTCTGTTGATACAGGCCTGCTTGGCCTAGTCCTGAACTCTATGTAACAAGATCCTACCTTCTGTTGATACAGGCCTGTTTGGCCTAGTCCTGAACTCTATGTAACGAGATCCTACCTTCTGTTGATACAGGCCTGCTTGGCCTAGTCCTGAACTCTATGTAACAAGATCCTACCTTCTGTTGATACAGGCCTGCTTGGCCTAGTCCTGAACTCTATGTAACGAGATCCTACCTTCTGTTGATACAGGCCTGCTTGGCCTAGTCCTGAACTCTATGTAACAAGATCTTACCTTCTGTTGATACAGGCCTGCTTGGCCTAGTCCTGAACTCTATGTAACGAGATCCTACCTTCTGTTGATACACGCCTGCTTGGCCTAGTCCTGAACTCTATGTAACAAGATCTTACCTTCTGTTGATACAGGCCTGCTTGGCCTAGTCCTGAACTCTATGTAACAAGATCCTACCTTCTGTTGATACAGGCCTGCTTGGCCTAGTCCTGAACTCTATGTAACAAGATCCTACCTTCTGTTGATACAGGCCTGCTTGGCCTAGTCCTGACCTCTATGTAACGAGATCCTACCTTCTGTTGATACAGGCCTGCTTGGCCTAGTCCTGAATTCTATGTAACAAGATCTTACCTTCTGTTGATACAGGCCTGCTTGGCCTAGTCCTGAACTCTATGTAACGAGATCCTACCTTCTGTTGATACACGCCTGCTTGGCCTAGTCCTGAACTCTATGTAACAAGATCTTACCTTCTGTTGATACAGGCCTGCTTGGCCTAGTCCTGACCTCTATGTAACGAGATCCTACCTTCTGTTGATACAGGCCTGCTTGGCCTAGTCCTGAACTCTATGTAACGAGATCCTACCTTCTGTTGATACAGGCCTGCTTGGCCTAGTCCTGAATTCTATGTAACAAGATCTTACCTTCTGTTGATACAGGCCTGCTTGGCCTTCCCTGATCCCCCAAACTTGACCATGTCTTTACAAGCAGTGCACTTTCCACAGTCTGGTTGTTGACAAATCTGAAAATCAACACAAAATAAATCCCCCCGTTACTACAACAATCTACTTAAATGCACAGAAAAGTTAACTTTTAATTTTATTTATACTTATGAGAAGCATTGTTATTTGTGGGAAGTGTTTTATGGATTAAGTTAAATCAAGTTCAAGGGTGGGTAAATTTATAGACAATGATTTGATTGATGACATCTTTTTTTTCCACATTAATCATACTTTGATGAGAATTTTAATTTTCTGATCAACATAATGACTAGGGCTGTCAATATGGTTCAAGAATTTGTCAGGTCGGGTTATAAAATTTTCAGTTCCATTATTTTTTTTCGGTTAAGGTCTACACTTTCAAAGAAAAATTCATTTTTTAAACTTCAAAATTTTATTTTTTTCTATTTCCTCACTCTTTAGTAACAAACTTCAACACAATAACTAGTTTCCTTACTAGAAATTAAAATAACATTTGATAATTTTAAGCTAAATTAAAAAAAAAAATTTATTTATAGAATAATTTCACCACAGATCTAGGTAAGTTAATGATCAATGTTTAAAGCCATATGTACTACAAATGATTATTAGAAAAAAAAATTATTATTGTAAACTTCCATTTTCATTATGAAGTTCCTTTCTTGATACATGTAGTTTATAAATAAGTTTACATGTGGCCGATTTGTCAATTTATGTCTTTCGTTTTTAAGATATATATTTTGATGCTTCTTTTAATGAATGGTTACAGGTAATTTGTTAACAAAATAAGTATATTTATGATTTCAAACAAGTAAAGTCAAATGATATGTTGGTATATTTTCGATTGCAGGAAAAGCACACCCCATGTTCTAAAACCACAGATTTTCCCCATATTAATTTGCATGAATTTTACTTCTGGCTTTTCTTATTCTATCTCACTTCTAATAAATCAAGAAAATTCTTACCCTAAACATTTCTTTAAACAAATGTTGAAAATATGTTCAAATTTTCAAAACATGTCAAGTCCAAATCATAAGCCGCCATCTTTGTTTACTGAACTAGTGTTTCTCCTTTATAAACAGGTAAATCGTGTGATTTTTTTATTTGATGAGTGAAAAATCATAAGTGTACATGGCCAGTTGTATATAAGTCAATGTTTATTACAAACAACAGGTAAATAATAATGAACTTTTCAATTTTGACGTTATCTTTCTATCTTTCATAGAATACAGATTCTATTACACAAACTGAAACGAAACAGAAATACGGGAAAAAGGAACCTAACAGAGTATTCCATGGTTTTTGGGTGACCTTGACAGCCCTAAAACAACCAAACCCAAGAAAATAGGTGTTGAATAAATATCAACAAAGCTACAGTATAAGAGATATTTTTTGTAGTTTTTCGTTTGTGCTCTACAATGTAAAACTTCATATTCTTAGATTTGCCAGAAGTATGAGATCACACAATCATAATACCTCACAGATCCCACACCTCCGTCGCTTGGATCCCTGCCCACTCTTGTCATCAATCTCACCCTGAAACAGACTGTCAAAGATCTGGGTCACCAGCCTTGTTGTGGTGGCCATAGTGAACGCAGGCTTCTTAACCTTGTCCTTTGTTTTCCTCAGTTCCTTTCTCATCTGACGGCTAAAAAGATCAAATCATCCATAAATCTGGTTAACAGATGACTCAAAAATTCTAAAATCACTTCATCTCATCACAATCTGTTTTGTAAGCAGATGATTACTAGTATCTAGCTAGTTGTAACACTTATTTTCTTGATTTGCCTGAGATTACCATTTTATTTTTATTTATTTTTTATTTTATCACATCATTACTATCTGAAGTGTTATTAGTTATTGTTTATATAAAGTGATGGGGGGGGGGGGGGGGGGAGGGGGATTACCGCTTTCCGAGTGTGACCCCTGCCAGTTTGATGAGGGCCCTCATACAGGGGGTGGTGATCAGGAGACCCTCATCCTCCTCCGCGGCCTCATCATAGCTCTGGACCTACAGCCAAACAGAACAATGGAAAATCATAGAAATAGAACGATACTAAACATCATTAAGATGGTGACCATCTCAAAGGACCCTTTTTAATACAGGACATGATAAGTATTTTGGAAGACTTTGATAGATAACAAGTTAACAGTGACTACTATTTTTCTATGGACGGGTACTGACCTGATCCAGGACAAACTGGGCGTGTCTCAGGAGGGAATCCTCGGTGAGGCTGGACAGTCCTGTAGGGGGCACTGTAGTCTAAAATTATAAACACATGGACTTAAGCAAGCCCAAGTCAAAATACAATACAAACCAAGTTTCCTTTCTGGGCACAAGGCAGACTTGACAGCTAAATTAGGAAGATATGTCGAACTGTAGAAAGGACTGGGAAGAATTATGATAATGTGGAAATCTTGCAATTACATGTAATTTAAACTGCTGTTGAAAGTTCACCACCATCCCATCTATGTGTAGAGTTTGAGAATTACAGTACTTGGATTTTTTTGTTGAGATTTTGGCACAATACATACAGATAACAATTAACTCAAGCCATGATCCTATATTAAAAGCGTACAAGAACCTAATTTCACAGTTAACCTTGGTTTTACTGAACAGCAGACCTGGATTGTATTGAGCAGTGTACCTGGATCTTATTAAAAAATTTACCTGAATCTTATTTAACAGTGTGTCTGGATTTTATTGCACAGTGTACCTGAATCTTATTTTCAAAACAATGTACCTGGACCTAATTTTTAAACAATATACCTGGACCTTATTTAACAGTGTACCTGGATCTTATTAAACAGTGTGTCTGAATCGTATTGAACAGTGTACCTGGATCTAATTTTCAAAACAATGTACCTGGACCTAATTTTTAAACAATATACCTGGACCTTATTTAAAAGTGTACCTGGATCTTGTTGAGGAGATCTTCGTAGGTAGCCTCCTGATTGTTCTGCATGAACTCTATCACCACTTTACTCATGTGGATTTTCTCCCTCATGGTGTCCATGTAAGGTTTGTAAGCTTCACTAGGGGACATCAGAATGTACTCGGCATAAGCTGTGGAAACATGTACAGACTTCAGTGGTGGTAGACCAGTTAAATCTCATTTCTCCTTTTTATCTTAGAACATTTTCATGAACATTCCCCCCCTCCCCCCCCCAAAAAAAAATCCATACAAAAACCAGTCACCTGTTATTTGAGTCAGATAAATTTCTTCAACAATGAGATACCATCATCCAGGTTCAACCAAGGGTGTACTCTATTGATTGGACCTTGATACCTAAGTCATTTCCCATGTAAACCAAATAAATCTGTTTCCCATGTCCAATCAAGGTTGTATTCTGCTTTCACATACGCATTTAATGCCCGTGACATCACATCTAACGCATCATGATGTCATGTTATCGAAATCCAGTTCGAATCAGGTGTACAGATATTTACACCCAGCTTATTAGCCAATTAAATCTCTTGCTACAAGCTAAATAGGAAATACATGCTGGTGTTACCTGTACTGAAGCCAATGAGGGCGTTCTCTCCCCCGTCAAACCCCGCTGTCCACCATTCATTGATAGGGCCCATCTTACACGCCCGAATGCCACCTGTCAAAGTGGAAAGACAGCCGATAATCTTCTTGTAAAGCATATCAAAAACACAGAAAATGAAGTTTAGTACAATTGGGAAAATTGTTTTATGGACTCGTTTCTATTTATATGAATGTGAACTTGATGAATCCCTTTTATGTTACAATATTCTTTTGCTGTCATTTGATTTCATTTCGACTGTATGCCAACATAGTGATGTCAATAAACTGAATTGAATAAATCTTTGACTTTCAATTCTCTGTTAAATTAAATATACACTGGACAGAAAGACAAATAAAAATAGGACATCTCTAATCTTAGATATCAGTGGCAAAAAAGCCCATTAAATTTCAGCACTGCACACTGCTACCTATTCTGCTTAGTCAGAGTGTTCATGAATACTGTTAACTCCCAACTAAATGCAAAGAATTGATATCTGCGTAAAATTAGGACAAGCATCCATATATATATTAAATCTTGCTTTCATTTTTTGGACAATTATGAAATAATAAAGAAAAGTTCAGCTAAAGATTTGATATACTGGAAATTTAATACAAAACACTTGAATTGACTGATAAAATACAAGTCTAAAATATGAATCTACAGTACTCTGTGGTTTAACGGAGAGAGTAGTACCTTCGGGGCTGGAGTTTTCATCGTAGATTGGCTTGACCACACCACTGAAGTACAGGAAGACATTCTTCTCAATCAGCCCGGTATCAAAGGGACACAGGTGGGTATTCTTGTCGTACACACTGCAACAGTGATATCTCAGGTAAATAAGTACACACTGAAACAGATATCTCAGTTAAACAAACTATTACACACAGAAACAGTAATATCTCAGTTAAACAAACTATTACACACAGAAACAGTAATATCTCAGTTAAACAAACTAGAACACACTGCAACAGTGATATCTCAGGTAAATAAGTACACACTGAAACAGTGATATCTCAGGTAAACAAATAAGTACACACTGAAACAGTGATATCTCAGGTAAACAAATAAGTACACACTGAAACAGTGATATCTCAGGTAAACAAATAAGTACACACTGAAACAGTGATATCTCAGGTAAATAAGTACACACTGCAACAGTGATATCACAGGTAAACAAATAAGTACACACTGAAACAGTGATATCTCAGGTAAACAAACTAGAACACACTAAATCAGTGATATCTTAGGTTTGACTAATCTAATACCTCCAAAAAATCACAGAAGTACAGTGGCTGATTTTATTTATCATTTAACAAACACCATTACAAAACATTGCATCAATGAAATTTATAAACACATCAAATAAATGAAATTTAACCAATTAGTTAAGTTTTAAAAATTTTTAGAAGTTGTTTTTCTCTAGGTTGGTCCTTGATAATTTCAATTTTATAAAATGGCCCCAATGAATAAATAGATGGCCCTTTCATTATGAAAATATCTGTGGGGCCATGGTCCCATTTACATTTTTGACCTTCCCAATCACTGACCAGGTAATCACATTATTACACACTGACACAGTGATATCTCAGGTAAACAAACTAAAACACACTGAAACAGTGATATCTCAGGTAAACAAACTAAAACACACTGAAACAGTGATATCTCAGGTAAACAAACTAAAACACACTAAAACAGTGATATCTCAGGTAAACAAACTAGAACACACTGAATCAGTGATATCTCAGGTAAACAAACTAAAACACACTGAATCAGTGATATCTCAGGTAAACAAACTAAAACACACTGAATCAGTGATATCTCAGGTAAATAAATAAGAACACACTGAAACTGATATCTCAGTTAAACAAACTATTACACATAGAAACAGTAATATCGCAGGTAAACAAACTAGATGTGACAATAGAGACACCACCTACCAAGTCAATAATACTATGTTTCAGATGTTAAATTGTAAAACGGAGAGAAGCACTCGATCTTATATTACAATAAGAAGTAGAGGTGGGAAAATTGGAATGCACTTTTCAGGAAATTATTTTTTTTTGCCAGACTAAAACGTTAGCTACAGTTGGTGATTTTGTTGTGTGATTTACCTGAAGTTGGTGATTATGTGCTGATTTACCTGAAATTGGTGATTTTATGCTGCGGTCGTTCATCATAGGAGTGAATTTCCTCCTCCTCCCCAGTGAACACAGATAGCTTTGGGTCAGTCAGAGCGATAAATTCCTCCACCTGTCAATAAAAAGTTATATATATAAGTAGTCAGTTTTTCTATGGATAATTTTCAATTCAGAAGAACTTCATTCTGAATGTCCACAACGCAGTGATGCGAAATATTGAAAATGAAACAACTGAAAATGTAAACTTTTAAACAATAATTTATAGCAGATAGCTCAGTTAAAAAAACCTAAATCCTTCTCCGTGCCATGAAGGAGCATAAGGCCGGTGCTTTTTTTCTGTTTCTGTGGTGCTAGGCAGATGAGTCATTGACTCCCCCTGGATGGGACATCAGTCCATCTCAGGTTAACCCCCAGCATAAGCCTGTATCCAATTTCAGCTGGGTGGACTGAGACAATGTAGATAAAGTGCCTTGTCTAAGTGCACAAGATACATTATCAAGTGACCACAGCGGGGTTTGAACCAGTGATCTTTTGGTTACTGGCCTAACGCCCATGACCACTGAGCCATACGCTCCACATAGCACAGTAAGTTTACAAAACTTAGAAAACTAGTTCACATTTTGGTCCTGATTATAAATATCTCCCTGTATATATGTACACTAATGAATTATGTAATCTTTTAACAAACACATTTTACTGACATACAGCAGAGTCGGGATCGCCGGGAAACATCCGTAAGTCTGGGTCCTCCAGGAGCTGTTTACACTCCCGACACCTGGGGGGTGGGGCTTTGGACCGCACCTCCTCCTCCTGTCTCTTTATCTCTCTACAGAACACAAAATAACTAAAATTACCCACAAAGCTCATTGGATTACTGCACTTAAACGTTACGAATCAAAACTGTATCCATGTAAAACTGCCAGAAGCACATCTCACGAATTCTAAAACTTCGCTTTCATTTTTTTTGCGTAAACTAAAAGAAACTATGATAAAAACTTGGTGTTTTTTATTCCAGCAATTTAATGCAAAATGGTTTAATCGTGGAATTATGTACTCGCATAAAATAAGGAATGTAAAGTTACATGTGTGTTATCTGCTTAACTGCGATAGGAATTCTAAATCCAATGTTATAAGTTTTGACATCATTTAATCTGTAACTAGACCACTTCAAAATAAAGCTGCCTTAACAAAGCAATTCAGCCAGGTTTCACTGTGGATCAAAGTTTCTTTCATGAAGTTAAAATTGTACTGAATTATTGAATTTAGATACAATGCTCACCATTACTCTTAACTTGACAGAAAACCTGGTATTTAAACACAAAGCAAGCTCAAAAACAAAGCACACGGCACGGATAGGAAAAAATAATCTAGAAAATGCTTCTGAAAAAATCTTGGATTTGTTTGTGATGCCAATGTTTGGCTGTAAGTAGATCTTCTTTAGCCTTACCCAGAGTCCTTGGAGTCTGCGGGCTCGTCTTCTAGTTTCACTTTCTTCACTTCCTTTTCTTGATCTGTGTCAGTGAGGCTCTTGTCATCATCAGCCATAGACTTCCTTTTCCCTGGACTAAAACAAAAGATCGAGCCACCACTTGATAATAATAATTGATAACAACATAATTGAGAGAATTAAAAAAACAAGCAGTTTGTAGGTAAACATCTCACGTTCTTGTAAACATGGCGGTTATTGATGGCTGGTTGGCCAGTTTTCTTGATTTCTTGTCTGTTTTGTCTTTTGGGGGTGTACCTATTCAGAAAAACCCACAACAAAATCAAATTGTACAAATATGATGTAAAAATATCAATAACAATTACAGTGTAGACTCATGTATAGCAAGCACCTGTAAATAATATGTACCCCCAAAGTATCAAGATTTTTTGAAAATCACCAATGTGTATGCATTGATGATGTATTTCAAGTGCTAAAAAGTACTTATGTCTGCAGATCAAACCCCAATCAACATCAACAGTAATGACTTAATTGGTGATTGGCCCAATTCTTGAATAATTGTTAAATAAACATTGTGAAGAAATGTTTGCATGTTGTATATCGTCATTATCAAGTCGTACAAATGATTGATCTATTTTTAACAGTGTCTATGCAACTGTGTAAGGCAGCAACCTGATTAAAATCAGATCCGCGATCCGCTCCTTCTTTTTATATGGTCGCTACACAAGGTTATGAAGAAATCTTGCTTGAGGCAACCTAACAAACACTGACCATGCGACCAGTCAACAGGTGGCTGGTTATGTAATGGCAAATACACTGGCGAGAACTTGTTTGATGCAAGGAACAGTGAGCAGGATGGATAAATATTCTAATACATGGAAATTAAATTAAGAATAAGGTATTTCTGACAAAATAAATTGAGTCTACACTCGGACAACTTGCAGAACAATGATTACACGCGATATCATCAGTCATACCTCCGTGGTGTCCAAAAAAATACTCTGAAAAACATGGGGTAAATTTTTTTCCTATGTATAACAAGCCATTAAGTAGCATCTCTATTGTGATAAATCCATTCTTCTACCCTAGAGTCAAGTTAATGATGACTAAGCATTACTTATTCTGTAATAAAGTACCAAACTTTACTTACTCTTGGTTTCTTCAACCTCCATCTTCTCCTGAAAAGATAAACAGATAACACTAACTAAACATACAGTCCCTAAATTACAAAACTATCACCATTTCTGTACAAACCCTTAAGATCACACACCTCTTCTTCTCCGTTTGCATTGTCTCTCGTCTTGTCTTCCTCTTTGTCCTTCTTTCTCTCACTGTCGGTCTCCTTCACTGACTCACTTTCCCCATTATCCCCATTTTGACCCTCGCCATTCTCGCACTCGATCAGATCTATCCCCGTCTTTTTACTGGATCCCTCGGTCTCAATTAGTTTGCCTCGTTCACTATCGTATACTTTGTCAAACACCTTTCTAAGGTTCTTGAAATATCCTTTCTGTAATCAGTGCAAGATCAGAGGACAAGGACAATTAAAATGAAAATCATTGAAAATATCGATTTTGAAATTCATTTACAAAGAGAAATAAATTTTAAATTGTATTTGTTCAGTTTGATTGTAATAATCTATTCCTTCAGTTTGATCATCATATTGTTACCTCTGTAATGATCTTATCCTTCAATTTAAGTTACAGTTACCTATGTAACAATCTACACCTTCAGTTTAAGTTACGATTACCTGTGTAACAATCTACACCTTAAGTTTAAGTTATGGTTACCTATGTAACAATCTACACCTTCAGTTAATGTTACATTTACCTGTGTAACAATCTACACCTTCAGTTTTAGTTACGTTTACCTCTGTAATGATTTTTTCCTTCAGTCCTTTCTCCAGGCCTGTGATGATCTTGCTGACTTCCTCGGGTAGATACCCATCAAACAACTTGCATTTTTTCTTCCAGTATCCCTACAGAGGTCATTTAAGTACTTTACAAACTGCCTGTCTTCAATCTTAAATCTAAGACTAATCATCCGGGTTGTCTCTAAGACCTGGGAGGCGGGGAATTCCCCCGCCTATAATGCCTTAATTACCTGGCTATTATTGCATTTCAACAAAATGTAGCTATAAGCAAGATCCCCATACCCCCTCTATCTACTTTTTTGTTTCTTCCTTCTACTTCAATTTTTAGAGACAACCCTGAATCATGAAGATATTTAACAACAGTTTAAATGATATTGTAGTGGGAAAGGAGGAACAAGCAAATACATAATGAATATCAATGTCCAGATAGATATCCAACCTCTGCTGTTCTAGTCTAGTGCTCTACCACTGCCCTATTGTGGCTGAAATCTCTAAATCATAGAGCAACAAGTTCACTATGCCCTAAGTTCTTGTTTCTATCACTTTGCTCACTATTTCTAAACTCTTATATGCCTTTACATTTTATGGTTTGAAAATGTTTTATTGAATAATAAGAAATGAATTTGAAGCTAATAATTTTTATTTTTATTATCATATCAAAGAAAAAATTGACCAGAAAAACTACAATCAACAAATCACTAGAATGAATGAATTTTAATGATTCTGTTTTTAAACAGACCCTCTACTGCTTCAGATTTCAATACACATCTAAATAATAAATTGTCTTGAGATTTTGCATTGCCAAAAACATAATATAACACTGATAAAAGAACCCAAATGATAATGCTAAAAAATTGAATGAAGTTTAAAGAACTCTTAAATGAAAAATTTGAAATAAGTGTGAATATTTTTAAAGAAAATTAACAAGCGATGGGTGACACAGGAACCTGCAATACAATATGTTCAATGATCAGCCGAATGAACAAGTTCTCGTCAACATACACAATATTACTGATTTAATGTGCATGTAGGCAAGCAGAGACAAAAATAACAGTTATTTATGTCTCTGGTGCAAGTGTATATGTAGCGTCTTAATTCTTCCTCGAAATTGGACCTGGGTATATTTTTAAGAATGTAAAATGTCAAATGAGTTTCATTTTCACAAAGACTGGTGGGTTCTACTTGGCTGATCAACGATTACAAACCCTTGTCTCCGAGTTACCTTCTCAGTAATGTCACCATCTTGGAATTCTTCCTCCAACTCTTTGACTCTGCAACATGAGAGGTACGTTGTAAATAAGAGCAACACGAATACAAAGATTTATAAAATAATGCTTGATGTGATAAATGTCCTACTTCTCTACGATTTCAGGAGTGATCGGCGGTATCGTCTTCCCTGGCATCGTTTTCTTTCTCACAATGTCAACATTAAGTTTCTTCCCGCTAAAAATTGGGTCATTCTAATGAGCAGGTAGATCTAACTTTAAACGACGACATCGGAATCACATTTTGAGTTTCAATCACCTCTAAACATGTTCAACTTTACAAGAAGGCTCAAATATAGCATTTCTATAATCAAACTTAATAGTTTCACTGAAATCAAATATATTTCTGCAGTAGGATTAAATATCAATTGATGACTTGACACCCCTTCTATAAAAAGTGAATTATACCGGAAGTTGAAAACGTAAACATAGACGACCAGAGAGCTGAAAATGTCTGCGCGCCAACTTCAACCAGACAAATTCAAGCGAAACTGATTATTCAGGTGTAGATACAAACAGGTTTTTTTTTTATATCTATTCCCACTAGTACTTCTTTGATTTTTATAATCTTTTTACAGAAATAAAAACTTGATAGTTCGTATCTGATCGTTTATGTTTAATCATGTTAATCGAGTAAAGCTATATAGCCTAACCCGACCTAAATTAGATTACATCATTGTACAATGTTGATAGATGTAAAATTTGTTATTTCAATCCTTATCCATAATAATATAATTGTAAAGAATCCAAGTAAAAAAGAAACACATCCTATTAGCCTATTTGTATTTTCTTCTTTAGTATTTTTTCTACATTTAAACCATGTGGAGATTTGTCTTGATCAACTTGATATTTTGACTGTTGCCTTCACTGAATATTGCGTCAGGCCTTCATGATTAATTCTCGAAAGTCTGCCCTAACTTTGGTTGCTTGTTGCTCTTAAAAACTGAGATACAGTGAAGTCGCCTATTCCGTGTCCTCTTAAACTGCAGGTCACTCGTAGGTGTTTATAGGTGTTTCATGGCATATTTGTTTAAACTGAAGCAGTAAAATCTTGGTATTTACATTAACGATGTGTAATTTTTCTTATATTTCTAAAGCAAACTGAGTGTAACTCACAGTGCTATAGAATCTGACGGGCCTTCATCAAAGGTAGCATTTAATTTTTTTTTATATACATCTTTCTGGTAAAAAATTATTAGATTTATGATAAATAGTAGGTTAAAGTAAGTAAGTTACTGTTAATGTACATCAATACGCTATGTGGTGTAGATTTTGTCTGTCCTATAATTTGGTGAAGGCAAAGATACAAATACAGTTGAACTACAATATCTCGAACACTGATATCTTGAATACAGTGGATATGTCGAAGTGATTTTAAGTCCCAACCACTTATTTTTAAGTATTTTACCCTCAATATCTCGATTACTCTGATATCTCTTTATAAACAGTCCCATCGAGTTCGAGATAAAAAAGTTTGACTGTATCTATCAAGCTGAGACGAATGTCTACAGGATTACACAAGACATGTAACATCGTCTATATATGACTGCTAATTTGACGTCTGTTTTTCAGTTACCATGTCACAATCACAGTCCAGCTTCCTGGAGACCGTGGTCGGGTGGGACTCCACAAAGTGTCAGGAAAATCTGGACATGGCCCTACCCAGACTCATTGTATCCTTTGGTTGTATGTCATCTCAGACACCCCTTCCTATCCAGACTCATCGTATCCTTTAGCTGTACAGTGTATATCAATCTAGACACGGCCCTACCCAGACTCATCATATACATTTAATTTAGTTGTATGTCAATCTAGACACCTCCCCCCCCCCCCACCCCCCCACCACCCCCCACCCAGACTCATTGTTTCCTTTAGTTGTATATCAATCAAGACACGGCCCTACCCAGACTCATCATATACATTTAATTTAGTTGTATGTCAATCTAGACACCTCTCCCCACCCAGACTCATTGTTTCCTTTAGTTGTATATCAATCAAGACACAGCCCTACCCAGACTCATCATACCAATTTAATTTAGTTGTATGTCAATCTAGACACCTCCCCCCACCCAGACTCATTGTTTCCTTTAGTTGTATATCAATCAAGACACGGCCCTACCCAGACTCATCATATACATTTAATTTAGTTGTATGTCAATCTAGACACCTCTCCCCACCCAGACTCATTGTTTCCTTTAGTTGTATGTCAATCTAGACACCTCCCTACCCAGATTTAAGTTTCAAAGTGAGTTAGTGATTTCACGGGTATGTGTTCAAATGCTTGTTGGCAGGAACTGTATGTGAAGAATAGGTTATGGTCGCATCTTCTAAAGTTACTCGGTTATTATACCTTCCATAACTGGGTTGTTGACCGCTACAATGCATTTGCGTTTTATGCTCTTTTACTTTTCCTTAATCAAAAATCTCAGGAATGTTTTCAAGAACTTGATGTGATTCAAGAACAAATTGGTATGTAATTTTTAAGGTGAATGAAAGAGAAAATCCTTTTGGTCAAATTTTTAGACAAATATTTTTATTGATTGCCCTCATGGTAAAGTAGTGAACCACACGTGTGATCAAGTTCTTGGACTTAATTGCCATGGCTTGCTTTGGTTGAAATGAATGTTATGGCCAAACCCATAAGTTACTATATTTATGATGCCGCATAAATTACTATATTTATGATGCAGAAAAAATGTTGCTATGACTGCAGAGTTTAGATTTTAGGTATCGCTATCTCTATTTTTTTTTTTTTTGATAGCAAGAAAATTTATTAGGTGGGAATGTAAAAAGAAGAAAAATTACATTTTATTTTTTTTCCAGATTTCCCCAAAAAATTGGTCCGACGGATCTGTAAAACTATATAAAAAAAATAATAGGCCTAAGGTTCTGGTGTGTTGGCATATGATTTGAATGAATTCCTAAAAAGCGTATTGAACATGTTGAATGAATTCCTAAAAATGTAGTATTTAAAGAATTGGAGACAGACATTGAGACTTTTATCTTAATCTCCTTTAAAAAATACAGTCACTGTATTCTTCTGTGTTTCTCTATCAAGTGTTTATCTACAAACCCTGCCTGCAATAGACAAGTCCATCAGCTGAGTTTTTTTATTTTCAGGAATACTGAAGATAATTTGCCATTCCTTTCTGCCGTGTGTCCAGGTGACTGATGCGGAGGAGAAAGTATTTAGCAGGCTGATGGACCAGGTGAATATATTGATATGTCAATGTTTGTTCCAGGGATCAATTGTTGTTGATCTTTTGATATATGCCATTATTAGTCATTGCTATCAATTGTTGTTGATCTTTTGATGTACAAGAAAATATCGATATCTCAAAATTCGAGTAACCATGGAAAAACTTTGAGATATCCGAGTGTTGGAGATATCTGAAGTTGAAATACTTGACTCCATTAGCGTTTTAATCCTGAATAGTCTCGTTCAACCAGACACTGGTCTCTCTCCGTAAATCTCTGCTCGTTAGAGATTTACGGAGACACGTGCGTCTGGTTGAACGAGACTAAGTCCTGACATGATTACACAAGAATTCCTATATGCACTATAAGTTAAGAATCGGTATGAGTGGAAATAAAAAAGACGGAATATTGAAACAATGTTTTATTAATAGACATTGCACATGCACTTTAAAAACAAATAAAATAAAGCGTTACAATTAAACGTTGTGTATGCAGTATGAAAACGTTGTATTCAAACATGACGATATTACGGCATAAGACTGTGACAGTCATCCATTCATATTACGATCACTGGCACAGTCATTGAGGAGCGTGAGGAGGTAACTCTGTACTAGAAGAGCTGCACGGAGTTGTGCACTCGTCGATATATCTTCTGATGATCATCTCCTTGAATGATGTACAAAAATCAGTACCTCCTTATATAGCCGGAGACAAATTGCTAAATTGTTTGATTTTTTTTCACATAAAAAATGAAATTCATTAGATATAAATCAGTGCATTGGTAATTTAACATGACTAAATATGTATTATGAAATAGATTTTTGGTTTATTAATTGTTTAGTAAAAGTTAACTTTGATCATGCATTGATAGGGGTGTGCAATAATTCCCGGTAAATCGGTATATTGCAGTTTATCCTTGCTTATTTATATCACGATATTAAAATCGAATACCGGTATTTTACGATATATGTGAATGTATAAAAAAAGATTAAATTTTTTGTAATATAAACTAAATAAAGTGTTTGAAACTCACCTTGACTTCGACAAGGCACTAGTCTCGTTCAACCAGACCTCGGCTGTCTCCGTAAATATCCAACATGCAGAGATTTACAGAGACAGCGGAGTGTCTGTTTGAATGAGACTAACAAGTCAGGATGTAAATTTAATGATAGTAACTATGTTCGCATATGGTAGGCGTGTGTGAATACAGAATAGGATCAGGCTATTAATTTTTTTTTTTTTTTTCTTATGGACGTAAAATAAAGAAAACATTAGGGTAATATAAAGATTTACTTAAATATAAATCGTTTCCTGATTTTATTTGGATTTTTTTTTTTTTTTGATTTAAAGTTGTATTAATTTTTCTAGGGAAACAGAAATTTATCGTTCTGGTTTGAATAGTATTAACATTATCAAAATGACTGATTATAATTACGAAACAACAGCGGGCAAGATATTAAATCCGAATAACATTGAATTTTGGGCAATTTTTCCTGTATTACCGTACTTAGAATGGAACCAACTACAGTCCAGTTTTAAGGAGATGAATATTTGTGTCAAATTTTGTTTTTACTCTGATCTTCTAAGTTATTGGCATATATGCTTAATGTATGCCCTGTCTTACCACAAAACATTTTGGTCTCCTCAGCTGCATTGCTATACATGACTGTTTATTCCTAAATAATGCATCTCCCACACGCTAGGGGATGCTCCACGTAGCGGTGCCCTTGTTAAATATAAACTGTTGTGCTAGACATGTATATCTTACAACACACACATTAGAAGCTAATTACAATTTTACAAAGTAATTGAAACTCCTAATTTTGATCACATTTATTAGTTTATTTATAATAATATTAAAGTTCATGTACTTGCCATTTATTGCAATATTCTGAGTATGATATTGCAATATATTGCAAAATGGTTTTCACTGGCAATACCCAACTGTATGCATTGATATCGATTATATGGCTTGTGTTATTAAATAAGATAATGGTAATTTACGCTGCACTTATTTGGGTGGCTGGGAACTTGCAATTGTTCGTTAAAAAAAGGTTTGAATTGCCACGAGGAAACGACGTGTGTGATTAGTAGACTGTAAAAATTGACTTCACTTTGAGATAACCCAGGTAAATACGAAAGACGAATAGGGCCACTTAAAAAAATATTTTTTCTCTCGTAATTACGAGTTAATTATCTCGTTATTACGAGTTAATTATCTTGTTATTACGAGTTAATCATCTCGTTATTACGAGTTAATTATCTCGTTATTACGAGTTAATTATCTCATTATTACGAGAAAAGATTTCGTTATTACGAGTTAATTATCTCGTTATTACGAGTTAATTATCTCGTTATTACAAGTTAATTATCTCGTTATTACGAAATAATTTTCTCGTAATTACGAGAAAAGATCTCGTTATTACGAGTTAATTATCTCGTTATTACGAGAAAAGATATATTTAAAATGGCGCGTTTCATTATTCTATTCTTTTTATGTAAAGTGTAAGAACTACTGCAATGTCTATTAATATACACATACTTAGCATATTCATCGTTTAAAAGCGTACGCATAAATAGATATTAAATCGGACTAAGCAGTTTTAAAGAAATTTCAGAAGAAGTAGCAAAGCAGATTGATTAATAAATTCATTGAACTATATATCAATAATTAAAAAGGATACGTGTAATTTGTTTTCGGACTCCAAAATGTTAATATATTTAATCAATTATTTTCAATGTACATGAAGGTTGTGTATGAACATATACAACACAAATTCGGGTAAATCCTGTGTATCCATATCCATGACTAAAACTATATAGTCATTAAAGTTATCTGTAACTAATAGAATTGTGTTTTTACGACTATAGGACTACCTGGTATTTACTTCGGAGTGGGATTATAATATATATAAGTTGAATAGTAAAATTACATGAAGTTCATATAAAATAAAATGTCAAATCCAATCATTTTGATATGTAGAAATTAATGAATAATGATCGTTGTTATTTTTAAATATCAATCAAAATTGAATCAACGATCCTGTAATGAAAAAGATAGACTAAAAGGGTGAGCCAGTCAAATTCTTTTCAGAAATGCACCACTTTATATAGATCTTTTCTCGTAATAACGAGAAAATTAACTCGTAATAACGAGAAAATTAACTCGTAATAATGAGAAAATTAACTTGTAATAACGAGATCTTTTCTCGTAATAACGAGAAAATTAACTCGTAATAACGAGAAAATTAACTCGTAATAACGAGATCTTTTCTCGTAATAACGAGAAAATTAACTCATAATAACGAGAAAATTATCTCGTAATAACGAGATCTTTTCTCGTAATTAGTTTCAATAACTATTCACCATGGGCAGATAGGTTAGACAGAGTAGCATTATTATTCGTTGTAGTTTTATGTAGGAAATATTCACAGAGGTATGATGTATGTCAATGTTTGTCCCAATGATCAAATGTTATTAATCTACCGGTTTGTCACTGTGATCAAATGTTTTTGTTTTTTTTCACAATTGGCGCTTGAGTACTTTACAACACTTTTTGGCTCTGCACAAGCTATTGCATGCATTGCAAGAAGTCCTGCATTTGTTGCATGCGTTTTTGTGGTCGCATCAAGTCTCCTCAAAATAGTGGACAGGCACCCTTTACAGACGCGAACGAATGCGATCCAAATTATTGCAATGCAATGCAGGAACATTAGTTCGAACGTTTTACAACATCATGGGTACTCAAGAGCGATGCACAATTATAAAAGATCATATTTAAAGATAAATCGCAGGTGTTTATGTGCCAATTGTGAAAGGGGCTATAAATGGCAAACTAGGTTGATGAGAAATACAGCCCCTAGTTAATATACAAACAAAATTAATTTCTGTTTTTGCATGTTCTTTGATATGTCTCTATCTCTTTCTCTCTCTCCAGTTAATGGACAAAAAAATCAATGTGCATGTACTTTGATTTTTCTCTCTCTCTCTCTCATCAACAAAGAAACAGGAGACTAGTTTTGGCAAATGACCATGATTTATTGAGCATACACATTAGTCATAGATATGACACAGATAGCATAAAAATCCAGTAAACTGTAATATAACATCACACACAAATTAAATAACACAGACACACAAATATAAGTCACAACAATGCAGTTATTATAATTACAAATGCAACAAAAACACACTTTGTAGAAAATAAAATTGTACGACGCAGCTTTGTTGTAATTTCAAAAGTGACGATAATTCAATACAACAAACTTAAGGGTAAAGTTGATTGGATAACTGAGTTTGTTATTTTTTGAAATAATTAATTGGTGATTTTGATTGGTTGAGGAAACCCCTGATAGGTGGCGTTAGCATTTGAACCAAATGATGGGTTAGGACTGGCCTTAGCGTTATGAAATTTATTGGCTATAAATTAATGGCTGAACATAAACAAATTAAAGATGAGGAGCTACAAAATAAAAACCGGTAGAGATGGAACTGGTTATTTATGACAGAAATTAATACATAAAAACAAAGTTTAATCATACTGAAAAAAAAGACGAGCCCAATTTTGTTCTATTTTCTCCTTCAGCTGGTAAATGTATTTTATCCTGAAGTACCTTACTTCAATTTATGTAACTTTTAAAAAATGCAAAATTCTTTTGCCAAGTGAGTTATATTTTGATAAGCGTGTTAATGTGACTGTAGTCATGCCAGTTTTCCACAGTAATATGAATACATAGTTTGTAAGTTGTGTTTTTATTGGGAGTTACTTTCTGATTGTTATACTAAGTTTTCTTTCAACTACTGAGTAGTAAGATTTTGGCAATGAACATTGTCATATGATAAGTAAATGAGTATTGTTTGATGTATTTCATTTCATTTTATGCATATTTTCTATTGAAAAACCCCCCACAAATTTCATATTTTTTATCCATTAAAGTGACAGGGTCACATGCCAGAGCAAATTTCAATTGGGTCTTTAAATTAATTCAAACGTAATTGATGAGATTTTCCCTATAACCTTTAGTCTTTAGATAAAGTTGTCACTTAATTGTTCTGTAAAACATGACTATTTGTATGTGCATGATGTACATGTATATAGATTTGTTACCTGGGTATTCACTATGATCTTATATTACAGGTGTGTGGCCTGTTTGACCTGACCCTAGAAGACATACAACAGTACACACAGACAGGAGACAGGAAATCCAGCCTCCCTCTCATCACTGACCACCTACAGGTGCTAATTATAGCTTATGTTCCTTGTATTGTCCCATAATATAGGTCATCTAAAATTCATAGTGCTCTTACCATGATCAAACATTCTGTTATTGCAAATGTGATGCAGAAAATTACTTGGAGAGTGGAATGTGGAATCATTAAAATTTGTTTGTGGCCAATTTTCATAAAATTGTTTTAAGTTTTCAAAGGTTCATTAGGACACAATTTTGTCATCTTCCCTATCCAAGAATTTTTGGTCTACTCTACTCCCCTGCATACTGTGGAATCATTAAATTTCGTGGGGGCCAAATTTCGTGGATGGCTTAGATTTTACAGGTTTGTGGGGACGTAATTTCGTGTATTCTTATATATCTACAAAAGGAAATATGACTTTATTACCCTAATTTATCAATTCGTGGAGGATGTTATTTCGTCCATTAGAGGTACCCACGGATTCCATGAAAATTGAGCCACCACGAAATCTAATGATTCAACAGTAAGTGTTCTGTGGGTAGCGGAGTGGCAAGGAAATTTTTGGCAAGGGAAGATGTAATTTTTTTTATTTACTTGTATGCTATTGTTAACAAATAATGTGATATACAGTTCAGTGGGTGAGGGGGGCCAAGGAAATTAAGCCACCATAAATTTAATAACTCCACATTTTAGTCCAATGAATCAGATTAATTGACAATATGACTGATTGAATATCTCCTTTCTGTCCATCTATCTGTGGTCTGTCTGTCAGTCAGGGGTGTGACTGAAATCCATCATGTTGAAAAATAACTGATTATTGTCATTCCTACTAATTACATAATGTACATATCTTTATTATTATTGTAAATATGAATTGTTTTATCATAATTCCATGCCCAAGTTAATTCTTCCAACTCATTAACTGCAGTTATAATGAGATATAGTACTTACACAATCCTGCAATAGTTCCTTGTGTAGAGAAACATCTTGGCCCACAGTTGAAACCAAAATGAATAAGTGAGCCGCATAAATCAAACAGAATGATTAAGTGCACCAAAACTTACCAATTTATTAAAAAATGATGAAATAGCTATTTTAATTTCAGAGGTCGCTCAATATTTTAAACAAAATTCCAAATAGTATGACCTTTTTTCATCATTGTTAAAAAAAATGATGAAAAAAGGTCATTACTTAAAATAAGTTTTATGATTAGAAATCATCATTTTTCAATATTTGCCCCTGACTGACTATCAGTCTAAATGTGCCCCATTCTGGTTCCTATGAGCTTAGTCATAGTTGTGGCACAATTTTTGCTGTATCATATATTGTATCCATGTAAACTAAAGACAATTTGAAATCATTCAATATTTATTTCAACCTATTATTATTGACTAATGTTGCTATTCATTACTTAATGCATTCCAAATTCATGTCAATTCTTCTAATCAAATATATTGAGACAGAATGGGTAATATTTACTGGTGTGAAGTTGTTCCTACTATATCACGTATTCTCTTGTGTGTAGCAGTTTGTATTTCGTGCCATGGATCCTGTGTGATCAGTGACTGTTGGTATGAGTATAGAGCAGCCTGGAGGTTCCCTGTGATCTGTTGACAGATCCCCAGGATCTCCCAGGAGATGTCTTTGTATATATCATGTACATACAGTCCCTGATCATGGTGGACTAGGACCTGTAGCTCATCTAGAGCTGCGTGTGATAATGTTGTATCAATGTGTCTGTAACACAAGAACTCTAGGAAGTGTAACATTACAAACACTGGGATATTTAATAATGTATAATGGCTGTTCTGTAGAGCAGACTGTTGTTCTGGTATTAGTTCACTGATATAACAGATTTCATTGTTCAGTTCGATATCTGTTGCTACAGCCTGTCTGATCTTTGTAGACCAGGACTGTCCCCCTACAGCCTCAGTATACCTCTCTCTGTCTACATGTTCCCTATACATCAGATATGGCTGTGCTAACTTGACTTTTGTCATCTCTATAACAGGTAAAGCTTCCATGTATCTGAATGTCTTGTAATAATACATGGCAATATACAACATGTCAGATACACATCCAAACTTGGCTGCTAATTTCAGCATGTGACAAGACATTTTGTCTGTAATGTACATCTGTTTATTGGAACCTGTGTTAGAGTACATGCTGTGTAATTTAAATGCAGTATTCTGAAATAAGGAAGCTGTAAGTCTCTGTAACGCAACAACCTGATATTGTGTCAGGGGTGTCTCTATAAACTGTTCCATTGTGTGTATGAATTTGGTAAGGCCACATAGGTCGTTTTGAATTTTGTGGACATGAGAGGTCTCCCTGATAAGTTGTAAATCATGGCAAAATTCACACTTTATTGTACTTTCATCTGTACAAATAGAAAGTCTAGGATTGTACAGGACCTTAATGATATAGGACCTGATAGAGGAAAACTGTAACAGACAGGCCAGACCTTTCTTGTACAATTCATGTAACTGTAGGAACAATCTGTTTTGTGCTGAGCCATGGACCTTTGTCAGAAACAGGTTGTTTTGTGGGATGAAAAAGTTTGGACAAACTCCCTCATACACCCATCTAAGGAGGAGTTTAAAGCAAACCCAGAAACCGGCCAGCAGATTTTGTGGACACCAGTGAGGTAGTGTGTTTTGTTGAATCGCCCAGAAAACTGTTGTCTTCATGTGATAGGAACACAACAGTTTATTGGTTTCCTCTGATTGTTGATTCATTACATCTTTTAAGAAGAGTTTTAACAATCCATAAGTCAAAAACTGACAGTGGTTCATTGATGAAACAAGTTTGTATTCTGCCTGAGAGAAAGAAACTCTCCATTCTTCATGTTCTTGAGGTCCTAATGGGTGTCCTATTGCTACAAAGTGGCATCCATTTCTGACAATATCACTGACAACTTCAGGATCAGGCCATGAATGACATCTGTCTTTCCATGAGGAGGCAGATGCAGGCCAAAAGTCACTGACAAAACAGAAGGCAGTGTCATATTCCATCCCTCCCACTTCACCACTACCACAGGGTCCATGTACAGTAGAATTAGGAATTACTATAGAACAAGTTAACTGTCTTTGTATAGAACTAGATATATAGACTCTGTCATTCATTCTGACACATGCTGAATGGACTTGTCTGATTGTTGTTGGAGTCAGTAACTGAAGTAGAGTGAATCCTGGTGGACTCTCAGTACTGACGGAGAGAATTAAGGTTGTATTGGCTGTGTTGTAAGACTCAGACTGAGACATGTCCATGATCACTCGGTGGTTCTTTCGCCAGTACATAACGTCCAGATCTGATCCCTTCAGTCTGAAACCTTCTCTTCTACTTCCACTCACCATCACCACGGTCCCATTATTAAGTGTCGCTTGTCTATTCACCATATCCCTAATGTTCTCCATCTCCCTCCTGATAGTCACCCGTTGTGAGGTCCCCACTATATCACACATTCCCACAAAGACTGCCTCTGATATCTGCTCCAGTCCCTCACATCTGTCATTAATAATATGAATATTTTTAAAATTTTAAGATGTTAAGATAAATTTTGGTTTTTCATTCACATTTTCACATCATATTAGTCTGCTATTCCAAGTGGATAGTAGATTTTAATATAGTCAAAGAACTGAAATATTGACATTAATTCAAAAGTTTAAGCTTGTAATATTTTAAATATGTCAATCAATCATCCATCCTCCCAATATCAGGGGACATTAGTCCACTCATAGCTGACATTGTGACTCACAAACGCTGACTCTGACATGTGCTGCAGTCCCTCACATCTGCCATTATCAACAGGGAAATATTGAAGTTAAGATAACATTTGTTTCTCATTCACCTTTAATTATATATTTCATGGTAATTATACCCCCGCTCCGAAGGAGAGGGGGTATACTGTTTTACCCTTGTGTGTCTGTCTGTCCGTCCGTCCGTCCGTCCGTCCGTCTGTCTGTCTGTCCGTCCGTAACAAAAATTTCTGTCGCATTTATCTCAGCAACTACTTATTGCAGATGCTTGAAATTTTAACACAGTGTTTGTTAAGGCATGCCATATCGTGGGATATATTTTTGTACCAATCGGACGTCAACTTCCTGTTAAATGATGAATTTGCTTATTTTTTAACCAAAATTTTCAAACAAATTTTCGTCAAAGATTTCTCAGCAACTGTTTATCGCAGATGCTTGAAATTTTTACACAGTATTTGTATATGCATGCCATATCATGGGATATATTTTTTTACCAATCATACGTCAACTTCCTGTTAAAAGACGACTTTGTTTATTTTTAGCAAAACTTTTCAAACAAATTTCCGTCAAAGAATTCTCAGCAACTGTTTCTCGCAGATGCTTGAAATTTTTACACAGTGTTTGTATAGGCATGCTTTATCGTGGGATGTATTTTTGTACCAATCAGACGTCAACTTCCTGTTAAATGACGAATTTTTTTTTATTTTTGCTAAAATTTTCAAACAAATTTCCGTCAAAGAATTCTCAGCAACTGTTTCTCGCAGATGCTTGAAATTTTTACACAGTGTTTGTATAGGCATGCTTTATCGTGGGATGTATTTTTGTACCAATCAGACGTCAACTTCCTGTTAAATGACGACTTTGCTTATTTTTTAACCAAAATTTTCTAACAAATTTTCGTCAAAGATTTCTCAGCAACTATTTATCGCAGATGCTTGAAATTTTTACACAATATTTGTATAGACATGCCATATTGTGGGATATATTTCTGTACCAATCGGGTGTCAACTTCCTGTTAAATGACGACTTTGTTTATTTTTAGCCAAAATTTTCAAACAAATTTTCGTCAAAGAATTCTCAGCAATTATTTATCGCAGATGCTTGAAATTTTAACACACCATTTGTTTTGGCATGCCATATTGTGGGATATATTTTTGTATCAATCGGACGACAACTTCCTGTTAAATGACGACTTTGTTTATTTTTTGCCAAAATTTTCAAACAAATTTTTGTCAAAGATTTCTCAGCAGCTATTTATCGGAGATGCTTGAAATTTTTACACAGTGTTTGTTAAGGCATGCCATATCGTGGGATATATTTTTGTACCAATCGGATGTCATCTTCCTGTTAAATGAGTACAGTGTACTTTGTTTATTTTAGCCAAAATTTTCAAACAAATTTTCCTCAAAGATTTCTCAGCAGCTATTTATCGCAGATGCTTGAAATTTTAACACACTATTTGTTAAGGCATGCCATATTGTGGGATATATTTCTGTACCAATTGGATGCCAGCTTTTCTGTTAAATGTCGACTTTGCTTATTTTGCATATTCACATCAGAGCGGGGGTATCCTAGTGAGCATTTGCTCACAGATATCTTGTTTTTTCCGATAATTAATAGAAATGGACTGTTGTTCCTGGCTATTTTATTAAAGTAAGATTTGAGTAGATGGAACATCTTTGCTAGCCAAGGGTTTACAATCTACTTCGCTCCTCTACAACCCTAGGCCAATTTAGACTATTTTTTAGAATTCAAGAAAACGAATTTGATTGGATGCGAGCATAGTTGCTTGCAAAAGGTGTAACTAAAATCTGCAATCAAGTTATTTCTTGAAGAACAAGAATATATCAAAGTGAAATACTACATAAAATTAAAAACAATTAACACAAATAGACATGTTAAATGTATTTCACGGATATATGAGTAAGCTAGGAAAGAAAAATACAATTTAAATATTTTTCTTCGCTTGTGAATTTACACTTCTTCTTTTTCTTTTGTGTTATTTAGTATTTCCAATATAAACAAATCATATTCCATGACAAATAACAGCAATGGCGACGCCCACAAAAATTGACGTGTGTAAGGTATGCTGCCTAACTTTAGATAAAAAATCAAAAAGAACAATTTTTTCTACAACTTTTAATGTGTTGCAGCAGTTGATTGAAGTATTAGGTTATATTCAGAAACAAAATGACAGTTTGTCCTCTTACATATGCAGTTTCTGCTTTGTAAAGTTGAACAATCTAAGTAAAATAGAATTTGATCTTATGCACAAAATCGAGGCACTTGTCAGTGATTAGTGTGAGATCAAAAACTTAAGACTCTGGGGGAAAAGATGAATGTTACATTTTTGCCAGTCAGAAAAACATGGCCAAATACATAATGAATCAAAGCACTGAGAGTACTGAAAGACGGGGTCTTGAAAGTTTGAATTTGTAATTGTACTGAATTTCCTCGAATATGCTTCCAAAATTTATGAGTTTGAATGAGTTGTTACAATCTATGTTAATTCGGCTTTTTTGCAATTGTCTGATACTTGATGTTTAAATTTTACTCAATCCCGGCCTTCATAATTGTAGAAATTTGACACAACGGTATATTATGTAAAATAAGACCCTGAGGAAAAATTTTAAAAATTGCTATTCACCGGGAAAATCGAACAACTATATCAAAGTAGATAATTTTAATTATTAGATTTATTCAATTTTGGGATCCAAGGGAAAATCCACAAGTCGGACGGTATCCGTAATAAAAGTTTTAGAAAACCCTTAAAACTCTAAAACTGCTGAATTTACAAAGTGAACATTTGTATACCGATAACAAACACAGGCACCTGATGTTAGAAATATTTTTTTACAATAAGATTCCAAGAACCTAGACAATAAAAAGATTTGTCACGGTCGCCATTTTGAATTTTAAGACCGACTTATCTGACACAATTTTCTTCATTTGCGATTCATGCAAAATTAATTGGTAAAAATAAATCCGATCGCCGCTAACTACCGTATTTTCCCGACAACTCGTCGATGCGGACGACTCGTCGAATTGTCCATTCTTAGCCAAAATTTTAACAAAATCCTATGATTTCTACAAAGTCGCTTGCATTTTAAACAATTCCCGATATTGCGTGTTATGCAAAACTAAACTTACTTTGTCAGAAATATTTTATTCCCAAGCATTAAAATAAGAATCAACTCTGACTATCGCCAGTGTATTCGCCATTACGTAACCAGCCACCTGTTGACTCGGCGCGTGGTCAATGTTTGTTTAACAATTTCCGGTGTCATAGGCATGCACCTGTCTCGTGTCGGACTTCAAAGGGGGATCTCAAGTGCAGAAAGCTTAGCAATTACTATGATTTGATGAAACTTGTTTACTTTGTATCCAGTAATGCAGTTACACGCTATTGTTTTACATAGACACTGTTAGAAATAGATCGATCATTTGTACGACTTGATAATGACGATATACGACATACATACGTTTACGTTATCTAACAATAATCAAAGAATTGGACAATAATTAATCAATGAACTATAATCACTCTTATAACGGTACTCTTTATATACACAGGGAGTGAAATTGCCGTAAAGATCTCAGCCTTAGGGCAAGATTATTAACACAACCGGTGTCAGCCTATTGTATAAGCAGTAGTATTGATAATTGCCGATTACGTATTTTAAGATTGAATTTGACCATTAAATATTTCTGATTTATACTTTCCACTAACAACTCTTTACAAATAAATTAATTAAATTAAAAAAAACATCCCCCGGACCTACTGCAATATTTTCTTCCATTCAAACTTGGTTTCAATTTTACTGCGCAATGTTATCTTCCTACTAGTGATACATAGAACAATGTGACGATGTGTTTATAAAAACGGAACGGTAAAACTTTTAATTGATTCAAGACAATGTAAAAAATTTTATAACTGTTGTTATTATTATGTATTTAAGTGTTGACAGATGAGTGAAAATGATAATTATTAAAGATAACAGTGAATTCAACAACGTAATTTTCAATCACACAGCCAACTCAAGATGATTAAAACCAAGATTTTTAATGCTATTTTTAAAAAATTTCTGACTACGAGACTAACTCGCCATTAAACTTCTCATTGTTTAAACCCCTGGCACACTGGAGCTGCGTCCTCACGGCGATCCCACTGCGTAATTGAATAATTTAAAATGCCATGATAAACGAACTAGGGTCTTCTACAGCGCCGTAACAACGCAACGGCATCTTCGTTCGCCACGGTGGGATATCCTAGCCTAAAACATTTTAGAACGCCATGCGACAGCACGCAATTTGAACATCCACAAAGTATGCGCCGTGGCTCTGTGTTCCGATAAATACGGTGTAGAAGTTGAGTAAGGTCGCCATGACAATGCCATAAAGTCCTCAACAGCGCATGTGCACGCAGTCAGCGCGCAGAGCACGCTGTGGACGCACGGTAAAAACTCCTAGCACGTCATGAGCGCTTGGCAGATACATGTACCCAGCGAGAGGGCAGTCATTCGCCAAGTAGAACTTTGTGAACATAGTTAGGAACTCTGTAAGAACGCCTCAGTCACCATCAGAATGCCGTGATATTTTCACTTGTAAAATTTTTAGATAAGATTGTATATTTTTTCTGAATTTTCCTTGCGATCCTACGGCGATTCCATGAATTTTACAACGCCGTGAACACGCCCTGGGAACGCAACCTGGTGTGACAGGGCCTTAAAGAGTTTTCAAAACAATTACACAAACTGTGTTCGACAAATAGTTTTTCTAATAGATTTTCTTCCTGTCTTTATACAGGCTTTCAATCACAACACGTTTTTATAACAAAAGCAGAAGTGAAATTTTAGTCATTAGTCATTAAAATCGTTTGACCCTAAATCATATAAATTTTCATCTTGCAGCAACAACGGAAGACCTACTTGTGGCTTTGCCACAAGCTCTGCTCTAGTTATTTTTTTGTTATTCTACCGAGGGCCATATGGCAAAATATCTTTTGAACGCCCATTGTTGCTCAGGTGAGCGATGTGGCCCCATTGGCCTCTTGTTTTATTTTCTAAATAGAATTTTGTTTATATGCAGAGGACCTAAAAAGATTTAATGCGTGTTTTTATAGTACATATTTACTGAAATGCAGGAAAACTTTCTGCACTATTTTCTTACTTAATTAAGGTGTTCTACTGAGCCTTCTGGTTTGAGACTTTGGCTGACAGTAAACCAATAGACAGGGTCACATGACCCCATCTAAAAATCAACAGTTACAGATGCTAATGATGAACATCAGAACTTGAGTGTTTGAAAAGAGGAACCACACATTCGCCAACTCCATGAAGTTGAAGATGGTTAAACACAGTACATAAAACTTTATATTCCAATTTTTATCAACGTATATTTATGACCAAATATGTTATGATAATATTTTGTTGTTGTTATGTTTCCATCTGTAGTTTAAAGATCACCTGAGCAGACAGCTCAAGTGAGCTTTTCTGATCAGATTTTGTCTATCGTCGGTCTGTTCGTCTGTAAACTTTTCACATTTTCAACAGCTTCTCAAGAACCTCTGGGCCAATTTTAACCAACCTTGGCAAAGGGGATTCAGTGTTGTGAAAATTAAGGATCACACTCTTTTACAAGGGGAGATAATAAGAAATTATTGAAAATTTTTGTGAAATTTTGAAAAATCTTTTTCTCAAAAACCAATCAGCCAGGAAACTGAAACTTATCGGCAGGTCTCTTTACACCAAAATTTTACAATTTTTGCCTGTGTATAAATAATGCGAGATACATCTGAATTTTGAACTACATTGCTACAATTTGTAAGATTACTATGCAAGCATCCCCAAATAATGTAGATTCTGAATTGTTAAAATTGTGAGGAGGCATCCTCAGGTAGTGTAGATTCAAGTTTGTTCAAATCATGGTCCCCAGGGGTAGGGAGGGGCCACAAGAGGGAGATCAAGTTTTACATAGGAATATATAGAGAAAATCTTTAAAAATCTTCTTCTCAAAAACTATCAGGCCAGAAAAGCTCAAATTAAAGTGGAAGCATCCTCTGGTAGTGTAGATTCAAGTTTGTTCAAATCATGGTCCCTGGGGGTAAAGTGGGGCCACAATTGGGGGGATCAAGTTTTACATAGGAATATATAGAGAAAATCTTTAAAAATCTTCTTCTCAAGAACTATTAGGCCAGGAAAGCTCAAATTTGAGTGGAAGCATCCTCAGATAGTGTAGATTTAAATTTGATCAAATCATGGTCCCCGGGGTTAGGGTAGGGCCACAGTTAGGGGATAATTTTTTTTACAGGATTATATAGAGAAAATCTTTAAAAGAAATATCTTTTTAAAACTATTTGGCGTGTAACTATCCTCAAATAATGTAGATTCAAGTTTGTTCAAATCATGATCCCTGGGGGTAGGGCGGGGCCACAGTGGGGGATAAATTTTTATATATAGAGAAAATCTTTAAAAGTCTTCTTTTTAAAGACTATTTGGCCAGAAGAGGCATCCTCGGGTAGTGTAAGTTCAAGTTTGCAAAATCACTGTCCTTAGTGATAGGGCAGGGCTGTGATGGCGGTTTGAATTTTTACATAGGAATAAATATAGAAAATCTTTAAAAATATTCTGGGAAAGTTTTTGGTCCAAAACTCAGTACTTAAAGTGAAAGCACAGGTTATGCAGATTTAAGTTTGATGAAACCATGATTCCCTGGAGAAAAGTGGGGCCATGAAATTGGGGGGGGGGGGGTATATAGGAATAGAGAAAAATCTTCTTACAGGTACAACAACAAAAGTGGCTTGGTATTTACCAAAAAAGAAAAAGGTGGAGAAAAATTGGCAGATTTTCAATTTTTTTTAGCAAGATCTACTGTACTCAGTTGTCAAGATAATTTGATACTGTAATGCTAATTTAATCAGAATTAAGGCAATTGTTGCTCAGGTGAGCGATGTGGCCCCTGGGCCTCTTGTTTTAAACATTACACATTACATCCAATTTCATGAAAATGTGTGCCAATTACACTCAATTATACTATCCCTGACAAGTAATTGATATGACAGATTTGTTTCTCATGACAGTTAGAAATTATGTCTTTCTGAGAGAATAACATTTGAAAGAACAAATCAGCATCCTGTCACCCAGATGTCATAAATTAGATAGATTTCAAAACACTTTGTCTACCTATTTGTTTTTCCAAAGAATTAAAATCAACAAAAATCATATGCAAATTCTAAGGAATATTACAATTTTGGAACATGTTAGAACATTAATATTCACTTACATTCTTTGGGGAAAGGGCTCCATTGTGGAAGTAAACTACATGTACATATCTGTTGACATTTATATGCTATTTTGGGTGTGGAAATTTTTATTTCTAATTGCATTGTGTCTATTTTATTGTCTCTGATTTGTTAGAGGCTAATTAATTCATTGCATATGCATTAACCCTTAGGTTGATATTTGATGATTGGATGTTAAGGATTTTAGATGAGCTCTGTACATAGAGATTTGCAAAAATGTTCAAATTCCAAGCTGAAATAATTTGATTAATTTTATTAATGAATGATAGTTTATAGCAAGATGTTTAAAACTTTAAGGCAGATTTGATGTTAAAGTTGATATATATATATACAAATATACAAACTCTCAAGCTGGGAAATAAAGCTTTTATTCTCAGGCTGACTTTTTTTCTGTCCATCTGTTTTCAATAAATTTAATATCATAGCTATACAAGTCATGTTTTAGAGTGAAATTTGAATTTTTGAAGCATGTTTAACAATGGTAATTAGTTTTTGTTAGCAAAGCTGTCCGGTTTTGTTTAAACTTGCTGTGTCTTGTTATCTCCGGCTTTCCCTAAAAGTGGGGAACATTAATTTGAGTCTGTCCATCTGTCTTTCATTCTGTATGTGTGTAAAACAATTGTGTCTTGATGATATCTTAAAAATTTCTGCATGAACTTTAATATCTTAACACCCTATGGCATAGAGAAGACCCTAAATTTCAATGATACACTCGTCTTACGATAAGATATGTACCTTGATACAGAAAATATGATACAATACTTATTGTGATACTCTTGATGTGTCATATATCTTGTGATTTCTGCACTCTCAACAGTTCAGTAATATATTGTCTCAAATGAGATGTAATGAATTTTCCAATTGAAAGCAAAATTTTTAATTAATGGGGTGAGATTACAGACCTTTTAACTTTAATTTTGCACATTAATATCTTGTGACCAGAAGACAAATGCAGTGCATGAGTGATGCCATTTTATGCAAGTTGCCGTTTAATGCGAGTTGCCATATATGCTTGTGTTCCTCAATTTGTATGAAATATCTGTTCAAAACAGTGCTTGCATGTATAGACACTAGATATGGGAACTTCTTTCTTCCGTTCACAAAACCCAAAATGCTACCTTATTAGGGATAAATGTGATACACTGCATCAGGGAGCAAAATTAGATGTATGCACCATGTTTTTCAACTAAGAAAGCCATATTTGAAATATGATTTTAAAACCAAATGGGGCGAAAAACATTTTTTTGGATCAAGAATGCTTAACCGTGGTATAGTGTGAAGTTTTCGTGAATCGAACGGTAGCATAATTTTACTGTGATATATCATCTCACAGTTAATCGTTGCACATTAAGAAGACCTCCATTTATTTTGAGGTTGTTAAAAGGTCAATCATGATAATAAATTTCTACATCCCTCTGTGTGTAATTACACTTTCATTTCCGCACGATAAGTTTAAAGAAAGTCTATCGTTATTTACACAGTCTGCATATAACATACACTATTGTCTGAATATCACTATATTGCCTGTAGAAAAAAAGACATTAAGAACCTAGTCCCTTATTAATTTTTAGCTCACGGAGACAAAGTCAGGGGGAGCTTATACCATACGGCATCCAGACCTGATTTGGTCAAGTTATTATTTTCATGGTTCTATTTGTCGTTAAATTTCTCGAGCTCGTGTAGTCAAGTTACATCATAATGTATGCGTAAAATCATCAGTTTATGATAGACAAATTGAGTTATATGTGGTGTTACAGGTTTTACTTATAATAAATAACGCCTGTTGAGGGTTCGAATATTAATTTATTGTGGACACAGTGACAGTGAAATTAAATGATAGAGAGCCCTGCAAATATAAAACAATAATCCTCATGCTATGATAATTAACTTAATTTCCATCTAGATTTGAATTATCACATAATATCATAGCGATATCATAATTCATAAACATATTATATATTTACATAAAGCAATTAAAGGGAGGTAACTCTTACATACACTATGTATATGAGTTTTGTGATAAACCCTATTATTATTATTAGGGTTTTCCGTTTTTCAACGGAAAACCCTTCTGTTATTCTACTGTTTCTTATTATTTTTTTTTTTTTTTTCCCGCAAATTTTGTGCACGAGATTTCTCGAAAATTTTTTGTCTGATTGCTATGAAACTTTCAGGGTATATAGATGATATTAATATCTCTAGACTTTTTTTTCAAATTTTTAAAATTCACTTCCGGTTATGAGTTATTGCCCTTTAATTGAAAATTGTGGGGTCTTTTGTCCAGAGTTGATCTCGGGAACTACAGATGATACATGCATGAAATTTGGCGAAATTGTCGGTAACATTTTATAGTTTTGCTGGCGTGAAAATTTTGGTAATTTCTTTGTTAGTTTTTGAGCTATTTGTCGCCAAAGTTTAACATTTTTTCAGAGCTGAAATTTTGTTGCTTTTTGTATTATAACCTTTAAACTAAAAATATTTTGTTAATACATATAGAACAAAAGTTGTTTAAAAGAACGAGAGCTTTCATTTGAAATTAAGAAAAAAGGGCTGGCCCCTATAATTAGGGGTCAGCAGCTCATACACGTATTTTTCTGATAGCAAAAATCGTTATCATTTTATGAAAAAAAATTAATTCAGTTATTAAATAATGTCATTTGGTATCAAATTAAACAACTTCTGTGCTATATTTTTTTCAAATTTCATAAAACAAATATGTGAGAATCGTACATGAACGAGTTAATATGTCTACATAGACACACAAGCGAACAAATGCCACATTAAGGCCCAGACATTTCCTGCATTACGTTGTATTGCGTCTTAGATAAATTGTTGTGATTCAATTTCATTTTTTTCATCTATATCATTTATGAATTCAATGAACACACATTATTTAAACGTTCTTATCTATGTGCAACTATTTGTCGGGGCGCCCCTGTTTGTACCCCCGCGCGCGCACCGAATGGAAACAGTAACGAACAGCATTGTAGAAAAGAGAGAGCCGTAATGCAGAAGAGAAGTTGTGTATTCTATGAACATGCACAGGGAACAATACAACATATTTGTTTAAGGAGGATATTTTCTCGTGTGAATCGTTTACGAGGAAATTCTGACAGCCACACATCTGTCGACGATCAGCCGTTGATAAGCTACGAGTAATAAAGGAGAAAAGATGGACATTAAAGTGTGTGATTTATGTGGATGTTACTGAAGAAGGTGAGGCTTTTACTCCTTTTAAAGTTTCTTGTTAACTGGTTAAAATTTAGTATATAGTATAGATGTACATGTAAGTACGTGCACACTGTTAAATGTTTTTGTTATGGTGTGGGTGTTTGTTTACTAACGTGTAATTTTTACATGTTTCATGGATGTTTAGACTCGCTCGAGGTTCATGGGGGACTGGAAAGGGTAACTGAATTTATCTATTTTAAAAAAGTAACAGATTGTGAATTTTCAACTCAAAATTCAAAGCAGGGTCTAATTAGAAACATATCATATATTCTTGTACAGAAGACTCCAAATGTAGTCATGAATACCCTGTAGACATAACTTCAAGACTTCAGAGTTAAAACATGACTTTAATATCTTTATGATGCCGATCATTGTATCATTAAAGAGGTTTAGCAGACCAACGGGTACCCGGTACATGTACAGTACTTGTACATGTAGGTTACAAGTTAGAACTATGCCTACCATTCTACCAGTTCACATAATTTTTCTTGTTTAGCAGTTATGATGTGTACTTAAATTGTCCTTGTTAATGTTTTAAACGTAATTTTTAAGGCGTCGAGCTAATGCTCGACAGCCTTCTAGCGATCGTCTGGATTGGCAATCGTCCAAATTCACGCGCTGCACCGCCTTTTAAATGCACATAAGAAATAAGTTCTTTAAAGTATTAAACGTATTTCAAGATTTTTATTCCATTTATCAAACTAAATTGTGTACAAAAAAACCAACTTTGCCTACCTGGTTATTGACAACTCATTGCATAAGTATAAATGTGTATAATCAAGAAATGGCGGATGAATACAATCAGGTGTAAACATTCACTAAATATTATTTTAGTTTATCGCTTACATTTTAATTGGAGAGCGTGCCCGATAGAAATAAAATTTGCGATGTAAATTTATTTGTTATCGGGCACGGTCTCCAAAATAAATGTAAGCGATAAACGTATCTAGTGATTTTGTTGCTCAAAATAAACACGATAATGCAGTTGATCTGGTCGAGCATTTTAGATAGCACGTGTTGTGGATTTGTTTGTAAACAACAGTATGGTACCATAGGGAATCTTATTTCAAACGGGAATTGAAATAAATAAAAGTATGTTTTATTATTATAATTAGGGACATACTGTTAATGTATTCAAATCATGAACCTGTGAAAATTGTTTAAAGAAAATAATTTATTTTTAAACTTTGAAATTTCTTCGAATTTTGTAAACATAATGAGTTATTGAATTGTAAAAGCACCAATACCTATTTTATATGAAAATAAACTTATTTTTGTTTTTAAAGCAGCATAAAACATAATTCATATACTTCTCTATTATTTGTCTAAAATTATTTGATATACGACTATTAAATTAACAGAAATTCATTGATATCATTCTATATAAAAGAAAAAGTCAGTTCGACGCCTTTGTGGCCGTTCCGGCCTTTGATTTATTCTCTTTTTTTAATCTGACTACTGGCAGTACTGGTGTGCGAGCAGTTCTCGCCGAGGACCATTTCTCGCTGGTGCACTGTTACATCATATTTTCGTATATAATTTTATGTGTTGATAAAATGACGTAACAATGCACTGGTGAGAAATGGTACTCGGCGAGAACTGATCACACACCAATATTGATTAATTACAGACAAAAACTGAAGGTTGCGAGTGTTATTTTTTATTGAACAACATTGTTTAAAATAATTCTTTATATATGTGACGATCAGAACGTTTTGAATACCAGTGCCATATAGCTCAGTTGGTAGAGCACCTGACTAGAGATTCAGGGGGCCCAGGTTCAAATCCCGGTTTGGTCCTTCATTATTTCTCCCATCCTGTTACAATATTGGTGTTGTGACCAACCCCTGGAACTAACAGGTTAACTCGATCCTGCCAGGGATGATCTTTGAGGTGAAGATCATTTAAGGGGGAGGAATGTGACGGTCAGACTGGTTTGAATACCGGTGCCAGATACATATAGCTCAGTTGGTAGAGCACTTGACTAGAGATTCAGAGGGCCAGGTTTGAATCCCACTTTGTTCCGTCGTTATTTCTCCCATCTTTTACATATACATGTATATCAGATATATGACAGATGATTAAGGTCATCACATGTTTTGCAAGATGCAATAAGTGTTAAAAACCTTTACTTTACAACAGAATACATTTAAGTGAATATTTATGTTTCTTGTTATTATTTGGTGTGGTTTTCTTGACAGTGTCGCATAAACAATTTACCCGCTCCTAAAACACAAACTTTCTTTTTGTGGATTCAGCTTACCGCTGATTGGCTGCTGTTGCAGCAGACAAATAAGATATGCACGCACAAAACACAATGAACTTATCAGAGAATGAGTTGAGTTTATTTAAACTGTTGGAATTTGGGTATTTTTTTTTAAAATGTATACCGGTACTTGTGACAAAACATATATGTAGTACATGCAGCTGTAGCTTTATGAAGAAAATTTTGGTTAGACCATATATACCTATCATGCAAGTAAATGATATTTACAAAAAACTTGCAATTTATGGCGCACGAAATATACGCTAGTTTTATAAAGATTGACATACATGTAATGTACCACATTCTGTGAAAAATAATCTATTAAAAATTCTTCATTAAGTTTACTCATACATGTTTTATGCTTATTACATGTAGTATTGTTTTTAAAACATGTAATTCATAAGAAAATAAACAAAAACCCTCGTTAAATTTATGTGCAAAAAAAAAAACACAGGAGAATTGATAAAAAATGGTATACCAGAAGCTAATACCAGTACATGTACTTTGACGCTGTTCGGTGGGTAATATTCCTTTGTAATTTACGAATTGAAATATTGACTGTTGCACTACAAGTACGGTAATAAACTCTCTCTCTCTCTCTCTCAAACTCTCTCTCTTTCTCAATTTGATAAGTGTTTATACCTATGAAAATTTTTTAATATTATATTATGACTTGATATGCAAATTTTTGATCTTGTACTGCCTAAATGTTATGTCATGTATTGGGATATGTCATACTTATTACACTGCATGGTCAGTACACTGCATGGTCAGTGTATTTTTTACAGAAATACTATGCATATGTTAATGTAAACACAGCTATTACTAGTACATGTATGTAAACACAGCTAATTATTTTTTTTATTTATTTCAGCTCAAAACAGACTCTTGATACCACATGGCTTTTACCGGTACCTGTTGATTCTTGTGGGTCAGCTCCTGAGATTAACCTGTCACCTCTATCCACATGCATATTCCTTGTGTTCTACAGACTATTTACCGGTAATTCAAATTAAATCCGATAATGCATGAACAGTAATGGAACTTGAAGAAAGCATCATGCCATGTTGTGGTTTGTGTTTGATAAGAAATTATGAAAACAAAATTAAGGCTGTTTAAAGAAATTCATAATTGCTGTGAAAATTTGTTTTTCAATAAAAGTATACAATTATGATTCCTTTATTTTTTATTTCATAAAGATATTTAGATGTGTTTACATAATTGAAACCCCCCCCCCCCCCCCTCTATTTAATTGTCTGCATTAAGATTACATGTAGGATATGTAAATGTACATTTGACTTTGAAATAACATCTGCTATGATAATTACTTTTGAAATGAACAAGAAACAACCTATTTCTACCTTTCTAAGGTATATATGCATAAAAAAGTAGAAAAACATGTCAAATTTGAACATTTTTCATTGAAATCAACTCTGTCTCCAGCTACCTGGGTGTGTTTGAATTTAATTCTAATTTAAGGCAGATGTCTAACTTGTAGGTTGTAACTTACTGTTTTAGCATGGTTAGAAGGAGACTAGAAATCAGAATAGATTAGATATTCACTAAATATGATTGTTAGCTTACTTTTTTCATGAAAACAAGAAATCACAAGCAGGACAGCTGTCTATTTGTTAATTAAAATGGTAAAAATCATACAATAAACAAATAAAGATCAAATTTTAGAATCATTGATGATTGTTTTCAAATATGCGTGAGAAATGACTCAAGGAAATTGCCACATGTTTCACAAAATTAGGTAAAACATTTCAAACCATGACTTTTTATGAAAATCAAAAGATTTGGGGGTGGGGGGTATACATGTAAGGGTATTTCTAAGTGATGTGAAGCTTTTATCATGATTATATCATGTAGGCATATGTTGTATTGAATAAGGTTTCTTTTTAAAGGTGGTTGAACAAAAGTTGACCTCTAAAAGGTCAGGTAAAGATGTTTTACTATGGAGAACCCTGTAAATCTGTGTTTACTAAAGGAAATTGGAAATGGTGGGTTCACTTAAATGGCCATATTTTTATTAAACCTCAATGGAATTGGCAATATGTGGTATTCTTTTTCTCAGAATTGCATTAGCTTTCTTATTCTAAGACAAACCGTCTTTTAATAAAAATGTTAGTGTACTAAGTTAAAGGTACAAGGAACAGTTTCGGATAAAGTACCGTCAATATTTTTGTAAAATTGAGAGTGACTGTTCTTGAAGGTTTATCATTGTTGCGTAGATTCATGAAATGAATTTTGATGATTATCAATAGTTAGAGGGATGTCTCTTGTTTGAATTGGTAAGCAATATTAAGGCCCCTAATTTTAAGTACATGAGAAGCAGAAATAAATTGTGAAACTTGCGGCTATGACAGTTATGTTGACTTTACAGTGAAATTGAAGGTTACAAACGGGAGGTTATATAACATGAAATGTAGGTGGATGGGATATGATATGCCTATTTAGTATTTACTGGGTATGAGGACAATAGCAAGTTTATTGTCCCCCAAGACAGCAAATATTTAATGAGGCAAAGCCAAGGGAAATAGTTGCTGTGGAATGGGACAATAAACTTGCTATTGTCCGAATAGTCAGTTAATTGGTATTTCATTATACAGAAGAAAACTTTATTTGTCAGCGATGCAGAATTTCTTGATGATAAACAAATTAGAGTTAAATCAAACTTTGTATTTAATGCGGCGATCTTATTAGGTCAGAGGTGTTCCGAGTTTATGGTGATATGGGACACTTCCATGTTGTGACGTATTGTTTATCGAAATAAACAATAAAATAAAGTGTAATTATATAAGTACATGTAGTTTCTTTTCAAAAATGGTCACCTAACTCCTTAGCACAGTGGGTAAGAGGGTTTACTAGGAACCTGTAAGTCATGAGTTCGAATCCCGCTGGGGTTTTTACAATTTTTACCTTTTCAAATATTTTTAAAAGCTATTTTTTGGTTAAATATTGTAAAATTTGTAAATTCTAAACCGGTGAAAAGTTTTCAATTATATAGTACTTTAATCCACATTAATATCGACAGATGTCCCATACCACCTTAAAAAGGAGGGAAATCAAATTCTGCTGATGAATGGTTTTGATGACTATTCACCATGGGCAGATAACATGGATACTATTTTAAATTAGATAAAAAGGCATGTTTATGCGGGCGCCTTCTAGTGATCAATTTGTCTGTCTGTCCATCCGAGATGGCTTGACAGGAGCATAGCTTCTCTCCCCTTGGCCCAATCTGGCTCATACCTCATCCACAGGGTTCCTTTGGTTGAAGGATGTTCAGTGAACTTGAACCATGTTTTTAGGTATAAGGCTAAGGTCATAGCAGAATTATATATATATAATCCTTGTCTGGGGCATATCTTTTTTCCCTTTGGTCTAATCTGGCTAATACTCACAGAGTGTCTCTATGGTTAAACGATGTGCAGTGACCTTGCATGAAATTTCTAGGTAACGGGTGAAGATCATATCGGATCATGCAAAAATCCTTTTTTGAGAGCATATATAATTTCTACTAACCCCTATTTGGCTCAGACTTCACATAAGCAGAGCTTTTGAGGAAAGGGTGTGTAGTGACCTTGAACCTATTTTCAGTGAAAAGAAACTGTGATGGTCATACCAGAATTATATTTTTAAAAATCCTTGTCCGGAGTATGTCTTCTCTCCCTTTGCTCCATTCAGCCTCATACTTCACCCACATGATGCCTTTGTTCAAAATATATGCAATGACCTCGAATGATACTTGTAGATGAAGAGTCAATTAGGTCATATCAGATCACACAAAAATCCATATTTTAAGAGCATAGATATACTCTCCTTTTAACCCCTATTTGGCTAATATTTTACCTTTACAGAGTTTATTGGTTAATGGCGTGCAGTGACCTTGAACCAAGTCTGTCAATGTGAAGGTCATAGCAGATCTTTTTAAAATTAGTTTTAGATAGTAGATTATTTTCCAAATATGCTTAATCTTGGTCAGATTGAACAAAAATGCATGTATGTTAAGGGGAATGAAATTGAATTAAAAGTTCTATGCCAGCTGGAAAAATTTCAAGTTATAGGTCAAGGTCAAAGCAGAATTCTCTGAAATAACATAAGCGGGGCCCTTTGAAATGTTCACCATTTCAATGTTGTCTGGTTCATAGTAATTTTACATAGAAAATATTCACAGAAGTACAGTAAAGTAAACTTTACATCGATAAGTTTCTGACAATTAATGACACAACGAGCACACAGTACAAAGGTCAACCTTTTGAAAAGCAGTGAAGAGGAAAAGTTGCTCAGAATTATGTTTTAAACAAAATTGATTTTTTACATAAATTTTAATTTTGCATTCTGGGTTAAGAAAAAAGATGTTAGTTCAAGGTAAAGTAAACTTGTACCTAAAATGAAGTCAAATTTGTTAAGTCGTACTTAACCACATTGGTTATTTTTGTTAAGTTGTTCTTGAAATGGTTAAGGGTTTTTGGTTAAGTCGTACTTAAAAACATTCGGATCATGTTAAGTTGTACCAAGAATCATTCGATTTTCTTTATCTTTTTGTACTAAGGTTTCTTTGTTCCTAGATTAAGAACTCTGCTTCTTAGACGTACTTCTAGCGTTGCTTTCGACATTAGCGGAAAACCCACTCGTTGCTTTGCAACGAGCTTTGCTCTAGTTATTATTATTATTATTATTACCACTATTTTCTTGTTTTAAAGCAATATACATGTACCGTAAAATGTAACTTAAAAAAGAAAATGTCTATCATTTCATAAAGATGTATGCATACGACCTAATTTAGATATTTTATATTATTACCAGCACACGTTCCGTGGCTATTTTTGTCAATGCTAATACTATCATTATTATCGCATCTATTATATTTTGATTGATAAAATGTTGTTTATATGTTGTATTTAATGACAAGAAAAAATAAAATCTACAAAAAAAAAAAAAAAAACTCTTACATACACTGTATTATACGATATGCACTTCTCCCATAATAATCATAAAAAATAGGTTGCAATTAAAAATATAATAGACACATTATTCATTAGAAATTGTCTCACCATTCTATGGGAATAAGCTTCCTCTATTCATGTAATGATGAGTGTATAATGGTTTATATATCTGTAATTCAATTAACAGAATTATACTAAAAATACTATTTAATTAAAAACATTTACATTGCTCATTTTGAACAATTAGACCAAATATTTGATCATCATAAAAACACTCTTTAAACTGATTAGAAAATCAGTTACTCCTTTGAATAAGAAACAAATATTGACTTTATAATCAATATCTACTAAATAAATCTATAATACTCTTTCATGACACTCATTCACTCTAATTAGTTAAAGTGCTTCATAAGAAATTACTTATTTGCTAATTTATAGAAAAGTACATGTTAATAATATTTTAATACATGGAATATTAGTTAATATGTTACTTACCAGAAAGAGAAATAGTCAGTTGTCAAACTTTATGATGTAGGTCTGATTCTATATAACTGCTACCCTCTGGCTGACCAAACAAAGATTGACAAAACTTGGCGGCAAAATATCATACTCAGATCAACAAACCAACCACAACAACCCTAACAAATATCTGACCAATAAAACTCATGCACACAAATGTTTACCAAATCACTGCCCCTGGGGTATATATACAGGTGTGTAAAGGTACAGGGTGGATCTAAGTGTGTGTGGTGTGTATTTAAAATGTGTGTCAGATTTGGTTGGTTTTATCTTAAAATCTATATACTTAATCTATGTACTTAAATAATATGATATTCATAATATTCATACTATTACAGTGGGTTTGTGTATGTGTAAAAGATAGTCTAAATGAAGACAAACTCAGCGCTCGAAAATATACAAACATAAATCATAGCAAACTTGTAATAGGTAAAACCTTTACACTTCAAAAGATCCAAATAAAAAATTGAGTAAATACATCTTGAGCCTTATATATACAAGTTTACGGTTATAGAACACAATAAACAGACTATATGTTTAAAGAAAACTATTTTTCTGGTCTCGATCACGCCCTTTTCCTTTTTCCCTAATAAATTCTCTAAATTAGCTTGTTTTAAATTTTAGTAAACCTGTCAGAGAATGTGAGTTATAAAAGAAGTGCTGCATTTGCATTTTTAAAGAAAATTTAAGCTTCTTTCAGAGGGCTGGATGGTCGTGGTCATTATTAGGTTATATTTACCTCCAAATGAAGAAGAGTCCTGTATAAGGATAGAAAAATTTCAAAGTTAACTTTTCTAAAAAAAAAAATTCTTTACTAAATGTTTGTTAATGGCCAAAAGTATCATATGTCGAAGTTTAAGGCAGATCTGTTGGTTAATTTTGTTGACCATCAAGCCTCCTTAATTAATAATAGTATTATATAAATAGTGCCTGTTTGGGAGGGTAAGAGTTTAAATTGACACCCCTCGAAACTTATTGTCAACCTCCGCGTCACGTTGGTTGACAATGGTTTTTGAGGGGTGTCAATTTTAACTCTTTCCTTCCCAAACAGGCACTATTTATTTTATTATACTGAATGTCTTAATTATAAAGAAAACTTCACTGCTTTTATATACGAATGACGTGAATTCTATGGTAAACCGTATGCGCATGATTTACGTTCATGTAACAATTTGTTGTCTTACCCGTTGCCAAGTAAATTTTTTTTTTTTTTTTTTTTTTTTTTTTTTTTTTTTTTTTTTTGTGAGTGAATATTTTATTGGCTCAACAATTATGGTACATATATTTTTAGAACATAATTCAAAACGTTTCACAATAGAATAAATGATAAATAGCATGGAAACAGATCAATATACGAGTACTTTGGACATGGAGCTAAAATATTAACATGGATCTAAAATATACATGCATCTTAGTTTTTAACATGGTAGAAAGCATTGATCAGCAATCTTCAAACAATCAAGACAATCCATATAATACTGAAAGACTACAGTTTATAAGTTAACTAATATTGGCTGCCATAATTCGTAAAATATGTGCATTTGATTCTTCGAACAAAGATAATTTTCTTTCGCATGAAGTTTGTTTCTTAGAAAATTTTTAAAAGCAATGAACTCAATTTGTTTGCCAGGAGATTTTGAATGAATTAGATGTATAAAGCATTTTCCAAGTAAAATACAATAATTTAGTGGAACATTTTTTACTTTGTAAATACCAAATATGACATCTTGCATTGTTAAGTGATTGACATTTTCTATATGTTGTTGCCACCAATAAATTAGATCTTTCCAGAAAATTTGTATGCTTTTACATTGGAAATATCTATGATGTATAGTGTCAATTTCATTACAGTTGTCTGTGTTACAGTTCGGACTTGGAATCAATTTCATATTAAAAAGCGACTTGTTGTGTACTATGATTCTGTGTAATATTTTGAGCTGAAGAGATTGTGCGTTAGTTTGTGTGCAACACTGAAAAGGTAAATTAAATATCTTTTTATAATCAGAGACTGGAATTTCTACTTCAAATATTTCTGACCATTTTTGAATACAGAGAGTAATTTCCTTACAACTGTTAATTAAAATCCAATATGCATCTTTACATTTTAATTCACTTAATGGTATAAGTTTTCCTTGAACAGACAAGGAGTGCATTATATTCCCTTCGCTATGGGGAGGATGTGTTTTGTCTTTGACATGTTTTTTCCAGTTATTTGGGATAGAGGAGAGAAGACTGTTGTATTGAAGAAAAGAGGGTTTAAATTTAAATTTTTCGTAAAACTCATCTAAGGTTAAGAAAGAACCATCATTGTTAATAATATCTTTAAAAAACATTATACCATTTTTATACCATTCAGAAAAAAAGATTGATTTATTGTCGATGCATATAAAATTGTTAAACCACAAGCATTCTGTAAAAATGGGTGGGTTTATACTGATTTCATTCATACAATTTCTAAATATTTTCCATGAAGTAATTATATTATAATAAAAGGTAGGTAACTTTGCTGGAAAACTTGGCAGGCTACATCTTGTTAAGAGAAGATCAGTAATTTCTACTTTACTAAAAAAAGCATTTATTAATTTTTTCCATTTTGCATCACTCTCACTAAAAAATCTTTTGATCCAATTTATTTGAAGTGATTTAACTTGAATTTCAAAATTTGGAGCTTTTAGTCCACCATCAGCTAACTTTTGACAGCTAATAGTATATTTTATTTTAGGGATCTCCGAATTCCATATAAATTTATTTATTTCTTTTTGTACTACATTAATTATGTTTTCTGGTATTGGAATGACAGAGGCTAGGAATACAAGTTTTGACAATGCTAATGTTTTCACAATTAAAATTTTCCCTAAAAGTGATAGATTACGCATTTTCCAAAGATTAAGGGTTACTTTTAAATCCTCTAATTTGGTTTTTAAATTTTTGTCGACAGCGTTATTTTCATTTTCACTATTGAACCAAACACCTAAGGAGAAAAATTCCCCTCTGGACCATTTTACTGGCAGAGTGCCTGGTTTATAATTTCTTTTTGATCCTATCCAGATTGCTTCTGTTTTATTCAAATTTATTTTTAGTCCAGATAATTTATAAAACCTTTGCATAATGTTGAGAACTTCATAACCTGACTCTTCATCACTAAGAAAACAAGTTGTATCATCAGCAAGTTGACTGATTTTAAATTCAGTTTCACCTATTTTGATACCTCTTATGTTTTTATTTTGTCTTATTGCTATTGCTAAAATTTCTACACATAATACGAATAAGTATGGTGATAGAGGGCAGCCTTGTCTTACTCCTCTACTTAAATTGAAAAAATTTGAGGTGTATCCATCATTAATTATACAGCTAGAAATATCAGTATATAAAATTTTGACCCATGACTTAAAACTATTTCCAAACCCAAATATACTAAGAACTTTTTCTAAGTAATACCACTCAACTGTATCAAAAGCTTTTTCAAAGTCTACTAGTAAAATCAAGCCTGGGATATTTTTCAAATTTGTATATGCAATAAGGTCTGAAATAGTTCTGATATTTTCACCAATAAACCTTTCTTTTATATAACCTGTTTGATCAGGATCAATTAATTTTGGTAAACTGTCAATGATTCTGTTAGCTAACACCTTTGCCACTAATTTATAGTCAAAATTTAGAAGGGATATAGGCCTCCAATTTTTTAAATTAGTTCTGTCTTTATCCTTTTTGGGTACTAGAGTGATGACACCCTTTCTTTGATCATATGACATACACTTTTTTTTAATGGAGAAATTTATACTTTCAAGAACTAAGTCTTTGATATCACTCCAAAAATATTTATAAAACTCTACCTGAAAGCCATCGGTTCCTGGGGTTTTATTAAGTTTGAAGTCGGATAGAATTTTAAGACATTCTGATTCCTTAATTTCACCTTCACATTTCTTTGTCTCTTGTCCGTTGCCAAGTAAATTGCTATCACTGAGGGTAATATGTAATCACCTGATGTGTGTAATGTCCTGATCGACCTGATGAGATATATTTTGCAAAATTGAATAATTTTATGTTTCTCATCGACATTTTCTTTTGTAATTGATTCATTTGTGATATATCTACACTTCAAACTTATTATTTTATCAGTATATTTATTAAAATTGTTTTATGAGACATTTATTGATTCCACACTGTGTAATGACATGATATTTCATGTAATGTCCTCATGAATAAATATTCTTTTTTATTTAGTATTATCTCCAATTTTATTAAATGTTTCACATACAATGTGTAAATTAAATATTTACTGTTTTGTATGGGTTTTATTAAAATGACTGTGTAATGACCTGATATAGAATGACCTGATGCCTCCTTGTTTATAGCCAAACTTAAGGTGGAATAACACACCTGGAAAAAGTCACTCAAATTAACAGGAAATTTTTTGATAATGAAAGATACAATGATAAATAAACTGCACAAATGTCAAATAAGCGAAAAATTTGCAGTTTGGGAATAAAAATTGAATATCTAAAATAATTATTCCAGTAAGTAACAACAAAAGCCTCTACAAGATTCAAACTCGGGATGTACCTACCTTCTTTTTTTAATTTTGGAGACTTCTTTACATAAAAGTACACTTGTACAGTCGGACAAGTGGCCAGCAATATTAACTTGTCAGTATTTCATTTTAACTGGTACTAGACAAGTGGACAATTGTTAGTGTCGAGCCCTAAGATATCTAAATGTGCTCTTATATAAATAGTGCCTGTTTGGGAGGGTAACTGTTGAAATTGACACCCTGAGAAAACCATTATCAACCGACGCGAAGTGGAGGTTGACAACGGTTTTCGAGGGGTGTCAAATTCAACAGTTACCCTCCCAAACAGGCACTATTTGTTTTATTATACTGAATGTCTTATTTTTTAAGGAAATTTTACTGCTTTTATATAGAAATGAGGTGAACTCTACGGTGAACGGTACGCGCATAATTTACGTACACGCATGTAACAATTCGTTGTGTTACCTGATGCCAAGTGTGTTGTTAACGCTGAGGGTAATAGAACAGATTACCAACTGCGTCTAAACCAATCAGATTTCAGTATTTAACATGAAAGTATAATAATTTTAATTATGACTTAGGTGGTATGGGACACCTCCATATTGTGACATATTTCAGATCAAAATAAACAATAAATTCAAGTATAATTTTATAAATCTTTTCTTTCACAATCTGTAACCTTTCTGTGTCTTGTTTTAGAGTTTGATGGATCTGTCTGAGTTTGTGTAACCTCTCTGTGTCTTGTTTCAGAGTTTGGAGGATCTGTCTAAGTTTTTGTAACCTCTCTGTGTCTTGTTTCAGAGTTTGGTGGATCTGTCTGAGTTTGTGTAACCTCTCTGTGTCTTGTTTTAGAGTTTGGTGGATCTGTCTGAGTTTGTGTAACCTCTCTGTGTCTTGTTTTAGAGTTTGTGTAACCTCTCTGTGTCTTGTTTCAGAGTTTGGTGGATCTGTTTGAGTTTCTGGAGACCTGTGTTTGTCACATGCAGACTGGGAACATGCCACTAGAGTGGAGCTGCCTTCACTCCCTGCCCAGAGGAACCATTCACTTCCTGAGAGGAGCGTATGGACACTGCAAGGTGAGCTCAACAGTCTTAAATATAGGTTATGAAAAATATTGGTTTTGAGACCAAAAGTTTGGAAATAGATATCAAAATATTTAAAAGTAGAGTTTATTCCTCTTTCCTCTTCAAATTTTGTTTACAGGAAAAATGTTTATTTGGGTCATTCTCAAAAAAGGTGGTATTGGGTTGTTCAAGGGCACTAGAAAGTATAATCCTTGATTTTTGCCAAGTTTCACTTTTGTGCTACCTTTGGATATATATTAGCATACATATTGGCACATAAACAGTTAATTCTAACAAAATCTTAAAAATTTAGAAAGTTTATAAGTTGATTTTTTCACATTATTTGACTGTTCCCACTCAGAGTTTGCGACTTTAAATAGGTTTTGTAAGGTAGTAAGACCATTTTTTATTAAAATAATAGGGTCAAGAGATAAAAGGTAAGTAAAATACCTCTCTCAAACAAAAAAACGAAGAAAATATATGAACAATAATTTTCAGCGAGATCAAGTTTGTCTGTACATGTTTTTATGTCCATGGTGTAACGAAACAAAATATTGGTGTGTAAGAGTTGCTATTCTTAGTAATTTGAAAGATAATTGATGCCTCCTTATTCCCATCGTATAGCTATAAACAATGATAGAAGACAAAATAGCTGAAGATGAAATTTACTCAATTTTTTTAATGATAAGTAAGTAGAAATAATTGTGTAACTTTTTATATTGTCTTTGGGCTAACAGGAAATACTTAGGAAAAAGAAATATTTAGACACTCTGGAAAACAGACAAACTATTGCTATGTGTTGTTGTAGCAGATAATATGCTCTTTTACTCTGAGGGAGCAGTAATTATTTAGCAGAGACAAGTTAATTCATAAATATGTCCTTTGTGTAACAGTCCTTGGTGTAACAAGAACAAAAAGTTACACCATAGACTATCACTGTTATCCCAGAGACTATAATTTACATACTTTATTTTTTTGGGAAAGATATGATGAAATTATTCAATAAATATATCACAATGTATCACATTTGTTAGTTTATGCTTACATATAATGTTGAAGCATCTGTTTGCTGTAGATCTAGATTATTTCTCAATCATGCAATATTTTGTTACTCCAAAGACACATACAATTAACACCAAGGACATATGACCTAAAATATTCATTTTAAAAAAATTCAGCATTGTCAAATCAAATCAAATTTATCAATTCAAGTATAATTAATATTGAATTTGATATTGGACTTACAGCTTAAGCCAAATTTTCCCTAAAAAATATTATTTGACTTGAAACAAAATGTGTTACCAAGGACTTTTAATGTTACACAAAAGAGTATTTCAATTCCCATGCATGTATTTCTGATAGAAAAATTAATAAAACAAGTATTGTATAAATACATTTTATGACAGATTATGCAATGTAGTATAATAAAATACTAAAATTATTCATCAACTAGATAAAATGGTGTCCATGGTGTAACATGTTGTGTCTTTTGTATAACAAACTTAAATTTTACGCCTGAACTTGTAGAGAATAACAGTAACATGTATAATATATCCGCTGAAAAGTGCATTTGGTAATTTTGAATTCATTTAAAATACATTCAAGCTTTCAAAACAAATTGAAATATTAAAACTTTGATTCTTATAACAGACAATGTCCATGGTGTAGCATAAGTGTCCTTGGTGAAACATACTGGAACTAAATTGTGTAAATAATTTGACTTTAGGGGCACTATTATGCACATTGGTAATGATTACTGTTAAATATATGCATTCATAAGTTATAGCTATGAAAACATTCAGTTGTCTCTATTTTGAAATCTGATATTTTTGTGTTTAAATAAAGGTTGTCCTTGGTATAACATTTGGACTAACAATAATTGTCCTTAGTGTAACATCCCTTCTTTTGTTTTTATTTTCAAAGATTTTTCAAGAAATATTGAGGTTTTTTCACTTAAGATTATTTTTCATGTCACTTACAAGTGTCTCCCAAAAAAAAATCAGACATTAAATGGAGAAGAAGTTTTCAGTGTGCAATACAATGTCATGAGATAGATGCATATTTCTCATTCACAAACCAAATATGAAAAATTAAGGAAAATACATTATCAAATTCTTGTTTTATGATTAAGTTCAAGAAAAACTTCAAAAAATTTAACTTTAACACCAAACCAAATGCATGAACAATAAGATTTAATGAAATTTATGAATATTTCTTATGCGTTACACCAAAGACTGTTTCCTTTTCATGTGGTTGTAAATATCATATTTTTATAGATTTTCATTTGATGTACTGTTGGCATATTTTAGCAAACAAACATCATGATATGCCCGATACAAACTATGATAAATTCAATCTGGTTGTAAGTACTTTGTTTTTAAACAAGTGGTACTTGAAAAAATCCACCTTTTTTGAGAATGACCCATTTGAGTGTGCCCAAAATGTTATTTTTGGTCTAAAGTAGGAAATATTGATAGCTATAACAGAAAATGTAGGCCAGAAACGTGATTGCAAGTTGTACCCTAGATCCAGATTACGTCCGCGTGTATTTATAGTTTCATCATTTTTTAAAATCACAAACGGAAGAAAATCGATATGTTTATATTGATGAGTATTTTTTGCATTCTGTTAATTTTTGCTAGTTTTATAAATCTATGAAATGCAACAGGTAATTATTCACAACAACAAAAAATAGACATCAGGGTTCAAAGTAGAATTTTTCTGATGGTATCCATGCATTTTACAAAGATATTGCAATTTTGGCCATGTTGGATATGATGGGATAAAACAAGATCAAATTAGAAAAAAAAAATATTGCATCAGTGGCTCAAACCCTTTTACCTTTATATAGTAGGTCTCTGTGGAACCAATAAGCCAAGCAGTTTTTTGACAAACATATCGTAAAATTGATACTACAACACTTATTAAATTTGTCTTTATAAAAGGCAGTTTTAAAGTATGAATAAAAAGAATTCCGAATAATTTAGAGTTATCGAACATTGCTAAGGATTGGGGATCGTTAAACAGTGAATCTTGCTTATACCGCTTAGAAAAGTAATCAACTTCTCCACATACCAGTATGTAATTGGGGTGTTTTATGTGAGGTGACAAGTGTCCTTTTATTTTTTCTGATTTAATAAACTGTCTTCATAAATGATGTTAATAAATGTACAGTAATTTCTTTTTAAAATATTTTAAACGAATATTCAGGATAAAAATTTAGTGCCATATATAATGATGCCGAGCAAAGCATTCTAAAAAGATGTATTTACTGCCAGAAAAAGATATTCTGGTGAACTATAGATCATATCTACAAATCGATTATTATATAACACTTAGATATTATATACCTATTGACTGGCTATGAGGACGATAGCAAGTTTATTGTCCCCTCGACAACAACTATTTACCTTGGCTTCGCCTTGCAAAATAGTTGCTGTCTTGGGGGACAATAAAATTGCTAACGTCCGAATAGGTATTTTATTATACCGAAGAAAACTTCGGCTATGCAGAATTTCTTGATGATAAACAAATTAGAGTTATCGGACTTTAAATTTAATGTAGCGATCGGATAATGTCAGAGGTGTTCTGAGTTTAAAACTGAGGGAAATAAAATGCCGCTGGTGAAAAGTTTTGATGACTATTCACCATGGGTAGATAGCATGGAAACTAAATCACAGTTAGATAAAATAGCATTTTTATCTGTAGTTATTTTCATAGAAAATATCAACAGAGGTATAATAATTACATATATCTTTTAGATATTTTAATTACATCCAAGTATATTAGGTATATCTCCCTGTTGTCACGTACAGTGTAGTTCTATTGTATGAGATATGCACATCTTTATTCCCCCACAGACGAAGTTTAGAGGGGTATATTGGATCACCCTGTCCAATTTTGTCCCTCTTTTAGAATTTTTTACTACTGCATGGAACAGTCTGAAAATTTGTACAAAAGTTAAACACCATCTGAAGATGTGCACCTGCAAATTTTATAAAGATCAAACAAGATTTAATGATTTTATGACAATTTTCATTTTCCTATATATTATACACTGATGTTGAAAAGTAAGGGAGGTAATCCATACAGATTTTATTGATTAACTAATATAGTAAAAACTCTTTAATATATTTATATAGATATACAGCAAAACTCGGTTATAACGAAGTCACTGGGACCTAAGAAATTACTTTGTTATATATACGTAATTCGTTATAACCGTATAAGAAATTCATTAAATTTACATAGCTGGGGATCCAAGATGATTTTGCTATATCCGTGAATTCGCTATATCCATGTTCGTACTAAACGAGTTTTACTGTATCCAGGCGGAGGTTTTTTGTCTTTATTTCTTAACTAAATTTATGTTTTATAAGTTTTCTTTCAACTGACAATGCAAAGTTTTTGTTTGTCAATGATAAATTCATAGGAGCAAATATGAACATCAAAGACAAGAGTGGCTGAATTAATTTGTCCCAAGGGTGCCATTATCTGAGCCATGGTTTAGATGGAGCATGTGTTTAGGGGAAATTAATAATCATTCTGTAAAAAGGGCAGTGGTTTTTGGGTTATTTTAATACTGTTTCATATAAACCAAAAATTTATCATTATAAGGAAATATAAAATATCATTATTTATAAAGATTTTTACTATTTTTAAAAACTGTTTTAATTTATTAGTCAAGTTTATTGATGTAGTGACCCTATAAGGCATTAATGTAAATGAAATTCAAAATTATTGATATGATTTTAGTGTTTTGGCAACTTTTAAAAATTGTTTGTAATATTAAATTCTCCTTTTATTAATAATCTGTAAAATGGGCAGTGGTTTGTGGGTTATTTTAATACTGTTTCATATAAACCAAAAATTTATCATTATAAGGAAATATAAAATATCATTATTTATAAAGATTTTTACTATTTTAAAAACTGTTTTAATTTATTAGTCAAGTTTATTGATGTAGTGACCATATAAGGCATTAATGTAAATGAAATTCAAAATTATTGATATGATTTTAGTGTTTTGGCAACTTTTAAAAATTGTTTGTAATATTAAAGTCTCCTTTTATTCATATTTTTACATAGTATGCTAATTATGATAATGTTTTGGGAGTTTATCCAAGTTTAACAAGCTCATTAAAGAAAATCATAGTCCTATGGGATCAATTTTCTTGCATGGAGTTTCATTTTTGATACAATTATACCCCCGCAAACAAAGTTTAGGGGGGTATATTGGTTTCACCCTGTCCGTCTGTCTGTAGATGCAACTTTGTCCCCCCTATAGAATTTTTTTATTACTGCATGGAACAGTCTGAAAATGTGTACATATGTTGAACACCATCTGAAGATGTGCACCTGCAATTTTTTAAGATCAGACAAGATTTAATGATTTTATGACAGTTTTCATTTTTCTTATTCTATATAGTGTACACTGATGCTGAAAAGTAAGGGAGGTCATCCTTACAGATTTTATTAATTAATTAATAGTATTAAAACACTCTAAAATATATTTATATTAATACATCCAGATGGAGGTTTATTGTCATTTCTTAACTGAATTTATAATGCCCCCCTTCGAAGAAGGGAGGGCAATATTGCTTTGCTGCTGTCGGTTGGTCCACCAACAGTTTCCGTTCATTTTCTTCGCAGAGGATGAACATATTGAAATGAAATTTGGTATACAGGTTTATCATAATAATATCTAGGCCAAGTTCGATATTGGGTATGATCGAGCAATTTTCGACAGAGTTATGGCCCTTGGACCAAGGAAAATTCTAGTTTTTTGCAGTTTCTACTCATTTTCTACGCAGAGGATGAACATATTGAAATGAAATTTGCTATACAGGTTTATCATGATAATATCTAGGTCAAGTTTGATTTTGGGTTCGATCGAGCAATTTTCGACAGAGTTATGGCCCTTGGACTTACAAAAATTTCAGTTATTTGAAGTTTACGTTCATTTTCTTTGTGGATGTTTCCAAGGGAGGGGGGCATAAGTGTTTCAAAAACATCTCTTGTTTTTTATATAAGTATTCTATCAACTGACAATGCAAAATTTTGTCATCAAAGACAAGTGTGACTGAATTCATTTGTCCCAAGGGGGCCATTATCTGAGCCATGGTTTAGATGGAGCATGTGTTTAAGGCAAATTGATAATGGTGGTTTTGGGTTATTTTTAAACTGTTTTATGTAAACCAAAAATTTCTATCATTATAAGGAAATAAATAATATCATTATTAATAAAGAATTTAACTATGTTTAGAAGTTGTTTAAATTTATTAGTCAACTAAATTGATGAAGTGACCCTATAGGGCATTAATTTAAATGAAATTCAAAACTACTGATATGATTGAAGTGTTTTGGCAATCTTTTTTACATATTTTTACATAGTATGGTAAAATGGTAATGTTTTGGGAGTTTAATAAATTTAACAAGCTCATCAAAGAAAATCATAGTCCTATGGGATCAATTTTCTGATATGGAGTTCCATTGTACCATAGAAGAAAGGGAGGAAAATTTTAAAACAACTAATTGCATCTGTCAAGACTCTTATCAGAAAAATATTCAAAGTTTTATCAACAGAAGAGCATTTGCCTGGCTGCCGGTATTTTCATTTACTGCAAAGGGAGGGGTTATTGTCATTTTGTTGGTTTTTCTTTAAAACAATTAAATAAAAGAAAAATATATCAGATACATAATTTTGTATATGTATACATATGTATTTACAGTGAAGTTCTGACAATTTTGATTTTTTTTCTTTGTTCACTGAATTTTTTTTTTACAATTCTAGAATTTATTGTAATTGTGTGTTGCAATCCTTTATTATTCAATTTTATTATTTGTCCCATTTGAAATTAGCCTTGCTGGGTTATAAGTCCCATTAGGACAGTTCTAGTTGTACATGTATCAGTAAATATTTAACAACGATATTGTTTAATGAATTAATATTGCTGATTGATTTCAACTTTGACACATATTTTATTTTACTGGTACAAAAATTCGCAAAATTAACATGTAAAAATTTAAAGCATTAAGTTTGCATGCCTTTAAATTCGTAAAAATTTAAGCAGATAACGTATTACCTTGTTATATGGTGTAGACAATGAAAAATGCAGATGCTACCAGTGTTTTAGACTTTATTATCTCCCTTGGCACTACAACTAAAGCTTTCAAGATAAAGCTCTTTATCACAATATGTGTGGGGAAAACAAAAAACCTTGACACAAAGGTCATGTAGGTTTACAAGAACAGTTCAAATACCCACTGTTACACAAAATATTTACACGAAAAAAATCTATTACACAAATAATACAAGTAATTTTGATTTTCTTTTGTAAAAATATAATTACATCATAATAAACACATAATAAACAAGATAACTCTATATAAAAAGGACTCAAAAGTATCGATGAAATAGTGGTATTTGGACACAATTTACACTCAGCTGTAAACTGTACAGTTCTATTGAATTTGTTGAATTTATTTTCTATATTGTACAATGTAAATTGACTGCTTTCATAAACCTAGAAGAATACTACTACTTTAAGTAAGTGATATACTATTGATGTTCTGCTTTCACACACAATGGACCTGTAGAATGGTGATTACAGTTTGTTTTATCTATATAATTATTCACAACTTGAAATGATGCAATACTTAAATCTTGTATGGTTAACAAATTCAGTAAGTATCAGGTTTGATAACTATCAAAAGAGTAGCAAAATCAATCTTATTTTGGCCAGAAATTGGCTAGAAGCGGGTAATTGTTGTAACATCAGGCATTAATTTAAGTGGAATTCATTTTACTATAGACACCACTACATAAACTTTATAATTACGTACAATGACAATAATTAATAAAACTGATTTACATAAGAATACAATATAAATTTGATTATGAATGGCAAGTAGGTTAGTAAAGTACTGTATGTCATGTAAGTGTATTGACTAGAAGGGATAATCTCATCACGTACTGTAATCATATTACATTCAGCTGTGTATTCTTTTTAGCGTTTTTGTCGGAAAGCTTCTTCCGCTTATTCAAGTACATAGCTAAATGCCATGCATATATATGTAATGGGCACATTAAGAAATTTTAATCCACACTAAATTTTTGAAAAAATCATTTTCTGCCAAATACTGCACATGCTAAATATAATATGTATACAGTTTGTTAACACAGTCTCTCCAATAACTCCATTCCAGGGGCCGGCTCTTCCAATGTCAGCTCACTTTTAATTGTTCATTACTTCAAAGAGCACAGAGCCCTAAAATTCTAAGATCTGCTGTAAACTGAGATCAGTGGAAAGTTTAGTACAATTTACATATTGACACGATCAATGTTCAAAGATAGTGAAGGTTCTAGTTCAAAGTTCAGATGTTTAGGTTGAAGTTCAGTGCTCAGACATCTGGTTCAAGTTTTGTTCAGACATTGTTTAGGTTTAAGTTCTTTGTTCAGACATTGTTTAGGTTCAACTTCTATGTTCATCTGTAAGGCTCAAGTTTAGTGTTCAAATATTGTCAGGTTCAAGTTCAATGTTCAGACATTGATAAGGTTCAAGTTCAATGTTCAGACATTGATAAGGTTCAAGTTCAATGTTCAGACATTGATAAGGTTCAAGGTTCAGCCATTTGTTACTCTAGTTCAGTATTGGAACATTGTTCACAGATTGAGATCACATTGAAGGATTGATGTTCATAATAGCCAAACAGGTTCTGATAATGTTACCTGGGAGCTATATGGTATCGTGTTATAGGATATTTAAATAAACACTTTGTTTACAATTCCTTTTTACAAAATACATTGAATAATTATCTACTTATTTAAACTTTAAAAATCTATAAATTTAGTATTGAAATAACAAGGTAATTCTATTATAACTACTGGTACATGTAAAAGAGTTTGATCCAGGTTGGGAGATTTTATACAGTGGTCACTTTCATCCAGTCGACTGTCTGTAGTTTGAACAAGTACGAGGTGTCCGACCGTCGCGACAGATTGTTGGGGGCCAGGTAGTTCCCCTGGGTGTCAAACACTAGGGAGTTTCCCGTCCACGACACAATGGCAAAATGTCCATCCTCACTGTTTCCTTTGGTTCGGAATGAAAAAAATGTGTCGTCGTTGTTGTCTCCCTTAGATTGCTTGTATGGCTGAAGTCAAGACACATTTGTTGTTTAGTAACGAAGTTAAGATAAATTCTGCTTCTGTGTTTTAATAATACGTGTATTAGTGAAAATCAATTTTGGTGGATTTATCAAAAAACACTATTTTAAGGATGAATGTATAAATTCATTGACTAGGATCTTTTCAATACAATTTGTTATTAAAAATTGTACTTCAATGAACTTTAGATTTTGTGGATCAAGTTAACAACAAAACCCATGAAAATTGATATTCAATGAATATTGGTGAAACCACACAATATTTAGTTACTATAATAATTTCTCTTTTATATTAAATCAACAAAGATCAACATGTTCACTGTAATGATTCAATTTTTTTTTCTTTTTTTTTTCTTTTCCAACAACAGAAAAAAGATGTACAAAACTTCTATGTAGTCCTTCTTGTGAAATACTATAATATTTTGTATTTTGATACCTACCCTAGTTTTAAGCTCTGTGCCATCCATGTAAAGGATTTTCTGGTTGAATTTGTCCCCCCAGCCAATGATCTGGTAGCAAGACTCCCGTCTCTGTGTGAAGTTATGGATGACCGTCAGCAGAGCTGTAACAACAATGAAATTATCTTTAAAAGGACTATATATGGTTTGAGCCTAAAATGGCCCCCTAAAATGAACATTGTCATTTTACTGTAATTCTTTGTTTTATTTGTACAAATATACATTTGAAGTTTTTTCATAATTTTCATTTTGATTTTAGAGCCCACAATTTAAAAATATGACATCATAAAGTTTACCTTTTCCCGCCATTTTCTCATTTTTAGCATAAAACGGTTTAGTTTGAGGCAGTTTTTCTTTAAGGAAACATTGAGAGACTACTTGAACAAACAAAATATTTTCACCAAAGATGTATCTTTCCAATACTTATAAGTGACAAAAAGTTCATTCTTGTTCAAAGAGTCGCTCTATATTTCCCATTCGAAAAATGATAAGAAAAATGTCAATTTTTTGTTGATTTTGATTGAATTATAAAAATAGCGTCACTTCTGACGTCATATACTGCCAGTGAGTGCATATAAATCAAATAAATTGGTGAAAAACATATTTTAAGTCAACTCGTTTATAAGATAACACAACAAGTATATGTACCTGAATCATTTTAAAAATAGCGAATTTTGGGGGCCAAATTTGACTAATATCATATATAGTTCTTTAATAACAAGCAAACTAAATCTCTTGTACACAAGATTTTAATATGACTATAAAAAAAAGTCTCTGATAAACTCTTACTTTAGAGGATAATATAGATTAGGTTGGTATGTCAACTCTGTCTCTTGACAGACATAGAGTCTTATTTAATTGAGCTATAAATAGTTGTTCATGTATCGAGAACACATGCACAGTACATATATTCAATTTTACAAGACATGGTTAGTGATTCTATGTTAGGGAACTGATACTGTAAAAAAACTTTTATTCGTATGCAAGAAATTTCCGAAAGATTCACGAGAGCCTTTTCATTGCGAATATTTCTTCCTGCGAACTTGTCTTTGCCGTAATGTTGTTATATCAAAACGAGTGTGGATAAATTGTAGTCGCAAAAAATTGTCGTTGCGAACCAGTTAATCTCTGGTAAATCGCAAAATAAAGCTGTCATGAATAATAGTTGGTTTACAGTATGGAGGGGAATATGTTAGTCAGGATGGCTCAGTTTTCAGTGATTTAAGGGTATTCCTTACCCATGAGTTCACCTCCCCAACAAATTATAAAATGCAAGTTTTTATTTCATGTTAACATTTCAACAGAACTCATGACATTTAATCCCAATGGCCATTTAAAAAACCGACAATCCCGAAAATAATTGGCTCTTGCAAATTAAACCGGGAATTCCCTACCATTTGTACAGGGGTTAAACACTCACTGCGTTGGTCTCTGCATTGTCCATTGGCCTTGACCTCCCCAGAGCCGTCCACCAACAGGAAGTGTCCACGCGTGCCGTTGATGTGGTACTGGAGCTGTAGTACATAGTCTTGTGTGTGGATGTCCGGCTTGTCCTGGGATGTCACACGTAAAAGGTCGCTCTTTGTCTTAACCTCAGTGACCTGTCAATCAATAATAGATGAACTTAGCACTATATGCATGTGTTTGACGGAAATGTCTTCATATAAGGCATACGAGGGTCAATCAAAAAATACGAAGACAATGTGGCTGTCTATCATATATTTTTCATTAAAGTCATACTTAACAGATTAATCTGTGCACCTACACTTATGTTATTGATATGCGAAGTTTTAGTCCATTTGGTGAAACGGTATTTTTGTTACCCCTTTTTAAAAACAACATGTTTAGTCACCACGGCGCACGGTAACGTTCAAAACATCACGTCAAGATTAAACACGCACAATTTATAGATATATCCCATCTTTATATCACGCTTAGTCTCTTGTACCTTTCTCCTTACAATTTAAAATGGCACTGAACCACTTAACATCTTATTTGCACACATTTGTTCAAGAATCAGAAGTTAGTTCTTCAAAGTTTTCATTTTCTAACCATGTATCTATTAGTTTACAGTAAGGATAACCCTGAACGTCGGTTGACGTTACTTTTTTTTTACCAAATATTTACAGATATTCTACTCTCTTTCGGACTGTTTTATAATCAAAATACAATTTCCACCACCCCCACAAAATTCATTACAGTTAAACACAAACTTGCAAATAATAGCTGACTTATTTTTTGCACCATTGAGCATTTTCATAGCTTGTATCGGCTTTTTCCTGAGTTAAATCCATTTTGATTGTACTTCTCGTTGCGCCGTGACGTCCGTCGACGTCGATGTTTTTAGTCAATTCTAAAGAGGACTATCTGTCTTTAGTTACTAATATCTGTTCGACAAAACAATATATCCCGTCATTATTTGGAACATAGAATACCATGACAATACTTAATTTGAGGTTTCAATATTTTTTTATTTTAAGCCCAATCTATAGAGATATTACTTTCAACATTATATGGTTTATTGTTGACATAAAACAAATTTTGACCGTGCGCCGTGACCTCATTTTTGCAGGATTAGATTCTAAATAATTCTTAGAAATTAAGGAATTTATTAAAAAAAATTTCTTGCAAATTGTTTGAAACTATTGCTAAATTATGTCTACCAAATTTAGTAATGATATGACGATAAGTAACATAGCTATGACAAAAGTCTTCGTATTTTTTGATTGACCCTCGTATATGGACAGTTACGATATCATGAATTATAACAGAGTTTGAATTTTGTAGAGACGGTTAAATTTCCCAAGTTTTTCTTGACAAGAAATAAGATTGACTGGTCTTTAATTGGTGTGGTTAGGAAGTTGGTGAAGTTGTGGGAGAGAGATACTGGAGGGAGGGAGTAATTAGAAAACTTGGAGCATTATGATTGTGTTTTATATTAGTTCACACAGATATGCACTAACAGCATTGTTTACGAACATGACTGAATTTGAAGATTCTTGCAATAATTCTTTTTTTCTAGTTTAATTTTTTTTAGTTAATGAAACAATAGGTGTTCCTTTTAGAGGAATGATTGGCTATTATCAGTATAATGTATGTAAATGATTTGACTAAACAGGATAATTTCTCTGAATTTGTTAAGTTTAGGTGACCTCCAAAATAACAGTTAACAAGAAAACTTTACTATTCCGTGAAGTGCATATATTTCAGAGAGAAATTCTACACATGTTAAAAAAATATCCCCTTGTAACTGTATGAAGTGAATGGACGAAATTAATGGTCCTTAATTAACACATATTCAGAGGAAGCTTCCAGTTCACATTAAAGAAAGTAGTGCAAAGGAGTATATAGGATATAGGATTGAAAGCGGGTCACAAAAAATCAGACTGAACTATTACGGTAATAGTAAGTTGGAGCCATGTTTAATTGATTTCTTATACATGCACCAGTATGCCATGTCAATAGTACCAGTATGTTATGTCAATAGTACCAGTATGTTATCAATAGTACCAGTATAAATGCACCGGATTGGTGGTGCTTTGTCATTTCTTTCAGAGCTTTCAGTTATAAATATACCATGGAAATGTTATGTAATTCCTGCAGTGTCTTACATCTCATGATAACAGACCATCCAATAAACACACATTACAGAGAATGCTCTCCTTTATGGAGTAACAGTAGGTTTGGGCCATATAATATATACTAGTACTGTTACAGTACCATAACGTGAGGTTTTCCAGTTTTTTTTTGTTCATTGATAGAGACTGAAATCAAAACATACTGAGTTTCTGTTAACTGAAACACAGAATGTTCATTCATTATCAGCAAATGTTTTCTACATTTAAAGTATAAACAGATGTTCATTGTCATGTACAGGCGAATTTAAAGCATATGAATCAGTCACTGTCATGTTGGCACTAAATTACAACTCATTTGAATTCAAACCATGTTCCTTAGACCTATGGTTAAGGTTTTATCTTACAGAAGAATGAAAATTAATAAGTGAGTGTTTTCCCCTGCAAATTAAATCTAAAATTTCAGCTATTGAATTTATGTACAAATACATCAAGTTTTTAAATTTTTTATGACTTCAAATATAGAATATGAATGTTTCAATAAAAAGTTTTAGAGTTCCCTAGCCGTCTCCTTAATTTAACTTGAGCACAAACTGTGCCCTGTGTAGGTATTGACTTTGAGTGTAGATATTTGATCAATGTATATAGTTTGTTTTTGATTAGATATATTGCAGATTAAAAGGGGGACTGAATGTTATCAGATCGGCCCCTCTGTTTGGGGTCAGATTGGGTCGGGCACCTGCTGATACTCAAACAATGGCAGAAGTGAACATGTTACAATGTAGGAAACCTGTCTCCTCGGTTGTAAACAACCCTAACAAACCCCCCCCCCCCCCCCCCCCCCCCCTTCAATAAATAGAAAAGTTCACAGCTACAAGCTCTCCAGTTGTTTTTATTTTATTTTTTTATCGGACATTTGTTAATGTTTTGCCAAACTTTTATGATTGTACCTGAGATTTTAATAACAATTTCATTTAGTCTGCACCTGAATAAAGTCTACATACCCCAATATCCTTGATTTTGAATTTCTCATTGTGGCTGCAGACAAAATCAAAGGGTTGAGAGATAGCTGTAGGAATGTTGCTGATTTTCCGGGCCTGGTAAATCTCCATGTTGTCGTAGGTATATATAACAGTCTGAAATCACAAAATTTATTAAGAAGTTCATTCAGGCCATATTCATATTGCATGTAGTTACTTGTTACCATGCGGTCGTAGGTGAACTCCCGGGTCAAAGAACTCACTACTTGAATGACTTGTAGAAGACGTGTCAAACGGCTAATTAACTTATGCACAGCCAGTCAGCCATGTAGTCCCACAAACTATGATTTGATATGCCTCATGAGACATGCTTGCTCTATGAACTAGTGTATGACTTATTTCATGAAGATAAAAATTACCCCCAGTACTATTGTAAGATCAAAAGCATGCTTACCTTTCCTAACAAAGTCCCAACGCATTCAGTTGTTTGCCAATACACATCTGGTCGATAGCAGGCAATGTATATATATATATATATATATACCGGTATAAAGTCACTTCCACCCTTATGGGACTACTGGAGAACTTGACACTTTGTGTTCATTTAAAAGCTCGATTCCCAGAGTTTCCTAATGCTCCACGACCCAGCTATTTTCTGTAAACGTTAGATCCTTTTAAACGTCACAAGGGAATTTCCAAATCTTAGCTGTTTGTAAAGATAATTGGGTCATATGCATGAGCTATCGAGCCATGCGTTTTTAACAATAATATATGTATGCAGGTCACTGAAAACGTTTGCAGAAAATCCTTTATTGATTTTTGTTCTTCATGCATTGAAGGCCTGGATTTCTCTGCATTTTGTGTATTTATAAAGAACAATCCCCTCCCAAAATAAAAAAAAACCTTGTCGTGGGAGTGGATATCCCAAATCAAGGTTTTCAGCTATCTTATTGGATAGCATGAGATTGAGTAGGCTTGGTTAAATATCTACGGTTAGATTATGCACAAATGAAATAATTTACTGTCATAGGTAATTTTCAAATTGATATACTGGTACACTTATACCTTAGCCTCAATTAAGTTAATAATCAGGTCATCATTTAATTTTTTTTAATTCACTATGGTAGTATTAAATTACATTCTAAAATCATCTCAATCTACATCATCATCATCATCATCATCATCAGAATTGTTCTAGGTCAGCATGGCACTTGCTGTAACCATTAGCATCATTCCTTGCATCCTAAAAAAAATAATAAACAGATACTGCCCGTGAAATTGCATCCAATATTTATAGGTAGGATGATATTAACTTTTAGAGATGAAATAAGAGGAATACATCAATTCAAAACCGTGGGCTAGTGTTAAGGTGCATTATTTTCTTTTTTTTTATCTAACACGGTCAGTGGTTTTACAGCAACAGGCTGACTGACTCCAACTACTCTCTAGTGCTGGTGTGAATGTGGTCAAAGTTGGATTATTTAGGATTATTTGTGGAATATTGGGAAAATCATAATTATGCATTTTTTTTTAAAGATCATTTTACTTTGGTTTCTGGTCTTTTATAAAAATTTTGGTATCGGTATTTCTGTTTTACAATACAATTGTATGTTAACATACCATTATGTAGCTTTTAACAGTATTTTGTTATTTTAAAATGCAGTGAATTAATTTCTTTGACATTTTATGTGGGTATGAATTAAGGTAGTAACATTGCAGAAAAGATACATGATGTGTTATATAAAAAATTGCAATGACTGCGAATTAAACTGTACATGATTCAGCTTTGTCAGCTTTATTAAGCTATATAAACATGATAATTATGAGCATGATCATTTTTTATCAGGAAACAGAAATGTTCTAAGCTGATGTTAATATTATCAATATGCACATCCAAATACTTTAGAATGTCTTTCCATATTGGGGTAATATCAGTTTTGAAAAGTAACATTTTTAGATGTCAGAGAGAAATTTTAAAGTACATACTGTAGATTGGCAAATAATCACGATGGTTTGATTTTCACTATGTGCATGATTTAATATTTTCCTGCAAAATTAAACCCATCGTGAATATACTATCATTAGTTATCAAAAGTTTCAATGCTTATATTCTGATCAATTGATTTTTAAGCTGCATGAAATCAAAACCATCGCGATTGGTACTTTAATAAAATTGTGAAATTTTAACACCGTGGAATTAAAACGACTTACAGTATTTAGAATTAGTAATAAGGTGCATTAACTGCTTAAAAGTATATAAAATGGAGAACTGTACGTGTTGCAATATTTTTTTTATTATCTATAATATTATTTGTAAGTTCAACAAACGCCAGCATCACATCATCTGTTTTGATGTTCTCTTGCTTTCATCATAATATGTACTTTATTTACCAGCATTACATCATCATCTGTCCTTTTTTCTAGGTCATTGATGAATTGTTCCATCTTCATCGCCTCACTATAACTGCCAGTGTTACATCATCTGTTCTGTTTATCTAGGTCATTGATGAATTGTTCCATCTTCATCGCCTCACTGTAACTGCCAGTATTACATCATCTGTTCTGTTTATCTAGGTCAGTGGTGAGCTATATCAGGAACTGCTGAGTTGTTTGTCTGTGCCGTTGTCCAACCTCTTCAAGAAAACCCACTCATTACAAGTGGTGAGTACCATTACAAGTGGTAAGCACTCTGATAAAGAGTGCCATAAAAAATTGTGTAGTGCAAAATAGGCTCAAACAAAAATAGACTTTTAACGAAACAGAGGAAATTCGGATTAAATTTTGCATATTTTGTTTTCCGCTCATTTTGTTTTGGTAGTACTCTAATATTGAGAGTTAAGATTTTATATTTTAGTATATATAATTTTGCATATTTTCTGTTAGTTTTAACCTCACTTATTCATTAAAATATTCTTATGACACGACTTTCACGAATATTGAAAAATGCTTAAAAACGATAAAAGACACCAAATCTCAAAATTTTGATCATTGACCTCATATAAATTTTATGCCAACAGAATAAGGTCAATATAAGTATTTCAATACTATAAATGTTTTCGTATTATCATCATTCAATTTTTTGTAAAATCGGATCAATAATGGGTAGGGATTTGAAAACTGGTAGAGGAAATTCGGACTAGGTTATTTTTAAAAAATGTTGCTGAAATCTTCATGCATTGTATCTATTTAGTGCCACTACCATTCATAAACTGTATTTTATTTTTTAAAGTGTTTTATAATTTGTAATATTTTAACAAATAAGAAAATATCAATCGTAGTGTAAAATTTTACGGAATTTTTCTTGATTTTTCAAAAAATATTCAATGGCCATTAACTCAAAAAGTAGGTAATTGACCTACTTTTCTGAAAGTGAGAAACAACACTACAATCAAAGGTCTATAACATACAATAGATGGTTTTTCATTATCATCAGTGGATTTTTTTTTTCATTCTGAGTAAACGTCATCCTTAAGATAAAATATTTCGGGTGAAAGCCTCTGTTCCTCACTTCCTGGTATGAAGCACCTGTAGATGGGGATTTTTACCTGGGGGCTACCTATGTGTACCTGAGGAGTTTATTTTCAGAATAAAATTTGAAAAATGATGTCAATCAATCAATAGTACTGGTTATTATTCAGCTTATAAAAATCTGAAGGCTTTAATTTTGTTGTGCACAATATCCTGGATGTATAATAGTCAGGGAGTAAGTGTTTTATTTTAAGTGACATGTCCCTATGGAAAATTTAAACAATGTTTAATTCTTTTTCCTTATAATTTTTGCTGCAAATACATGGATTTTTAAAATAGAATCCATCCTTAAAACTTGAGAGTTCATTAAGCATACTTATTAAATATTCATTGGGTTGTTATTAATGATATATAAGATATCCCAATTTTACAGGAAATGAAAGCTTGTTATAAAGTAGTTGCTGACTGGGAGTTTCATTTATTTTTACATATGAAATAAGCATTTTGTAAAATCCAGGTCACTTGCTTGTCAGAAACACAGACAATTACATATAACCCACTTTTGAATGATTATGTAAAGTTCTAGGAAAAAAATTACAGTCTATTGGTTTTTTATGTCAAATGACAAGCTGAGCACTAGAGTAATACATCGTTGATATGTTCATAACTAGGAATCTTGTATTATTTCACTGTCTCTTTTGAGTTAAATAGAGATTTCCATATCTGCTTTTTTTAAATGGAGAAAAAGTTTATATGCCATCAATATCAAATATCATAAACTTATCATGATCAGATGGAGAATTTTGAAAAGACTGTATAACTTTTCTTCCTTGCTCTTTGTTAAAAAGGAAGTCATCCAGTTTAATACCTGTAGATATATATCTATGTACCTATAATATTACACAAAGTTAAGAGTTCTATAAACCTCATAATAAAATTTTAATAAAAGAGCATTCGTAGTAAGTTTGTGTGTAAATCACTGTATGTAATAGTGTAAAAATGTGTATAACTTTTGTGAAAAATATTCATTTTATGAAACATAACTTCAGGCTTCACAGGATTTGATCATGTGACCAACTAAGTTCATATCCCAATGAACTTTTTCACCTGTGTCTGATTCTTAAGGTGAAATAACTCATCATCACAAAATGGCTGACCTCTGATCGAAACAATATTTCAGGATTTTATCGATGGCAATCCGTAACTTACTACATAGCCAAGTGAAAAAAGTGTCGGGATTGTGATCTGTACATCTGGAGTTCGAATCTAGCTTTGGCTTTTGAATTGAATTTTTTTTAAATATTCCTTTTTATCCCCAAACTGCAATTTTTTCACTTATTTGACAGATGTACAGTTTATTTATCATTATAACTTTCATAATCAAACAATTATATGTTTATTTGACAGGGCTCAAATTAGACTTTTTGACAAAGTCGCCAAATGGCAACCTACTTTGAATTTAATTCGCCAATTTCAAATTCAGGTCGCCAGTAGTAAAACTTTGTGTAGCATTAAAATATCTCCATATTTTCTCTTATTGAGTATACTGTAGAAAATATTAAAAGGAATGTATTGTTGAAAAGGTTTTTGATATTCATTGCACATTTCATGTCTGGCAAAAAAGAAATAATTTCAATCCAATCAAAAATGACACATCATACTCATTATTATAATATTTTCTGGCACTAGAAGTTTTCTTTTACATTGATTCTTAGAAGACAGGTCTACTAAATCTCCAAAATTGATTGTTCTGAGTGGATACGTAAAAGGAATATCTCATACAAAGTTCTTTCACATTGGTGTAACAAAATAAGTTTCCCTTCGCGTTATGTTAAAGTATCTTGTTATGTTAAAGTGTCACAAACATTACTAAACATATTTGTCTCATGCAGTTTTGCATATAAAACTTCCATTAGACGAAGTTCCTCTTTGTATATATTAATATAGGACTGAAACATGCCATGTTGTTTAAATAGTACACCATTTTGTTTATTTCGAAAGATTTTTTAACTTGATGTAAAATTTTTGAAAGTAAACTGGGCGGATATTTTTGGTCGCCAAATGGCGACTGGCTTTTAATTTAAGTGGCAAAACTTGTATTTAAGCTTCAGACGTGACCTATTTAGTGGCAACTTCGAGCCCTGTTTGAGTGTCGTTTTCCAGGTGTGTTATTCCACCTTCGTTATATTTTCCAGGTGTGTTATTCCACCTTCGTTATATTTTCCAGGTGTGTTATTCCACCTTCGTTATATTTTTCCGGATTTTACTGTTTGTTTTCATTGCCAAGTTGTGTTCACATGCAAATATTTACATTCTACTGTGTTTTTCCATTAAATTCTGTGATCTTTAAATGCCTCTAAATGCAACAAGTTCAAAGGTCAAATCGACAAGTTTTATTATGACGTCACAAACGTTGAACGTAAACTGCAACGTCACAAGCGAAAATCAAAGTTCACACTTGTGGCTGTTACTGTGGCTCTTCCATTAATATGAACTTACCCTTAGGATAAGATAGGAATTTTAAGGTATGAATCACATTTGCATACAAGGCAAGAAGTTAAAAAAAATGTAAATATAAGCATTAAATCATGATTTTTTGAAGTATACACTCTCATAACTGCAGCGGTGTGTGCATACAAATTTTCATAACGCGCTAACGCGCGTTACTCAATTTGTATGCACACACCGCTGCAGTTATGAGAGTGTATACTTCAAAAAATCATGATTCAATGCTATAGTCTTTACAGCCTTATTGTTTTGTGGTAAGTTTAATTAGTGATTGTGTTTATCTTTAATGATTTTCCTGATTGTGTTTACAGGCCTTTCTGCGACTTCTGGACAACTTGAGAGTGAGTGACCCAGTCACAGAACAGGAAGTACAGGAGATCACTCAGGGTAACCCCCGCCTCTATAATTAGTAACAAGTTTGAAGCACCAGTTGATAAGCTTATCATTGTTATCATAGTATGTTATTGAAGTCTGAGGTTATGGGAAATCCCCTTGACTGACGACTAGTTATAGCCCTAAGATTCAATTGACTACATACTGGATATTCTGTACAAATTGTTCTCCAAATAATGACTGAAAGAATTGAACATTTTTTATTCGTTCAGTTTAATTTTGAAATTTGTATTCTGATGGAGGACAAAGGTTCTATTATTTGCATTTAAATGCTTTCATTTTTAATGAACTTGATATCTAGAAGAATTTGTCTGTATGCCTTTTATCAATAGACATTGAATGGAAGTATTATTTCAGTTTGCAGGGGTCTTTTTGATGTTTGTCAAATCGTGACCTCACTTGATATGAAGTTGATGGTTACCCTATGGAAAGCTATATCCAAGTAAAGTATTTATTCCAACATTAACAATTAGTCCAAATGGAAATCGGAAACAAATGCAAATAAAGTATTGCAACATTGACAATATCATCCAGAAATAAATCACAAATGTAAGCATGCCAAGTAAATACAGAAAATTGATGATAAATCCTTGAAAAAGCCTGGAGTATCTCAGAATAAAGTAATTCTATGTTTATTATAGAATTATTGATGAATTGGCCATGTTACAGTAGGAAAATAAAAGTACTGTAAAAATATATTTTACAAAAATGCCACAATATCAGGAAGTTATGTAAACATTGATTGAAAGAAGATAAGAGCTTCATTTGTAGGCATGATAGAAAAAACTACCATTAAACTTCGATATCTCGAACACCGATATCTCAAATACAATGGATATTTCAAAGTGATTTTAAGTCCCAACCACCAATTTTTAAAGTATTTTACCCTAGATATCTCGAATATTCCGATATCTCGAAGTTTTTCAACAGCCCCATCTAGTTCAAGATGACGAAGTTTGACTAATTACTTAACCTAGTAGATAAATGTACTCTTTGTTTGTAGGCATGCAGTCGGAAATAAGGCCCACATTGGTCAGCATCTGGAGGTGGGGGACATGGTAAACCACCTCTGTGGAGAAATCCACACTGGATTTGTGTATCTCCTCCAGTTGCTTCCTCGTCTTGATCTGGAGGGACGGGTGAGTGACCATTACATTGATTATTTGGTGGTTCTGTACATAGAGAATCATACATCCTCTCTTCTATATCACACCTGGGTGAGTGACCATGACATTGATATCTTGGTGGTTCTATACATAGAGAATCATACATCCTCTTTTCTATATTACACCTGGGTGAGTGACCATGACATTGATTATTTGGTGGTTCTATACATAGAGAATCGTACATCCTCTATTCAATATCACACCTGGGTGAGTGACCATAACATTGATATCTAGGTGGTTCTATACATAGAGAATCGTATATCCTCTATTCAATATCACACCCTGTACAGTAAAACTCATTTAGTACGAACACAGATATAGCGAATTCTCAGATATAGCGAAGTTTTTTTGAGTCCCTGTTAAAATTCTTAACAAAACTTTGCAAAATTTTACAGTTATAACGAATTCGGATACAACGAATTTACGGATATAGCGAACAGATATTGAGTCCCGAAGCGGTGAATAATAACAAAATTTAACACTTTTATAACAAATTTCTTTACAATTTAAAAAGTTTGCACAACCATTTAACATAAAAGTTTGAATGATTTCATTTTCATATAAATTTTTTAAATCACAAACAATTATTTAAGGTATCTAAGGAATGTTTTTTTTAGTTTTTAACCGGGTTTTCCAACGGAAAAATCCGGTTATTAAAATGGTGAAAAGGGCGGGCGGGCGGCTGCCAAAAGGGTACCCTCATTGAACGGATAACTCCCCCTTTTCAAGATAGGAAGTTGTTCTTTTGCAGATCAATTGTACATATATCAGAGGTGTGCATATTGCTAGGATTTTGATTTCCGATAATTTATGGAAAAAAAATACCAGCTTTTGAACTTAGTCATTTTTTGGCAAAATATTGCATATAGGGTACCCTCATTGTACAGATAACTCCTCCTACAGTTCTCAAGATAGGAAGTTGTTCTTTTGCAGATCAATTGTACATATATCAGAGGTGTGCCTACTGCTAGGATTTTGATTTCTGATAATTTATGAAAAAAATACTAGCTTTTGAACTTAGTCATTTTTTGGCAAAATGTTGCATATAAAGTACTCCATTTCACTGGATACGGGTTGACATGGATTATGGATACAGTTCACATAAAAGAAAACCCGGTTTGCTGTCACATTGACAGCTTTTCACTTGTTAATCCTCAATTAGCAAAAATTATAGTCTGGTGAAAGTAAACATGTATACAGTGAATTCGCTATTGTAATAACTACGAATTCGTTATACGGATATAACGAATTACGGATATAACGAAGTAAATCCATTGGTCCCTAGGAAATTGCTATAACCAAGTTTTACTGTATAAGACACCAATATCAGTCAAAGGACAGAAACTATTATATATATTACATCCTGTCTTTAATATCACACCTGGGTGAGTGACCATGACATCGATTTCTTGGTGGTTCTATACATAGAGAATCGTGTATCCTCCATTCAATATCACACCCTGTATCAGACACCAATATCAGTCAAAGGACAGAAACTATTATATATATTATACAGTTAAACACGGTTATAGCGAACACACTTATAATGAATTACCGCTTACAGCGAAGTGAATTTCATTCCCCAAGACTCTTTAACGTACTGAAAACTTGACGGATATATCGAATTACGCTTATAACGAAGTAAAATTGCCCGTCCCTGGGACTTCATTATAACCGTGTTTTACTGTATGCTTAATAATGAAATACAGAACACAACAAATCAACATACTACTACCTAGTGTGTCATTAAAACAAGCAGAAAATTGAAATTGGTAACATACAGATTACAGACTGATTAGATTTGAACATATTTTATTACGTAAATATATTACATAAATGGATTAGGCAGCAGGCAATACCTTCTCCATACAGATTCAGTTAACATCAGTATTGCAAAGAATACAAAAATGGTGCTTTGTCAGTGTCTAGTCAATTTTGTTACATGAAATGTTTCTCATGTTGAAAACAAGATAAAGTATTGATATACATGATTTTTATAATAATGTTGACATATACTATAACAATTTATTACATACGTAGTAATAAATACGTGGCTTTTGCACATGCGATACAGCTGACATTATAATACCGGTATACAGCCTCCAGGGCTGATATAGATCCGTATCACAATCTTTGCGGAACTCTGATTTTTCCCCATTAGATTTTGTAGAAATTTAAGGTAGTGATTTATACTTTACAATACAACGTCTGACATAATCCACTTGTTATTACGTCTTAAATTGAATTGAGACACAGACCATGAATGTCTTCGATATGTTGTCAAAAGTGTGTAATAAATATATTAATACACACTCATTTCATTATTCCATCCCGTGTAGTTGTACATGTATTTGTTATAATATTGATAATACACAAATGTTTAAAGTGAAGGATAACATTTGAAACTAAAGTTTGATAAACCAAAAGGTGGGGGGGGGGGTTCAATGAGTATATACACTACTATAGCTTTTAACATTATTTGCAGAGAATGACTGTAACAAAAGGAGGATATATCATTGTTATCTGCATAGAAATCTACACATTTATATCAACTGTTTTTATGGTTTTTATATTGAAACTGATATTCCAAAATGACTGATTTTTTTTAGTAGTGTGAGGTTGTTCCTCCTATATCATGTATTCTCCTGTGTGTAGCAGATTGTATTTTCTGGTATGGATACTGTGAGAGTGACTGTTGGTATGAGTATAGAGCAGCCTGGAGGTTCCCTGTGATCTGTTGACAGATCCCCAGGATCTCCCAGGAGATTTCTCTGTGATGTACAGGTACATACAGTCCCTGATCATGGTGGACTAGGGCCTGTAGCTCATCTAGAGCTGTTTGTGATAATGTTGTATCAATGTGTCTGTAACACAAGAACTCTAGGAAATGTAACATTACAAACACTGGGATATGTAATGCAAGCAGCCTGTTCTGTAGAGCAGACTGTTGTTCTGGTATTAGATCACTGATATAACAGATTTCATTGTAAAGTTTGATATCCCATGCTACAGCCTGTCTGATCTTTGTAGACCAGGACTGTCCCCCTACAGCCTCAGTATACCTCTCTCTGTCTACATGTTCCCTATACATCAGATATGGCTGTGCTAACTTGACCTTTGTCATCTCTAGAACAGATAAAGCTTCCCTGTATCTGAGTGTCTTGTAATAATGCATGGCAATGTACAACATGTCAGATACACACACAAACTTTGCTGCTAATTTCAACATGTGACAGGACATTTTGTCTGCAATATACATCTGTTTGTTGACACCTGTGTTAGTGTACATGTTGTGTAATTGAAATGCAGTACACTGAAATAAGGAGGCTGTAAATCTTTGTAATGTAACAAGTTGATAGTGTGTCAGGGGTGAATCTACTAATTCCTCTATTGCGTGTATGACTTTGGGAAGAACAAATAGATCTACTGGATGAGCAGCTGCTTTAGAGGACTCCCTGACAAGTTCTACATCATAATCAACTTCACACCTCATCATACTTTCATCTGTACACATAGAAAGTCTAGAATTGCATAGAACATCAATGATATAGGACCTGATAGAGGAACTGTGTAACAGACAGGCCAGACCTTTCTTGTACAATTCATGTAACTGTAGGAACAATTTGTTTTGTGCTGAGCCATGGACCTTTGTCAGAAACAGGTTGTTTTGTGGGATAAAAAAGTTTGGACAAACTCCCTCATACACCCATCTAAGGAGGAGTTTAAAGCAGACCCAGAAACCGGCCAGCAGATTTTGTGGACACCATTGAGGTAGTGTGTTTTGTTGAATCGCCCAAAAAACTGTTGTCTTCATGTGATAGGAACACAACAGTTTATTGGTTTCCTCTGACTGTTGATTCATTACTTCTTTTAAGAAAAGTTTTAACAGTCCATAAGTCAAAAACTGGCAGTGGTTCATTGACGAAACAAGTTTATATTCTGCCTTAGAAAAAGAAATTCTCCATTCTTCATGTTCATGGGGTCCTAATGGGTGTCCTATTGCTACAAAGTGACAGCCATTTCTGACAATGTTATTGACAATTTCAGGATCAGGCCATGAGTGACATCTGTCTATCCATGAGGAGGCAGACAGAGGCCAAAAGTCACTAACAAAACAGTAGGCATGGTCATATTCTAGTCCTGCTCTAACACCACTACCACAGGGTCCATGTACAGTAGAATTAGGTTCTACTACTGAACAAGTTAGCTGTCTGTATGTAGAACTAGATATATAGACTCTGTCATTCATTCTGACACATGCTGATCGGACATATCTGTTTGTTGTTGGTGTCAGTAACTGAAGTAGAGTGAATCCTGGTGGACTCTCAGAACTGTCAGAGAGAATCAGTGTTGTATTGGCGGTGTTGTAATACTCAGACTGAGACATGTCCATGATCACTCGGTGGTTGTTTCGCCAGTACATAACGTCCAGATCTGATCCCTTCAGTCTGAAACCTTCTCTCTTACTTCCACTTACCATCGTAATGATCCCATCATTAGGCATCATTCGTCTGTCCAACATCTCCCTGATGTCCTGTGTCTCCCTCCTGATAGCTACCTGTTGTGAGGTCCCCATTATATTACACAGTCCCACAAACACTGACTCCGACATATGCTCAAGTCCCTCACATCTGTTATTAATATATAAATATTTTTATAAATACTTTAAAACTACTCTCATTTTACACAAAATTTCAAGGGTTTTTTTAAATTAAAAAAAGTTTATTTTTCCATAGAGAGGTATGCTTTTATCCAATATATATATATATACTGTATATTATTTTGATAATACCATTTAAGATTTTAGATTACATTTTGTTGAACTAATGAAATAATATACAATTACTAATTCAGTTTAAAAAAACCTCTACTATAAACACTTTTTTAAGATGTTATATTTTAAATTTGTTGTGGGATGATAATTGGGAATAGATAGATTATTCCAGAGAAAAATTAGATAAAACAAGATCCATTTATGATAATCATCTTTTTCTGGCTTTAATCAGAACCTTAATTGTTTCATTTGTCGGCAACTCAAAGAATAAAACTCGATTTTTTCTGGAATCTCTTTGCTTTGTTTGATATGTACATGACAGCAATAATGCAATATTTATTACATGTATCTTTGGTAAAACTTGCTAAAACCATCAATGTTAAGGGGGATTGCCATGTATATTAACCACAGTAATTTCAAAGTAAGGTATTGACATCAATTACCGTATATGATTAATTAATTTTGTGTTGGTTGATACATGCTGCCAATGATACCAAACAGCTTAAAAAATAGAAAATTACTATTTATGAAATAGAAAACATTGGATATTCACTTGTTAATAAAATCATAGTAACTAGAAAAGTGCTCGTTAGTCAGATTAAGGTGCATGTTTCTACAATAGAGCAAAGGTCAGAGAAATAAAACAACCCATTGAGAGACATGAATGTCAAGTGACATCAGAGGGAACTTTCATTTATCCAATGAAACGACATCTTTTCTTTGAGTGATCTTTTTGTGATAATGGGATTGGTTGATAAAAGTTTCATGCAAACACTATAGTTTGTTCTCACTGAACAAAACTCTCAATGGGTGGTTCTCGGATCTCTCTGACTTTTAAAGACTTATTTTACAAAACCTTTCAAAAGTTAATTTGTGCTTTTGTAGAGACCTATATTTAAATCATATTGGGTTTTTTTCTGATTGACTTTTGAGTGGTTTTGTTAAATAAGTCTTTAAATCAACAAGTATACTAAATAGTCAATATTAAAGCCAAATTAGAAGTAAACATTGTTCTTAGCATCCTTTCAACCAGATAAATCATAAAAGTTCCATAATACATGGTACCCCTTTTCTCCAAGAATTTTATTCGGCGTAGACTTTAACATACCGGGTAACCTGAATTTAAATACAAGTTTACTGAAGTTTCTCTTGAGGGAGCTGAACTTATAGGCCATTAGCACCCTATAGAAGTTGAAATCGATACTAGTTTTAAAAACATATCAGTGATGAAAGAAAATTGTTGGTTTTTATATCCTGCATCATTTGTATCTAAAGTTGAAACCAAATTAGATGATTGAATTTTACTTACATTTTTGGTGAAGAGGACTCCATTTTGTTATCTAGACTTGTGGAAATTACAAAGCTATTTTTAGATGTCAAAATTTTCTGAGTAATGTACTTTCATTTTGTTTTGAATGTTTAGTTTATTGATCTGATCTGTTACATGTTTTCTTCTTGTGTAAATAAATAAAAAATGAGTAGACATTTGTAACATAAATGTTATGTTGTATTTTTTTTGTACGTTCTGCTGACCATTGATTATTTTATTTTTACTTTTAAAGCCAGCATTTTTTTTTATTTTTAGGTTTACACACAACAAAATAATAAAGTTCCGTAGGAGGAGGAAATTAAAAAAAAAATCGCTTTTAGGTTCCGAGCCAAAAAACTAATGTTCTGTAGGAGGAAATTGTTTTTACACATATCTTTATTCTAATAATATAATGAATGGCAACTTCATGATAGTGGTGTGTAACTGCATCAACCAAAAAAAATCTTGATCCCGTCAAAAATTTGCTGTGGAGGGAAAAAAAGATTTTTTTTTTTTAAATTTTATTATTTTTTTAAAAACTCAGAAAACCAAGCGGCAGGTTTGTAAACTTAAAAATAAAGAAATGCTGGTCCAAGCTGTTTAATATAAGCTTTCCGGCCTGGATTAGCTCAAAGTCCTGGCTGAAGGCAGGTGAATCATTAATGTTACAAGTAGAAATAACACAATTACAAAATAAAAAAAAATAAACAAGGTCAGAGTAGAACTTTTGCTGTACCTGATAGTTACACTTTATACTGTAATTGAGGCTTTTACTCAGATATAAAAATTGTCTAACGTTTTCAAATTCAATTCAAGTCTTAAAGATTGTACATATTTGGCACATACACTATTCACATGAAATTAAATATAGATGAGTTTCCTAACTTATTGCAAAAATTAATATAATGGTTTAAAGTATCATTTAATTGATAGTGCAAAAAATGTACTAGTGAAATATGACATTGATATCCCAATAAATTTTATAGGTATTATCACAGGGAGATGAAAAAGGATTCCAAAAATCCCTCAAGATTTTGGGATTTCAGATGAAGATCTTGGTCATGTTGGTTCGGGAATTCTCTGACCTCCTCGACAGGTGTGAACAACAGGTGTACAATTTACTCCTCACATTACACAGGTAGGACTTGCTTTGATTGTAATACTTTGTCAAGTTTTCATTATAAATGACTATTTCTTTCTCTCAGTCAAGTTATATTAAAAATTGAACATGTAAGACATTGTATATTTATAAAGAAGATTAAATGCAAAAATTTAATTCAAAACTTTAATTCATTGATTTTTCTATTTGATCTCTCAATCATTGTCTTTCAACCTTAAAATTGTACCTCAAATCAAACTCCAATATTCGACTTGTCAGGGTTAAACAGGTAACAGTAAGTATTCATACTGTTATCATGTCACTGTAAACCTGTAGTAATAATTTATGTCACACTGTAATTGGGTCATACTGTAAGCTGGTCCACACTGTAAGCTGGTCCTATAGTAAGCTGGTCAGACTGTAAGCTAGCCATATTGTAGGTTGGTTATGTAGTAAGCTAGCCATACTGTAAGTTGGTTATGCGATAAACTGGTCAGACAGAAAATGATTCGTACTGTTATTAGGTCATACTGTAAGTTTATTATAGAGTAAGCTGGTCAGACTGTTAGGCAGTCTTATTGTTTGTTAGCCGGTCAAATTGAAAATGGGTCATCCTCTAAGCTGGTCAGACTAAACTTGTCAAACTATAGGCTAGTCAAACTGTAAGCTGGTCCGACTGAAAATGGGTCAAACTATAAGCTGGTCAACCTGTATGCAGATCAGACTGAAATAATTATTACTGAAAGCAAGTCATACTGTGAGTTGGTTATCCTTTAAGCTGTTCAGACTAATAGCTGGTCAGATTGAAATTGAGTCCGACTGTAAGCTGGTCTAACTGATAATTGGTCAAACTAGAAGCTGCCCAGACTGAAAACGGGTTATACTTCAAGTTGGTCAGACTGTACGCAGGTCAAAGTGAAAGCTTATCCGACTGAAAATGGGTCTGACTGTCAGCTGATCAGACTGTTAGCTGGTCAGACAAATTTGTCAGACTGAAAATAGTTTTTACTATGAACAGGTCATACTGTAAGTTGGTAAAAATGTAAGCTGGTCAGCCTGTTAGCTGGTCCGATTGAAAATCAGTCATATTGAATCTGTTATATTGTAAGCAGGTTTCTGCAGTTAAGCTGCTTTATAAGCAATTACTATGGTACTATGACCTGTAGTCCACAAGGATCTAAATTTCCAGTTAAAATCTACTCGTGTATATAGTTTATCTGTATTGTATTACAGACTTCTTCCACCGAGTTTATCTGCCCAGCAGATTGACCAGAAAAATCTCTCTGAAATTCAGCAACATCTAACCAATGCTACTGATGTCTTGATAAAGGCCTTCCTACCAAACAAAGTGTTCATTGAAACCTTGACTGGCATTGAGAAAGGTTTGTCTGTAAAGTTTTAGTGCTCATTGGAATAGTCATCCACATGTAAATATTTTTTTCCTGGTGAGAATATGTTTGCATTTAAACAGAAATATGCCATTCAAATTCTGGTTGTGAAAAGGGATTGTCATCATTGTTTTGCTGAAAAACGAAATCTGCTCTTACTGGTAAATGTAATTGATAATTGTAAACACGGTTATAATGTAAAAGTTTTAGAGAGAGAAAACATACATAATGATGACATATTTGTACCGATACACCTACTTTTACATTTTAATATGGTGATGTGATTTATTATAGTGGGAGCCGTGAGAGATGAGGACAGTTTTCCTGACTTACAGATTTTACTCAGAGTCTTAGATAACCTGCCTCAGATGGAAGGTAATTGAAACAGATTTGTAAAATTTACTCCCTTTTACCATTTTGATATTGATTTTTTAAAACAAAAGTACATATGGTGACAACATGAGTTACAGAGTTATCCCTCTTGTATTTACCATTAACTTTTTCAAAAACATCAATAAACTTCAATAATTATATGTTATAAATTTGAATACAAAAAAAAGTACTTAACTTTTATATATACATTCAAACCATCAAAATTATCAATGACATTTTCTTACAGTTTCATTTATATTTTTAAAATTGCTGATATTGCTTTTATTAAACAGAGATTTTATGTACTTTTTCATTGACATGGCAGACAGAATTCAGCAGTTGTGGGTGGATCACTGCTTGTATCCCGAAGACCTGGAGAGACTCAGTGTGATAGAAATGGTGTTCAGAACCACAGCTAGATGTAAGCTTATCTCTGTCCTATGTTGTTGATGTAGTGTAATAGAAGTGGTGTTCAGAAACACAGCTAGATGTAAGCTTATCTTTGTCCTATGTTGTTGACACAGTGTTATAGAGGTGGTGTTCAGAACCACAGCTAGATGTAAGCTTATCTCTGTCCTATGTTGTTGATGTAGTGTTATAGAAGTGGTGTTCAGAACCACAGCTAGATGTAAGCTTATCTCTGTCCTATGTTGTTGACTCAGTGTAATAGAAGTGGTGTTCAGAACCACAGCTAGATGTAAGCTTATCTTTGTCCTATGTTGTTGACTCAGTGTTATAGAAGTGGTGTTCAGAACCACAGCTAGATGTAAGCTTATCTCTGTCCTATGTTGTTGACTCAGTGTAATAGAAATGGTGTTCAGAACCACAGCTAGATGTAAGCTTATCTCTGTCCTATGTTGTTGATGTAGTGTAATAGAAGTGGTGTTCAGAACCACAGATAGATGTAAGCTTATCTTTGTCCTATGTTGTTGATGTAGTGTAATAGAAGTGGTGTTCAGAACCACAGCTAGATGTAAGCTTATCTTTGTCCTATGTTGTTGACACAGTGTTATAGAGGTGGTGTTCAGAACCACAGCTAGATGTAAGCTTATCTCTGTCCTATGTTGTTGACACAGTGTTATAGAGGTGTTGTTCAGAACCACAGCTAGATGTAAGCTTATCTCTGTCCTATGTTGTTGATGTAGTGTTATAGAGGTGGTGTTCAGAACCACAGATAGATGTAAGCTTATCTCTGTCCTATGTTGTTGATGTAGTGTTATAGAGGTGTTGTTCAGAACCACAGCTAGATGTAAGCTTATCTCTGTCCTATGTTGTTGATGTAGTGTTATAGAGGTGTTGTTCAGAACCACAGCTAGATGTATATGCTTATCTCTGTCCTATGTTGTTGACTCAGTGTAATAGAAATGGTGTTCAGAACCACAGCTAGATGTAAGCTTATCTCTGTCCTATGTTGTTGACACAGTGTTATAGAGGTGTTGTTCAGAACCACAGCTAGATGTAAGCTTTTTCCTTTCTTATGTTGTTGACTTAATGTTATAGAGGTGTTGTTCAGAACCACAGCTAGATGTAAGCTTATCTCTGTCCTATGTTGTTTCAGTGTGATAGAGGTGTTGTTCAGGACCACAGCTAGATGTAAGCTTATCTTTGTCCTATGTTGTTGATGTAGTGTAATAGAGGTGATGTTCAGAACCACAGCTAGATGGAAGCTTATCTCTGTCCTATGTTGTTGACACAGTGTTATAGAGGTGGTGTTCAGAACCACAGCTAGATGTAAGCTTATCTTTGTCCTATGTTGTTTACTCAATGTTATAGAGTTGGAGTTCAGAACCACAGCTAGATATAAGCTTATCTCTGTCCTGTGTTGTTGATGTAGTGTTATAGAGGTAATGTTCAGAACCACAGCTAGATGTAAGCTTATCTTTGTCCTATGATGTTGATGTAGTGTAATAGAGGTGATGTTCAGAACCACAGCTAGATGTAAGCTTATCTCTGTCCTATGTTGTTCACACAGTGTTATAGAAGTGATGTTCAGAACCACAGCAGGATGTCAGCTTATCTCTGTCCTATGTTGTTTTCTCAGTGTTATAGAGTTGGAGTTCAGAACCACAGCTAGATGTCCGCTTATTTCTGTCCTATGTTGTTTTCTCAGTGTTATAGAGTTGGAGTTCAGAACCACAGCTAGATGTAAGCTTATCTCTGTCCTATGTTTTTCACACAGTGTTACAGGGTTTGACACTAACAGTATAGCCCGCTGGCCCGGGACAACTGAAACTTGTGGTCAGGCTACCAAACAAGTCATAAAGGTTGTCCTGCAGGGCTACTGAAATTTTAAATACCATACCATCATTCAAAGCAATGTGTTAATATTTTTTAAAATGTTATATACAAATTCCAAATATTCGCTACCGAGATTTTGAATCATTGGTGCGAGATAATTTGGTCTCATTACTATGTTATTGTTCGACGTTGTTTTGGTCCGACTTTAATTATCAAAAATCTGGATTATCAAAGTGTTTGAAACGTCAGTGAATTAACAGAGAATGCAAGCGGTGCACCGACATAAACAATTGATCTGGGAAAAATATGGCATTATCTGGCAGATCAAGAATATCACCGATGGTTTTACAGCTGTTAACGTAACCGGATGTCAATTTTCCTTTATAGATTTGGCATTATTATGGGTTCTAACTCTTTACAATCTCTTTATTCGGGAACAATAGATGGATTCACATGATAGAAATCTTGTTACCAGTACTTTTTTTTTAAGTAAAAAACTGACAGATAAATGTAGGCCTACTTTCCGAAATAAAATTTGTTTCTTCCGTTAAAATAAGAAAAAATCATTTTACTTTTTATTTATAAAGTTACAAGTTTGCTAAAAATACAATCAGAATGCAGTATTTGGCATGTTTATTTTTAAAATCTTTTGTAAAAATTCCTGTACCCCCCAAGCAGGAGGGGAAAACCCCCTCCCACACCTACCCCCCTCGTCGCTCCATGACTCGGACAGCAGCTTTTGGCTGCTGGGCTACTAATTAACAGACAGGACTAGTAAGAAATGTAATTTGGTAGCCCTGCAGGCAACCATAGATTTTAAGTAAGTGTCTACCCCTGCTGTTATAGAGATGTTGTTGAGACCCACAGCTAGATGTAAGCTTTTTCCTTTCTTATGTTGTTGACTTAATGTTATAGAGGTGTTGTTCAGAACCACAGCTAGATGTAAGCTTATCTCTGTCCTATGTTGTTTCAGTGTGATAGAGGTGTTGTTCAGAACCACAGCTAGATGTAAGCTTATCTCTGTCCTATGTTGTTGTTTCAGTGTGATAGAGGTGTTGTTGAGACCCACAGCTAGATGTAAGCTTATCTCTGTTCTATGTTGTTGACACAGTGTTATAGAGGTGTTGTTCAGAACCACAGCTAGATGTAAGCTTATCTCTGTCCTATGTTGTTGTTTCAGTGTGATAGAGGTGTTGTTGAGACCCACAGCTAGATGTAAGCTTATCTCTGTCCTATGTTGTTGACTCAGTGTTATAGAGGTGTTGTTCAGAACCACAGCTAGATGTAAGCTTATCTCTGTCCTATGTTGTTTCAGTGTGATAGAGGTGTTGTTCAGAACCACAGCTAGATGTAAGCTTATCTCTGTCCTATGTTGTTGTTTCAGTGTGATAGAGGTGTTGTTGAGACCCACAGCTAGATGTAAGCTTATCTCTGTTCTATGTTGTTGACACAGTGTTATAGAGGTGTTGTTCAGAACCACAGCTAGATGTAAGCTTATCTCTGTCCTATGTTGTTGTTTCAGTGTGATAGAGGTGTTGTTGAGACCCACAGCTAGATGTAAGCTTATCTCTGTCCTATGTTGTTGACTCAGTGTTATAGAGGTGTTGTTCAGAACCACAGCTAGATGTAAGCTTATCTCTGTCCTATGTTGTTGTTTCAGTGTGATAGAGGTGTTGTTGAGACCCACAGCTAGATGTAAGCTTATCTCTGTTCTATGTTGTTGACACAGTGTTATAGAGGTGATGTTCAGAATCACAGCTAGATGTAAGCTTTTTCCTTTCTTATGTTGTTGACTTAATGTTATAGAGGTGTTGTTCAGAACCACAGTTAGATGTAAGCTTATCTCTGTCCTATGTTGTTGTTTCAGTGTGATAGAGGTGTTGTTGAGACCCACAGCTAGATGTAAGCTTATCTCTGTTCTATGTTGTTGACACAGTGTTATAGAGGTGATGTTCAGAATCACAGCTAGATGTAAGCTTTTTCCTTTCTTATGTTGTTGACTTAATGTTATAGAGGTGTTGTTCAGAACCACAGCTAGATGTAAGCTTATCTCTGTCCTATGTTGTTGATGTAATGTTATAGAGGTGTTGTTTAGAACTACAGCTAGATGTAAGCTTTTTCCTTTCTTATGTTGTTGACCTAATGTTATAGAGGTGTTGTTCAGAACCACAGCTAGATGTAAGCTTATCTCTGTCCTATGTTGTTGTTTCAGTGTGATAGAGGTGTTGTTGAGACCCACAGCTAGATGTAAGCTTATCTCTGTTCTATGTTGTTGACACAGTGTTATAGAGGTGATGTTCAGAATCACAGCTAGATGTAAGCTTTTTCCTTTCTTATGTTGTTGACTTAATGTTATAGAGGTGTTGTTCAGAACCACAGCTAGATGTAAGCTTATCTCTGTCCTATGTTGTTGATGTAGTGTTATAGAGGTGTTGTTCAGAACCACAGCTAGATGTAAGCTTATCTCTGTCCTATGTTGTTTTAGTGTGATAGAGGTGTTGTTCAGAACCACTGCTAGATGTAAGCTTATCTCTGTCCTATGTTGTTGTTTCAGTGTGATAGAGGTGTTGTTCAGAACCACAGCTAGATGTAAGCTTATCTCTGTCCTATGTTGTTGTTTCAGTGTGATAGAGGTGTTGTTCAGAACCACAGCTAGATGTAAGCTTATCTCTGTCCTATATTGTTGTTTCAGTGTGATAGAGGTGTTGTTCAGAACCACAGCTAGATGTAAGCTTATATCTGTCCTATGTTGTTGTTTCAGTGTAATAGAGGTGTTGTTCAGAACCACAGCTAGATGTAAGCTTATCTCTGTCCTATGTTGTTGTTTCAGTGTGATAGAGGTGTTGTTGAGACCCACAGCTAGATGTAAGCTTATCTCTGTCCTATGTTGTTGACTCAGTCTTATAGAGGTGTTGTTCAGAACCACAGATAGATGTAAGCTTATCTCTGTCCTATGTTGTTGTTTCAGTGTGATAGAGGTGTTGTTGAGACCCACAGCTAGATGTAAGCTTATCTCTGTTCTATGTTGTTGACACAGTGTTATAGAGGTGATGTTCAGAATCACAGCTAGATGTAAGCTTTTTCCTTTCTTATGTTGTTGACTTAATGTTATAGAGGTGTTGTTCAGAACCACAGTTAGATGTAAGCTTATCTCTGTCCTATGTTGTTGTTTCAGTGTGATAGAGGTGTTGTTGAGACCCACAGCTAGATGTAAGCTTATCTCTGTTCTATGTTGTTGACACAGTGTTATAGAGGTGATGTTCAGAATCACAGCTAGATGTAAGCTTTTTCCTTTCTTATGTTGTTGACTTAATGTTATAGAGGTGTTGTTCAGAACCACAGCTAGATGTAAGCTTATCTCTGTCCTATGTTGTTGTTTCAGTGTGATAGAGGTGTTGTTCAGAACCACAGCTAGATGTAAGCTTATCTCTGTCCTGTGTTGTTGTTTCAGTGTGATAGAGGTGTTGTTCAGAACCACAGCTAGATGTAAGCTTATCTCTGTCCTATGTTGTTGTTTCAGTGTGATAGAGGTGTTGTTCAGAACCACAGCTAGATGTAAGCTTATCTCTGTCCTATGTTGTTGTTTCAGTGTGATAGAGGTGTTGTTCAGAACCACAGCTAGATGTAAGCTTATCTCTGTCCTATGTTGTTGACACAGTGTTATAGAGGTGTTGTTCAGAACCACAGCTAGATGTAATCTTATCTCTGTCCTATGTTGTTGTTTCAGTGTGATAGAGGTGTTGTTCAGAACCACAGCTAGATGTAAGCTTATCTCTGTCCTATGTTGTTGACACAGTGTTATAGAGATGTTGTTCAGAACCACAGCTAGATGTAAGCTTATCTCTGTCCTATGGTGTTGTTTCAGTGTGATAGAGGTGGTGTTTAGAACCACAGACAGATGTAAGCTTATCTCTGTCCTATGTTGTTGACACAGTGTTATAGAGGTGTTGTTTAGAACCACAGCTAGATGTAAGCTAATCTCTGTCCTATGTTGTTGATGTAATGTTATAGAGGTGGTGTTCAGAACCACAGCTAGATGTAAGCTTATCTCTGTCCTATGTTGTTGACACAGTGTTATAGAGGTGTTGTTCAGAACCACAGCTAGATGTAATCTTATCTCTGTCCTATGTTGTTGATGTAATGTTATAGAGGTGATGTTCAGAACCACAGCTAGATGTAAGCTAATCTCTGTCCTATGTTGTTGACACAGTGTGATAGAGGTGTTGTTCAGAACCACAGCTAGATGTAAGCTTATCTCTGTCCTATGTTGTTGACACAGTGTTATAGAGGTGTTGTTCAGAACCACAGCTAGATGTAATCTTATCTCTGTCCTATGTTGTTGTTTCAGTGTGATAGAGGTGTTGTTCAGAACCACAGCTAGATGTAAGCTTATCTCTGTCCTATGTTGTTGACACAGTGTTATAGAGATGTTGTTCAGAACCACAGCTAGATGTAAGCTTATCTCTGTCCTATGTTGTTGTTTCAGTGTGATAGAGGTGGTGTTTAGAACCACAGACAGATGTAAGCTTATCTCTGTTCTATGTTGTTGACTTAATGTTATAGAGGTGGTGTACAGAACCACAGCTAGATGTAAGCTTATCTCTGTCCTATGTTGTTGACACAGTGTTATAGAGGTGTTGTTTAGAACCACAGCTAGATGTAAGCTAATCTCTGTCCTATGTTGTTGATGTAATGTTATAGAGGTGGTGTTCAGAACCACAGCTAGATGTAAGCTTATCTCTGTCCTATGTTGTTGACACAGTGTTATAGAGGTGGTGTTCAGAACCACAGATAGATGTAAGCTTATCTCTGTCCTATGTTGTTGATGTAGTGTTATAGAGGTGGTGTTCAGAACCACAGCTAGATGTAAGCTTATCTCTGTCCTATGTTGTTGATGTAGTGTTATAGAGGTGGTGTTTAGAACCACAGCTAGATGTAAGCTTATCTCTGTCCTATGTTGTTGACTCAGTGTAATAGAAATGGTGTTCAGAACCACAGCTAGATGTAAACTTATCTCTGTCCTATGTTGTTGATGTAGTGTTATAGAGGTGGTGTTTAGAACCACAAATAGATGTAAGCTTATCTCTGTCCTATGTTGTTGACTCAGTGTAATAGAAGTGGTGTTCAGAACCACAGCTAGATGTAAGCTTATCTCTGTCCTATGTTGTTGATGTAGTGTTATAGAGGTGGTGTTCAGAACCACAGATAGATGTAAGCTTATCTCTGTCCTATGTTGTTGATGTAGTGTTATAGAGGTGTTGTTTAGAACCACAGCTAGATGTAAGCTTATCTCTGTCCTATGTTGTTGACTCAGTGTAATAGAAGTGGTGTTCAGAACCACAGCTAGATGTAAGCTTATCTCTGTCCTATGTTGTTGATGTAGTGTTATAGAGGTGGTGTTCAGAACCACAGATAGATGTAAGCTTATCTCTGTCCTGTGTTGTTGATGTAGTGTTATAGAGGTGGTGTTCAGAACCACAACTAGATGTATAAGCTTATCTCTGTCCTATGTTGTTGATGTAGTGTTATAGAAATGGTGTTCAGAACCACAGCTAGATGTAAGCTTTTCTCTGTCCTTTGTTGTTGACACAGTGTTATAGAGGTGGTGTACAGAACCACAGCTAGATGTAAGCTTATCTCTGTCCTATGTTGTTGACACAGTGTGATAGAGGTGGTGTACAGAACCACAGCTAGATGTAAGCTTATCTCTGTCCTATGTTGTTGACACAGTGTTATAGAGGTGGTGTACAGAACCACAGCTAGATGTAAGCTTATCTTTGTCCTATGTTGTTGATGTAGTGTTATAGAGGTGTTGTTTAGAACCACAGCTAGATGTAAGCTTATCTTTGTCCTATGTTGTTGATGTAGTGTTATAGAGGTGGTGTTTAGAACCACAGACAGATGTAAGCTTAACTTTGTCCTATGTTGTTGATGTAGTGTTATAGAGGTGTTGTTTAGAACCACAGCTAGATGTAAGCTTATCTCTGTCCTATGTTGTTGACACAGTGTTATAGAGGTGTTGTTCAGAACCATAGCTAGATGTAAGCTTATCTCTGTTCTATGTTGCTGATGTAGTGTTATAGAGGTGTTGTTCAGAACCATAGCTAGATGTAAGCTTATCTCTGTCCTATGTTGTTGATGTAGTGTTATAGAGGTGGTGTTTAGAACCACAGCTAGATGTAAGCTTATCTCTGTCCTATGTTGTTGACACAGTGTTATAGAGGTGTTTTTCAGAACCACAGCTAGATGTAAGCTTATCTCTGTCCTATGTTGTTCACACGGTGTTATAGAGGTGTTGTTCAGAACCACAGCTAGATGTCAGCTTATTTCTGTCCTATGTTGTTCACACAGTGTTATAGAGGTGGTGTTCAGAACCACAGCTAGATGTAAGCTTATTTCTGTTCTATGTTGTTGATGTAGTGTTATAGAGGTGTTGTTCAGAACCATAGCTAGATGCAAGCTTATCTCTGTTCTATGTTGTTGATGTAGTGTTATAGAGGTGTTGTTCAGAACCACAGCTAGATGTTAGCTTATCTTTGTCCTATGTTGTTGACACAGTGTTATAGAGGTGTTGTTCAGAACCACAGCTAGATGTAAGCTTATCTCTGTTCTATGTTGTTGACACAGTGTTATAGAGGTGTTGTTCAGAACCACAGCTAGATGTAAGCTTATCTCTGTCCTATGTTGTTGATGTAGTGTTATAGAGGTGTTGTTCAGAACCACAGCTAGATGTAAGCTTATCTCTGTCCTGTCCTATGATGTTGTTTCAGTGTTATAGAGGTGTTGTTCAGAACCACAGCTCGAAATATTTTTGTTGTAGTATACTAGACTTTGACCCGTGCCTGCACGGGTTGACATTGCATATGATATCGGGCATTTACAAATTAGATGCATCGAAACACCTTATATTGTTGACATTTGCATAACCAAACTTCAAGCCTACAATAATGCCATTAATTTTACTACACTCTGCTGAGTTGGAATAATCTAACTGTGTCTCGGGAAAGGCCTTCACCACAGTTAAAATGCCCCCATATACCTGCAATAAAGCAGAAAATTGCAGAAACGCTCCAAAACGATTTTGGAGAAAATTAATAAAGTTGCATTGAAAATAACAGTCAAATTGTTCACAACAAACCATTGTGAAGCTGTAAATACCTTTCTTCGAGAAGTTTAATTCTATAATTGCAGAATTCAACATATTTCAACAACGTTTTTACACACTATGTTAACAATCGAAACTCTCGGGATTTTTTATTAATAGAAAATGCACTGTGTTAGAGTTATCTCCCGTATTTTCTTTGATGAACAGAAAAAAAATTCTAATCAAAATTAGCACGCATTTGTTTTATCGTTTCCAAGTTTATCCATTAAATGTGATATTGTGGAAACAACAATTTTATAAAGAGCCTCCCGTGATTTAGCGTGACGGTAATGCGCATGCGCAAGATTGTAAAATCCAAAAAATTCATATGAGTTCCGGAATTTTTTAAGGAATTTTCGCCGATTATTAATTAACGAAGCTTGATTGAGAAAAAATAAAAACAAATTGGTAATCTTCAAGTACCAATGATGTTTAAAATATATAAAACAAAATACAGTACTCTTCCGATTTCTCAGTATTAAAGCTAAAAAATTCGAGTCTATTATTTTAATATAGTAGTATAGATGTTGGGAGATGCTTGCTATACTGGGCTTTTTTGTTTCAACTGAACAAGACTTCTTGCAGATAGGCAAAGGCACCAGAGGATTCCTATTAAATCAATATTATTCTGCTGATGTATCAGTTTTGAAGGTGTTTCACCTTGAATATATTTATATATACTTAAGTTTTATCGTTTTTTTTTCATGTTGAATGTATTTTTCATCAGGTTCGGTAGAGATGGGTTTACCCTTGTACATCACGGATCCTAGTTTGACAGGAAAACATGAGAAGTAAGTATAAATCAAAATGTTTCTTTCTCAATATTTATATCATAAAAGAATATTTCTTAAAACTTGTGAAAAGGATCCAATTTTTACTTGGAAACCTGAGAAAAACAAAAATTTTCAATCTGTGAATTTAATGCTTCATAATATTTAGATAAGATAATGAACTTCAAGGTTAAATTTTCATGAAAAACATAAATATCTATTAAGAAAATCATGAATGTTTCCTGACCTAACATTGTTTCTAAATTGATGATACATCATGTGCCTACTGTTTTAGGAGTATGACATTGTACGAGAATTGCTGTACAAGAGTGTGTGGATTTCTGGGAAGCCTGACAACTAAACTGTTCCACAAAGCCGTGAGTAAAATCACGCTGTTAAGTAACAAAAAAAATATAATCTCTGGAATTTTGATATAACAACATATTTTTTGGTTTGAAATACTTTATTTTTGTAAGTTTTTGGTGGTTTTAATGAATGAATTTAGCAATGTTAAACTTGTACAAAGTCCCAGCAAACATTTACATGTACCACAGGAAGAAGTCCTCCTGGAGAATATTCTGTCACATGACCTCTGGTGTCGTCTGCTAGCTGAGGACGTCTGGTGCTTCCTTGTCAGGTCTGTTTATGAGGACTTTATTTATAGAAAGTGGTGTAGAAGTTAATTTTAAGACTCTGTTTCAATTAATTTGATCTTATGAATCCTAGCCTTGTGCAAAGTTACAAGTAAATTATCCCAAACAACCTCATGTATTAGTCTGTATGATTGTAACATTACTTTACATGTATCTATTTGCAAAATTAATATAGATCTAATATCTACTGTTATTAAATTGAGATCAATTTATGGCTACTCTTATTACATTAATATCAGTTATATTGTTGGATTACAGATACGGATCAGCAGACTTGTGCAGGGATCAGGTGAACTTTCTAGTGGAGCTGATGAAACAGTCGCCTCCAGCATTCCAACCCCCGTCCCCGCTCCTCTCACTGACTGTCCGCTTGATTAAATGTCTGGCTCCGGAGCATCAGGTGTTGATCTTAAACTTATTTAATACATGGAAGACTTTAAAGAATATGTGACTAATATTAAAAAGTTTTATAACAATGTGATCCATTTCACAGTAGCATCATATGCATGGTCTGTAATGTTGAAATTAGATTGTTAAAATTAGATTTCACAAAAAATCGAGTCAGGTTTGTGCAAATGTTGTCTGTGTTGGTTTGTGGTAAACCAAACTCAATATGTTCAACTCACATTCATTTGTGTATGGTTAAATACAGAATTGATGAAGCTCATCAGATAATGCGAGGAAACTATAGTTGAAGATTCTTTATATGACCTTTTAGATCCCATTGTGGTTTCTACATGATGTTATTGATGTTAAAGTACCATATACCGGTATTAATAGTGTTAGTAGGATTCAATCATGTTTTTCAAATATATCATGATTGCACATCAGAATATGTATTCTAGTTTATAATACCTGATTTGACATAGCAGCATTGAGTGGAAGAAAGCGAAAGAAGGTCTCCAGATTGTAGCATGAGTTAGTGTTAATATCTAGACATCCACTCCACTTACTCTTTCAACATGCCATTTTTAATAATGTTAGTAAAGAGAGCATAGTCGAGTACGGCTACATTAGCTATCCAGAGAACTGGACTCAAAGCCAGTAGATATTAACTTGGAGCTGTGTTGACTGGTTTCAGGCCGAGCTGACACAGAGCCTGGGGGCCTCTGATGACCCGGTCTCCCTCAGGGTCCTTGCCAGCTGTGTGCAGGGATTCTCTGACCCCGGCCTCTGCCAAGGGGTCATCCACTCCGTGTCAGAAATCTGTTCCTGGTTACTACGGGAGATAACGACCACAGAGGAATACACACAGGAAGATCTACATAGACTGGTAGGGGTAAACTGGGTATCCACAGAGATAGAGACATAGTGGAATCTACACAGACTGGTAGGGGTAAACTGGGTATCCACAGTGATAGAGACATAGGGGAATATACACAGACTGGTAGGGGTAAACTGGGTATCCACAGAGATAGGAACATAGGGTTACTACACAGACTGGTAGGGGTAAACTGGGTATCCACAGAGATAGGGACATAGGGGAATCTACACAGACTGGTAGGGGTAAACTGGGTATCCACAGTGATAGCGACATAGGGGAATCTACACAGACTGGTAGGGGTAAACTGGGTATCCACAGAGATAGGGACATAGGGGAATCTACACAGACTGGTAGGGGTAAACTGGGTATCCACAGAGATAGGGACATAGGGGAATCTACACAGACTGGTAGGGGTAAACTGGGTATCCACAGAGATAGGGACATAGGGGAATCTACACAGACTGGTAGGGGTAAACTGGGTATCCACAGTGATAGAGACATAGGGGAATATACACAGACTGGTAGGGGTAAACTGGGTATCCACAGTGATAGAGACATAGGGGAATATACACAGACTGGTAGGGGTAAACTGGGTATCCACAGTGATAGAGACATAGGGGAATCTACACAGACTGGTAGGGATAAACTGGGTATCCACAGAGATAGGGACATAGGGGAATCTACACAGACTGGTAGGGGTAAACTGGGTATCCACAGAGATAGAGATATAGGGGAATCTACACAGACTGGTAGGGGTAAACTGAGTATCCACAGAGATAGGGACATAGGGGAATACAATCGCAACTTCTCGGGCCTTTCCGGCAAGCTCGGAAAAACACCTCGAATGTTTTACCTAGGCGTCCATGACAACCCCCCTTTTTGTAAAACTTGAAATAAATAGAACACATTTTACGATCTGTTGAGATGTGAGCTATACTTCATTAAAGTAAACGATATACACTAAAATATAACACAGAAGCGACACACAAGACTGTCTAGCCGATACTTATTTTAATGGGAAGCGACTCCATTTTGTATAAAATTCTAACATCCGGTGATGTTAATACATTCGAGGTGTTTTTCCGAGCTTGCCGGAAAGGCCCGAGAAGTTGCGATTGAGGGGAATATACACAGACTGGCAGGGGTAAACTGGGTATCCACAGAGATAGGAACATAAGGGAAATGTTCACAGAAATCTAATTCTAATCAAGTAATTATAAAAAAGACATGTTTTAAATAATTTAATGCTTCTACCGAATTCTTTGTTACAAAAAATGAATTATGGCTTGACACTCGTTTATTTCTGCATAACTTGTATTTTTTTCTGATACTTCTTCAAGATAATTAATAGTTTACATGTACATCTACAAAAGATGACTGGACTTTCCATAGCTTGCTTTGATTTTTACATGACCTTCAGGTCCTGTGCTTGTCCTGCCTCTGTGAGCTGCTGGGTCAAAATGACACGATCCCATTGGCTGTCCAACCCCATGTGACCTCCTCCATCACTGATACCATTGGTCGGCTGTGGAAGGGGATTGTGGCGTCTGATTGGCTGAACACTTCACTTTCATTGCAGTGTCTTGGGAAGTTAATTCTATTGAGCTCATACCTGCTGCTTTCTCTTGATAATGATGTCCTGGACAAGGTAAGTCAATTGTATTTAAAGTACATTTTCTATGTAATTCACAATTGTTACCACATACTAAAAATATTCCTTTACATGTCTTCCCCCGGTAAATATTATTGCGGTGTATTGATTGTCTCATTTAAAATGTATAACCAGTACTTTATTATTTTAAATAAATTTACAATGCTGTCATATTTTTATCCACATTCTGTAGATTCCTAATTTAATGTCATGAATTAATATCCCTTTAAAAAACAGAATAAGCAGATTTTAAAGTCCTGCTTTTTTCAGACAAGTTGGACTATATGAAATTTTAACAAAAAACATGGTGCTCGCGATATTATGTTCTTGCGATTTTATACAAAACAGCAGAATAGCGGAATTAAATACACACATGAAATAAGGAATTTACAGTATTTATAAGATGATCTAGCATGCAGGATTTCTCTCATTCACTTTCAGATTTTGACAGGAATGAGTTCCTGCGTTCAACAAGAGAGCTCTGTTCATCTACATCTAACCCTTGTCTACTTTCTGAGGTCATTTGGAAAAGTCACACTGCCAGCATCACCAGAGGTTTGCTTGATTAAGGTCACAGAAATAATGCAGATGGATGAGTTTATGAATATGATTCATATCCGAAGCAAAATACAAATTGTTAATGTTTTGTGTTACTTCAACAGCAACATTATATAATGAAGAAATTTTCTGGCTTCTTTGATTTTTGATCACAGAAATAATGTTAGATAGCAGAGTTTATAAATATGAATTATATCTGAAACAAATTAAGCATTTTAGATCTCTTTTGATGTTGATATACTTTTTCCTTAATCAAATAAACAGCAACCTCAGATGTTGAAAAGATTATCTGATCTATTTGTGGCAACCTTGACCTCATCTGACCTATTTATCTACCACCACGGGTTGTCTGCCTTTACCAAGTTTGCAGAAGAAACCCTGCATGAAGCTGTGGTCCCCAGTTGTATAGAGGATCAGCCCGGGCTTCAGGACTGTGTGGTGCAGTTTATTAACAAGGTAGCCATTTTATTGAAATGGAAAATACATGCAGTGCCAATACATTTATTTGACTTGTAAACTTTGATGAAGATGATAATTGTTTACCTTTCAGAGTCCTTACACCTGCTCAGGTGAGTTGAGTAGATTGGATTTTCTGAGGATTGTGCCCCCATGTAGAATAGGCGTGGACATGGACTCAGACTCTGGTGTCAGTGACCACCAAAGTGGGGTAAGGCCATACACACACACACACACTCTCTCCTCTCTCTCTCTCTCTCTCTCCTTTTTTCTCTCATTCTCTTTCTCATTGATCATCTAATTACATGAAAAAAATTATTCATTTCAATTCAAGTTTTAAAGAATATTTCCTTACATGTACATATGATTGATTTGTCATGCTGTACTCTTTGATAATCAAGAGGTATAATGTTGTGTTTACAGCCCTGTAGTATATTCGAATGGTTGGCCTGTAATGCTTTATTCTTAAATGATCAATAAGTCTTGTGTTTACAGCCCTGTAGTACATTATATACATCAGTGTCTTGTTATGCTGTACCCTTTGATAATCAATAAGTCTAGTGTTTACAGCCTTGTAGTACATATATTTACATCATTGACTTGTTATGCTGTACCCTTTGATAATCAATTAGTCTTGTGTTTACAGCCTTGTAGTACATATATTTACATCATTGACTTGTTATGCTGTACCCTTTGATAATCAATTGCCTTATGTTTACAGCCCAGTAGTAAGAGACCTAGACTGATGGAAAATGTCAATCATCGTCAGGTGTCTCAACAGGTAATAGCTTAATGTAGAGAACAAACTTCATATGATAACAATGTAAAGAATTAGCTGAATGTTCTAGTACGCATCGTTATCAGATGGTACAGTTGAACTTTAATGTCTCAACCATTGATCACCATGGATATGTTGTAGAAGGTTTGAAGCTCCAACCGCCATATCAATATGTGTATTGTAACCTCTGTACCTTGAATCTTTGGTTATCTTAATGTTTATCTTGGTCATCGAGCTCAAGAATATGTAGTGTGACTGAACATATGTTTCTGAGCGTTGTGATTTATTTAATTTTTATTTATAACTGTGAAATTTATAATGCCAACTTATTTTAGATAGCAATAAACTAAAGATAATCATCTGGTTCTGTTTTATCTAGCTGAAGACTTCTGTAGAGGAGTTGGTGGGAGTGTTACGAGAGACTTTGTCTGACCTAGAAGCCTTCACTAAATCTGAGGACACCGACATGACTCCACAAACCTGGAACAACCTGGAACATATCCAGACGAAGATCATGGATATCATGAAAGAGAAAGGCTGATCTGTAGCCATTGATCATGAGGAACATCCTTCATCTCAATCAAGCTTACATACAGCATGAAGGAGACAGGAATAAACAAGCATAGAAATGACTTTATTTTTAGAATGTGGAACATCCTGAAACATTTCAAAATAAAATACATGAATATCATGAGGAATACTCTTCATCTTGACTAAGCTTACATATAGCAAGAAGGAGACAGAAATAAACAAAGCGGACTGTATTTTTAAAAGTTTATGTATGAAAGATAGAGAAAGAAACTGGAGTAGTATATTTATTTACATGAGACCATATTCAGATTTATACTACAGTCAATGCTTCATGATCAGGAATGGACGAACATTTCATGTTTTATATTTACACAATACTCACTGGAATATATCCATGTTAGGATTATATTGAATCATTAAGATGACAGAATATTTTTGTTGATATGATTGATAAGGTGACGGACGTTTTGTGTCATTATCAACGAGTCAGATACGATCAGTGATATGACATTCTCCTGCATAACTTGTTATTAGATTTTTATTGATTAAAATTTATTTTGTTTTTGAAATGAAGAATAAAAATCTTGTTTACACAATTTTTCATAATTTAATTATGTTTGTATATTTTTTACCACTTCTGTATATAAAGTGTCTATGAGCACTTTACAGACCAACATAAATTCTTTTTCGAGCTTTAGAGCATAAGAAAAAATAATGATATATATTGCATATTTTATTCAATTCAGTTAATTGACATCACCATGTTGGCATACAGTCAAATTGAAATCAAATGACAGACAAAAGAAGACATGGATTTTTAAAATAGAATACATCCTTTAAAACAAGAGTTCATTATACATAGATATTCATTGGGTTTTTATTAATGATATAAGATATCTCAATATTACAGGATATGAAAGCTTGTTATAAAGTAGTTGCTGACTGGGAGTTTCATTCATTTTCACATCTGAAATAAGCATTTTGTAAAATCCAGGTCACTCGCTTGTCAGAAACACAGACAATTACATATAACCCACTATTGAATGATTATGTAATGTTCTAGGGGAAAAAATGACAGTCTATTGGTTTTTAGGTCACCTGAGTCACTCAGGTGACCTATTGTAATTGGTCTTCGTCCGTCGTCGTGCGTTAACAATTTTACATTTTTAACTTCTTCTTGAAAACTACAAGGCCAATCGTTACCATTTTTGGTGTGAAGCATTTCTATGGTAAGAAGAATCTAAATTGTGAAATTCATGGCTCTACCACCCCTGGGGTGCCACGGGCGGCGCCAAATATGCAAAAAAAGCCAAATTTTCAAAAATCTTCTTCTCTAGTTCCACGCATGTGAGGAAAAAACTGGTTGCATGGTTATGATGTCCATGAAGCCCTCTATACCAAAATTGTGAAATTTATGGCCCCTGGGTCAGGGGTTCTGGCTCTAGGGTGGGGCCAATATGGCCATATAGTAAAAATGTATTAAATTTTGGAATATTTTCTTCTCTACTACCATATATATTTTTTAAAAAACTAAATGCATGATTATGATGTCCATGAAGCCCTCTACCTAAATTGTGAAATTCATGACCCCTGGGTCAAGGGTTCAGGCTCTGGGGTGGGGCTAATATGGCCAAATAGTAAAATTGTATTAAATCTTAGAAAGTCTTCTCTCCTATCATATATATTTGTTAAAAACTAAATGCATGATAATGATGTCCATGAATCCCTCAACCTAAATTGTGAAATTCATGACCCCTTGGTCAGGGGTTCAGGCTCTAGGGTGGGGCCAATATGGCCATATAGTAAAAATGTCTCAAATCTTCTCTATTTCCAAATATATTTGTTAAAAACTAAATGCATGATTTTGATGTCCATGAGGCCCTCTATCAAAATTGTGAAATTCATGACCCAAGGGTCAGGGGTTCAGGCTCTAGGGTGGGGCCAATATGACAATATAGTAAAAATGTTTTAAATCTTAAAAAATCTTCTTCTCTACTCCTACACATGTGAGCAAAAAACTGAATACATGGTTATGATATCCACAATCTCCTTTACCTAAATTGTGAAATTCATGGCCCCTATGTCAGGGGTTCAGTACAGGGGGGGGGGGGCAATATAGTGTTAAATCATTTAATGTTTAAAAATCTTCTTCTCTATTCTCACACATCTGTATAAAAAACTGACTAATAATTTGTTTACCGGGAAGTCCTCTACTGAAATTTTAATTTTCATGTCCCTCAAGGATGGGTTTTGACTCTAGGGCAGGGCCAAAATGGATGCATAAATGTTAATGCATATAACGTTAAAAAATTATCTTCTTTACTCGCACACACCTGAAAGGAAAACTGAATTCATGATTTTGTAGACCAGATCTTTTAGTTTTTCACCAAAATTATAAGTTTCACAGTTCTTTTTGAAATGTGGTCGTCATTACAAATTTATATATTTTCCTACTCCAGTATGAAACCTAATTAATAAGATGCATATATGAGACTCCATGACAAGTTTGTGTATGGGATATATGCTACTCAGGTGACCGTTAAGGCCAATTGGCCTCTTGTTTATGCCAAATGACAAGCTGAGCTCTAGAGTAATACATCGTTGATGTGTTCATAACTAGGAAACTTGTATTATTTCACTGTCTCTTTTGAGTTAAATAGAGATTTCCATATCTGCATTTTTTTAAATGGAGAAAAAGTTTATATGCCATAAATATCAAATATCATAAACTTATCATGATCAGACGGAGTATTTTGAAAAAAAAACTGTATAACTATTCTTCCTTTCTCTTTGTTAAAAAAAGAAGTCATCCATTTACCTGTAAACATATATCTATGTACCTATAATATTACACAAAGGGAAGAGTTCTATAAATCTCAAAATAAATTGTTTTTATAAAAGAGCATTCAGAGTAAGTTTGTGTGTAAGTCACTGTATGTAATAGTGTAAAAATGTGTTTAACTTTTGTGAAAAATATTCATTTTATGAAACATAACTTCAGGCTTCACAGGATTTGATCACGTGACCAACCAAGTTCATATCTCGATGAACTTTTTCACTTGCTGTTTATTTCTTAAGGTGGAATAACACATCATCACAAAATGGCAGTCCTCTGATCGAGACAACATTTTGTTTTTTTAAAAGGATTTAATCAATGGCAATACGTAACTTACTACATAGACGAGTGGAAAAAGTGTCGAGATTGTGATCTGTACATCTCGAGTTGGAATCCAGCTTGGGCTCTTGATTTTAATTTATTTAAATATTCCTTTTTATCCCCAAACTGTAATTTTTTCACTTATTTGACATATGTACAGTTTATTTATCATTATAACTTTCATAATCAAACAATGAAAGTAGACTTTTTGACAAAATCGCCAAATGGCAACCTACTTTGAATTTTACTCGCCAATTTCAAATTCAGGTTACCAGTAGTAAAACTTTGTGTGGCATTAAGATATCTGCATATTTTCTCTTATTAGATATACTGTAGAAAATATAAAAAAGAAATGTATTGTTGAAAAGTTTTTAATTCATTGCACATTTCATGTCTGGCAAAAAAGAAATGATTTCCATCCAATCAAAAATGACACATCATACTGTGGTTTCATCAATATTTGTTGAATACCAATTTTCGTGGAATTCATTGTTAAGTTGATCCACGAAATCAAATGTTCATCGAAGTGCAATTTCTATTAACATTTGATATTGATAGGGTCATTGGCCACGAATTTACCTATAATTGAAACTGTGATTTTCAATTCATCCACGAAAATTGATATCCTTGAATATTAATGAAACCACAGTACTCATTATTATAATATTTTCTGGCACTAGAAGTTTTCTTTTACATTGATTCTAAGAAGACAGGTCTACTAAATCTCCAAAATTGATTGTTCTGAGTGGATACGTAAAAGGAATACATGTATCTTGTACGAAGTTCTTTCACATTGGTGTAACAAAAAATAAGTTTCCCTTCTCGTTATATTAAAGTTTCTTGTTATGTTAAAGTGACACAAACATTACTAAACATATTTGTCTCATGCAGTTTTGCATCTAAAACTTCCATTGGATGAAGTCTCTTCTTCGTATATATTAATATAGGACTGAAACATGCCATGTTGTTTTAATAGTCTGCCACTTTGTTTATTTTAAAAGATTTTTGAACCTGACGTAAAATTTTTGAAAATAAACCAGGTGGATATTTTTGGTCACCAAATGACGACTGGCTATTAATTTAAGTGGCAAAACTTGTATTTAAGCTTCAAACGTGAACTATTTAGTCACAACTTCGAGCCCTGTTTGAGTGTCGTTTTCCAGGTGTGTTATTCCACCGTCGTTTTCCAGGTGTGTTATTCCACCGTCGTTATATTTTTCCAGATTTTACTGTTTGTTTTCATTGCAAAGTTGTGTTAAATGTAAGTCTTTACTGCCTTATTGTTTTATGGTAAGTTTAATTAGTGATTGTGTTTATCTTTAATGATATTCCTGTTTGTGTTTACAGGCCTTTCTGCGACCTCTGGACAACTTGAGAGTGAGTGACCCAGTCACAGAAAAGGAAGTACAGGAGATCACTCAGGGTAACCCCCGCCTCTATAATTAGTAACAAGTTTGAAGCATCAGTTGATTAGCTTATCATTGTTATCATAGTATGTTATTGAAGTCTGAGGTTATGGGAAATCCCCTTGACTGACGACTAGTTAAAGCCCTAAGATTCAATTGACTACATACTGGACATCTGTACAAATTGTTCTCCAAATAATGACTGAAAGAATTGAAAAATCTTTATTCGTTCAGTTAATTTTGAAATTTGTATTCTACTGGAGGACAAAGGTTCTATTATTTGTATTTAAATGCTTTCATTTTTAAAGAACTTGATATCTAAAAGAATTTCTCTGTATGCCTTTTATCAATAGACATTGAATGGAAGTATTATTTCAGTTTGCAGGGGTCTTTTTGATGTTTGTCAAATCGTGACCTCACTTGATATGAAGTTGATGGTTACCCTATGGAAAGCTATATCCAAGTAAAGTATTTTTTGCAACATTAACAATTAGTCCAAATGGAAATGGGAAACAAATGCAAATAAAGTATTGCAACATTGACAATATCATCCAGAAATAATTCACAAATGTAAGCATGCCAAGTAAATACAGAAAATTGATGATAAATCCTTGAAAAAGCCTGGAGTATCTCAGAATAAAGTAATTCTATGTTTATTATAGAATTATTGATGAATTGTCAATGTTACAGTAGGAAACTAAAAGTACTGTAAAAATATATTTTACAAAAATGCCACAATATCAGGAAATTATGTAAATATTGATTGAAAGAGAAAACTACCGTTAAACTTCGATATCTCGAACTCCGATATCTCGAATACAATGAATATGTCGAAGTGATTTTAAATCCCAACCACCAATTTTTAAAGTATTTTACCCTCAATATCTCGAATATTCGGATATCTCGAAGTTTTTCAACAGCCCCATCTAGTTCAAGGTAACGAAGTTTGACTGTAATTACTTAACCTAGTAGATAAATATACTCTTTGTTTGTAGGCATGCAGTCGGAAATAAGGCCCACATTGGTCAGCATCTGGAGGTGGGGGACATGGTAAACCACCTCTGTGGAGAAATCCAGACTGGATTTGTGTATCTCCTCCAGTTGCTTCCTCGTCTGGATCTGGAGGGACGGGTGAGTGACCATTACATTGATTATTTGGTGGTTCTATACATAGAGAATCATACATCCTCTCTTCAATATCACACCTTGGTGAGTAATCATAACATTGATTTCTAGGTGGTTCTGTACATAGAGAATCGTACATCCTCTATTCAAAATCACACCTTGTACAGTAAAACTCGTTTAGTATGAACACAGATATATGGAGAATTTTCAGATGTAGCGAAGTTTTTTTGAGTCCCTGTTAAAATTCTTAACAAAACTTTGCAAAATTTTACAGTTATAACGAATTCGGATACAACAAATTTACAGATATAGCGAACAGATATTGAGTCCCGAAGCGGTGATTAATAATGAAATTTAACACTTTTATAACTAATTTCTTTACAATTTAAAAAGTTTGCACTACCATTTAACATAATAGTTTGAATGATTTCATTTTCATATAAATTTTTCAATTCACAAACGATTATTAAAGGTATCAAAGGAATGTTTTTTTAGTTTTTAGGCCTCAATTAGCAAAAATTATAGTCTGGTGAAAGTAAACATGTATATAGTGAATTCGCTATTGTTATTACTACAAATTCGTTATACGGATATAACAAATTACGAAGTAAATCCATTGGTCCCTAGGAAATTGCTATAACCAAGTTTTACTGTATCAGACACCAATATCAGTCAAAGGACAGAAACTATAATATATATTATACAGTAAAACACGGTTATAGCGAACACGCTTATAATGAATTACCGCTTACAGCGAAGTGAATTTCATTCCTCAAGACTCTTTTACGTACTGAAAACTTGACGGATATATCGAATAACGAAGTAAAATTGCCCGTCCCTGGGACTTCATTATAACCGTGTTTTACTGTATGCTTAATAATGAAATACAGAACACAACAAATCAACTTACTACTACCTAGTGTGTCATTAAAACAAACAGAAAATTGAAATTGGTAACATACAGATTAAAGACTGATTAGATTTGAACATATTTTATTACGTAAATATATTACATAAACGGATTAGGCAGCAGGCAATACCTTCTCCATACAGATTCAGCTAACATCAGTATTGCAAATAATACAAAAATGGGGCTTTGTCAGTGTCTAGTCAATTTTGTTACATGAAATGTGGCTCACATTGAAAACAAGATAAAGTATTGATATACATGATTTTTATAATAATGTTGACATATACTATAACAATTTATTACATACGTAGTAATAAATACGTGGCTTTTGCACATGCGATACAGCTGACATTATAATACCGGTATACAGCCTCCAGGGCTGATATAGATCCGTATCACAATCTTTGCGGAACTCTGATTTTTCCCCATTAGATTTTGTAGAAATTTAAGGTAGTGATTTATACTTTACAATACAACGTCTGACATAATCCACTTGTTATTACGTCTTAAATTGAATTGAGACACAGACCATGAATGTCTTCGATATGTTGTCAAAAGTGTGTAATAAATATGTTAATACACACTCATTTCATTATTCCATCCTGTGTAGGTGTGTTTGTTATAATATTGATAATACACAAATGTTTAAAGTGAAGGATAACATTTGAAACTAAAGTTTGATAAACCAAAAGGTTGGGGGGGGGGTCAATGAGTACACTACTATAGCTTTTAACATTATTTGCAGAGAATGACTGTAACAAAAGGAGGATATATCATTGTAATCTGCATAGAAATCTATACATTTATATCAACTGTTTTTATGGTATTCCAAAATGAGGGATTTTTTTAGTAGTGTGAGGTTGTTCCTACTATATCATGTATTCTCCTGTGTGTAGCAGTTTGTATTCTGTTCCATGGAGACTGTGTGATCAGTGACTGTTGGTATGAGTATAGAGCAGCCTGGAGGTTCCCTGTGATCTGTTGACAGATCCCCAGGATCTCCCAGGAGATGTCTCTGAATAGATCTAATATATACAGTCCCTGATCATGGTGGACGAGGACCTGTAGCTCATCTAGAGCTGCTTGTGATAATGTTGTATCAATGTGTCTGTAACACAAGAACTCTAGGAAGTGTAACATTACAAACACTGGGATATGTAATAAAGAACTCTTGTTCTGTAGAGCAAACTGTTGTTCTGGTATTAGTTCACTGATATAACAGATTTCCTTGTGAAGTTCGATATCCTGTGCTACAGCCTGTCTCATCTTTGTAGACCAGGACTGTCCCCCTACAGCCTCAATATACCTCTCTCTGTCTACATGTCTCCTATACATCAGATATGGCTGTGCTAACTTGACCTTTGTCATCTCTAGAACAGATAAAGCTTCCCTGTATCTGAGTGTCTTGTAATAATGCATGGCAATGTACAACATGTCAGATACACACACAAACTTTGCTGCTAATTTCAACATGTGACAGGACATTTTGTCTGCAATATACATCTGTTTGTTGACACCTGTGTTAGTGTACATGTTGTGTAATTGAAATGCAGTACACTGAAATAAGGAGGCTGTAAATCTTTGTAATGTAACAAGTTGATAGTGTGTCAGGGGTGAATCTACTAATTGCTCTATTGCGTGTATGACTTTGGGAAGAACAAATAGATCTACTGGATGAGCAGCTGCTTTAGAGGACTCCCTGACAAGTTCTACATCATAATCAACTTCACACCTCATCATACTTTCATCTGTACACATAGAAAGTCTAGAATTGCATAGAACATCAATGATATAGGACCTGATAGAGGAACTGTGTAACAGACAGGCCAGACCTTTCTTGTACAATTCATGTAACTGTAGGAACAATCTGTTTTGTGCTGAGCCATGGACCTTTGTCAGAAACAGGTTGTTTTGTGGGATAAAAAAGTTTGGACAAACTCCCTCATACACCCATCTAAGGAGGAGTTTAAAGCAGACCCAGAAACCGGCCAGCAGATTTTGTGGACACCATTGAGGTAGTGTGTTTTGTTGAATCGCCCAAAAAACTGTTGTCTTCATGTGATAGGAACACAACAGTTTATTGGTTTCCTCTGACTGTTGATTCATTACTTCTTTTAAGAAAAGTTTTAACAGTCCATAAGTCAAAAACTGGCAGTGGTTCATTGACGAAACAAGTTTATATTCTGCCTTAGAAAAAGAAATTCTCCATTCTTCATGTTCATGGGGTCCTAATGGGTGTCCTATTGCTACAAAGTGACAGCCATTTCTGACAATGTTATTGACAATTTCAGGATCAGGCCATGAGTGACATCTGTCTATCCATGAGGAGGCAGACACAGGCCAAAAGTCACTAACAAAACAGTGAGCATGGTCATATTCTACTGTTCCTCTAACACCACTACCACAGGGTCCATGTACAGTAGAATTAGGATAAACTAATGAACAAGTTAACTGTCTGTATGTAGAACTAGATATATAGACTCTGTCGTTCATTCTGACACATGCTGATCGGACATATCTGTTTGTTGTTGGTGTCAGTAACTGAAGTAGAGTGAATCCTGGTGGACTCTCAGAACTGTCAGAGAGAATCAAGGTTGTATTGGCTCTGTTGTAATACTCAGACTGAGACATGTCCATGATCACTCGGTGGTTGTTTCGCCAGTACATAAAGTCCACATCTGATCCCTTCAGTCTGAACCCTTCTCTGTGACTTCCACTCATCATATCAATCATCCCATCATTAGGTATCACTCGTCTGTCCACCATATCCAGGATGTCCTCTGTCTCCCTCCTGATAGCTACCTGTTGTGAGGTCCCCATTATATTACACAGTCCCACAAACACTGACTCCGACATATGCTCAAGTCCCTCACATCTGTTATTAATATATAAATATTTTTATAAATACTTTAAAACTACTCTCATTTTACACAAAATTTCAAGGGTTTTTTTAAATTAAAAAAAGTTTATTTTTCCATAGAGAGGTATGCTTTTATCCAATATATATATATATACTGTATATTATTTTGATAATACCATTTAAGATTTTAGATTACATTTTGTTGAACTAATGAAATAATATACAATTACTAATTCAGTTTAAAAAAACCTCTACTATAAACACTTTTTTAAGATGTTATATTTTAAATTTGTTGTGGGATGATAATTGGGAATAGATAGATTATTCCAGAGAAAAATTAGATAAAACAAGATCCATTTATGATAATCATCTTTTTCTGGCTTTAATCAGAACCTTAATTGTTTCATTTGTCGGCAACTCAAAGAATAAAACTCGATTTTTTCTGGAATCTCTTTGCTTTGTTTGATATATACATGACAGCAATAATGCATTATTTATTACATGTATCTTTGGTAAAACTTGCTAAAACCATCAATGTTAAGGGGGATTGCCATGTATATTAACCACAGTAATTTCAAAGTAAGGTATTGACATCAATAACCGTATATGATTAATTAATTTTGTGTTGGTTGATACATGCTGCCAATGATACCAAACAGCTTAAAAAATAGAAAATTACTATTTATGAAATAGAAAACATTGGATATTCACTTGTTAATAAAATCATAGTAACTAGAAAAGTGTTTTGTCAGTCAGATTAAGGTACATGTTTCTACAATAGCGCAAAGGTCAGAGAAATAAAACAACCCATTGAGAGACATGAATGTCAAGTGACATCAGAGGGAACTTTCATTTATCCAATGAAACGACATCTTTTCTTTGAGTGATCTTTTTGTGATAATGGGATTGGTTGATAAAAGTTTCATGCAAACACTATAGTTTGTTCTCACTGAACAAAACTCTCAATGGGTGGTTCTCGGATCTCTCTGACTTTTAAAGACTTATTTTACAAAACCTTTCAAAAGTTAATTTGTGCTTTTGTAGAGACCTATATTTAAATCATATTGGGTTTTTTTCTGATTGACTTTTGAGTGGTTTTGTTAAATAAGTCTTTAAATCAACAAGTATACTAAATAGTCAATATTAAAGCCAAATTAGAAGTAAACATTGTTCTTAGCATCCTTTCAACCAGATAAATCATAAAAGTTCCATAATACATGGTACCCCTTTTCTCCAAGAATTTTATTTGGCGTAGATTTTAACATACCGGGTAACCTGAATTTAAATACAAGTTTACTGAAGTTTCTCTTGAGGAAGCTGAACTTATCGGCCATTAGCACCCTATAGAAGTTGAAATCGATACTAGTTTTAAAAACATATCAGTGATGAAAGAAAATTGTTGATTTGTATATCCTGCATCATTTGTATCTAAAGTTGAAACCAAATTAGATGATTGAATTTTACTTACATTTTTGGTGAAAAGGACTCCATTTTGTTATCTAGACTTGTGGAAATTACAAAGCTATTTTTAGATGTCAAAATTTTCTGAGTAATGTACTTTCATTTTGTTTTGAATGTTTAGTTTATTGATCTGATCTGTTACATGTTTTCTTCTTGTGTAAATAAATAAAAAATGAATAGACATTTGTAAAATAAATGTTATGTTATATTATTTTTGTACGGAACACTGAACATTTAATTTTAATTTTAAAGCCAGCATTTTTTTATTTTTAGGTTTACACACAACAAAATGATAAAGTTCCGTAGGAGGAGGAAATTAAAAAAAAATCACTTTTGACCGACAATTTTTTTTAATTTCCGAGCCAAAAAACTGTAATGTTCTGTAGGAGGAAAATGGTTTTTTCCGCATCATTTTTTTTCTAATAATACAATGAATGGCAACTTCATGATAGTGGTGTGTAACTGCATCAACCAAAAAAAAATCTTGATCCCGTCAAAAATTTGCTGTCGAGGGAAAAAAAGATCTCTTTTTTTTTATTTTTTTAAAAACTCAGAAAACCAAGCGGCGGGTTTGTAAACCTAAAAATAAAGAAATGCTGGTCCAAGCTGTTTAATATAAGCTTTCTGGCCTGGGTTTGCTGAAAGTCTTAGCTGAAGGCAGGTGAATCATTAATGTTACTAGTAGAAATAACACAATTACAAAATAGAAATAAAAAAAAACCCGTCAAAGTAGAACTTCTGCTGTACCAGATAGTTGCACTTTATACCGTAATTGAGGCTTTTACTCAGATATAAAAATTGTCTAACGTTTTCAAATTCAATTCAAGTCTTAAAGATTGTACATTTTTGGCACTTACACTATTCACATGAAATTAAATATAGATGAGTTTCCTAACTTATTGCAAAAATTAATATAATGGTTTAAAGTATCATTTAATTGATTGTGCAAAAAATGTACTAGTGAAAAAAGACATTGATATCCCAATGAATATTATAGGTATTATCCCAAGAAGATGAAAAAGGATTCCAAAAATCCCTCAAGATTTTGGGATTTCAGATGAAGATCTTGGTCATGTTGGTTCGGGAATTCTCTGACCTCCTCGACAGGTGTGAACAGCAGGTGTACAATTTACTCCTCACATTACACAGGTAGGACATGCTTTGAATGTAAAACTTTGTCAAGTTTTCATTGTAAATGACTATTTCTTTCTCTCAGTCAAGTTATATTAAAAATTAAACATGTAAGACATTGTATATTTATAAAGAAGATTAAAAGCAAAGTTTTAATTCAAAACATTAATTCATTGATTTTTCTATTTGATCTTTCAATCATTGTCTTTCAACCTTAAAATTGTACCTCAAATCAAACTCCAATATTCAACTTGTCAGGGTTAAACAGGGAACAGTAAGTGATCATATTGTTATCATGTCACTGTAAACCTGTAGTAATAATTTATGTCACACTGTAATTGGGTTATACTGTAAGCTGGTCCACACTGTAAGCTGGTCCTATGGTAAGCTGGTTAGACTGAAACTAGGTCAGATGGTAAGCTGGTCAGACTGTAAGCTAGCCATATTGTAAGTTGGTTATGCTGTAAACTGGTTAGACAGAAAATGATTCGTACTGTTCTTAAGTCATACTGTAAGTTTATTATAGAGTAAGCTGGTCAGACTGTTAGGCAGTTTTATTGTTTGTTAGCCAGTCAAATTGAAAATGGGTCATTCTGTAAGCTGGTCAGACTAAACTTGTCAAACTATAAGCTAGTCAAACTGAAAGTTGGTTTGACTGAAAATGGGTCCTTCTGTAAGCTGGTCATACTGGAAATGGGTCAAAAAATAAGCTGGTCAGACTGTGTGTGGATCAGACTAAAACAGTTATTACTGTAAGCAAGTCATACTGTGAGCCGGGCTGTTCAGACTAATAGCTGGTCAGATTGAAATTGAGTCAGACTGTAAGCTGGTCTAACTGATAATTGGTCAAACTGGAAGCTGCCCAGACTGAAAACGGGTTACACTGTAAGCAGGTCAGACTGTAAGCAGGTCAAAGTGAAAGCTTATCCAACTGGAAATGGGTCTGACTGTCAGCTGATCAGACTGTTAGCTAGTCAAACAAAAAAGTCAGACTGAAAATAGTTTTTACTATGAACAGGTCATACTGTAAGTTGGTAAAAATGTAAGCTGGTCAGCCTGTTAGCTGGTCCGATTGAAAACCAGTCATACTGAACTGGTTATATTGTAAGCAGGTTTCTGCAGTAAAACTGCTTTATAAGCAGTTACTATGGTACTATGACCTGTAGTCCACAAGGATCTAAATTTCCAGTTGAAATCTACTCATGTATATAGTTTATCTGTATTGTATTACAGACTTCTTCCACCGAGTTTATCTGCCCAGCAGATTGACCAGAAAAATCTCTCTGAAATTCAGCAACATCTAACCAATGCTACTGATGTCTTGATAAAGGCCTTCCTACCAAACAAAGTGTTCATTGAAACCTTGACTGGCATTGAGAAAGGTTTGTTTGTAAAGTTTTAGTGCTCATTGGAATAGTCATCCACATGTAAATATTTTTTTCCTGGTGAGAATATGTTTGCATTTAAACAGAAATATGCCATTCAAATTCTGGTTGTGAAAAGGGATTGTCATCATTGTTTTGCTGAAAAACGAAATCTGCTCTTACCGGTATATGTAATTGATAATTGTAAACACGGTTATAATGTAAAAGTTTTAGAGAGAGAAAACATACATTATGATGACATATTTGTACCGATACACCTACTTTTACATTTTAATATGGTGATGTGATTTATTATAGTGGGAGCCGTGAGAGATGAGGACAGTTTTCCTGACTTACAGATTTTACTCAGAGTCTTAGATAACCTGCCTCAGATGGAAGGTAATTGATACAGATTTGTAAAATTTACTCCCTTTTATCATTTTAATATTGATTTTTTAAAACAAAAGTACATATGGTGACAACATGAGTTACAGAGTTATCCCTCTTGTATTTACCATTAACTTTTTCAAAAACATCAGTAAACTTCAATAATTATATGTTATGAATTTAAATGCACAAAAAAGTACAAAACTTTTATATATACATTCAAACTATCAAAATCATCAGTGACATTTTCTTACAGTTTCATTCATATTTTTAAAATTGCTGATATTGCTTTTATTAAACAGAGATTTTATGTACTTTTTCATTGACATGGCAGACAGAATTCAGCAGTTGTGGGTGGATCCTTGCTTGTATCCCGAAGACCTGGAGAGACTCAGTGTGATAGAGGTGGTGTTCAGAACCACAGCTAGATGTAAGCTTATCTCTGTCCTATGTTGTTGACACAGTGTTATAGAGGTGGTGTTCAGAACCACAGCTAGATATAAGCTTATCTCTGTCCTATGTTGTTGACACAGTGTTATAGAGGTGGTGTTCAGAACCACAGCTAGATGTAAGCTTATCTCTGTCCTATGTTGTTGACTCAGTGTTATAGAGGTGGTGTTCAGAACCACAGCTAGATGTAAGCTTATCTCTGTCCTATGTTGTTGACACAGTGTTATAGAGGTGGTGTTCAGAACCACAGCTAGATGTATATGCTTATCTCTGTCCTATGTTGTTGACACAGTGTTATAGAGGTGTTGTTGAGACCCACAGCTAAATGTAAGCTTATCTTTGTCCTATGTTGTTAATGTAGTGTTATATAGGTGTTGTTCAGGACCACAGCTAGATGTAAGCTTGTCTTTGTCCTATGTTGTTGATGTAGTGTAATAGAGGTGATGTTCAGAACCACAGCTAGATGTAAGCTTATCTCTGTCCTATGTTGTTGACACAGTGTAATAGAGGTGGTGTTCAGAACCACAGCTAGATGTAAGCTTATCTCTGTCCTATGTTGTTGACACAGTGTTATAGAGGTGTTGTTGAGACCCACAGCTAGATGTAAGCTTATCTTTGTCCTATGTTGTTAATGTAGTGTTATAGAGGTGTTGTTCAGGACCACAGCTAGATGTAAGCTTGTCTTTGTCCTATGTTGTTGATGTAGTGTAATAGAGGTGATGTTCAGAACCACAGCTAGATGTAAGCTTATCTCTGTCCTATGTTGTTGACACAGTGTTATAGAGGTGGTGTTCAGAACCACAGCTAGATGTAAGCTTATCTTTGTTCTATGTTGTTGACACAGTGTTATAGAGGTAGTGTTCAGAACCACAGCTAGATGTAAGCTTATCTTTGTCCTATGTTGTTGACAGTGTTATAGAGGTGGTGTTCAGAACCACAGCAAGATGTAAGCTTATCTCTGTCCTATGTTGTTGACATTGTTATAGATGTGTTGTTCAGAACCACAGCTAGATGTAAGCATATCTTTGTTCTATGTCGTTGACAGTGTTATAGAGGTGGTGTTCAGAACCACAGCTAGATGTAAGCTTATCTCTGTCCTATGTTGTTGACAGTGTTATAGAGGTGGTGTTCAGAACCACAGCTAGATGTAAGCTTATCTCTGTCCTATGTTGTTGACACAGTGTTATAGAGGTGTTGTTGAGACCCACAGCTAGATGTAAGATTATCTTTGTCCTATGTTGTTAATGTAGTGTTATAGAGGTGTTGTTCAGGACCACAGCTAGATGTAAGCTTGTCTTTGTCCTATGTTGTTGATGTAGTGTAATAGAGGTGATGTTCAGAACCACAGCTAGATGTAAGCTTATCTCTGTCCTATGTTGTTGACACAGTGTTATAGAGGTGGTGTTCAGAACCACAGCTAGATGTAAGCTTATCTTTGTTCTATGTTGTTGACACAGTGTTATAGAGGTGGTGTTCAGAACCACAGCTAGATGTAAGCTTATCTTTGTTCTATGTTGTTGACAGTGTTATAGAGGTGGTGTTCAGAACCACAGCAAGATGTAAGCTTATCTCTGTCCTATGTTGTTGACAGTGTTATAGATGTGTTGTTCAGAACCACAGCTACATGTAAGCATATCTTTGTTCTATGTTGTTCACACAGTGTTATAGAGGTGGTGTTCAGAATCACAGCTAGATGTAAGCTTATCTTTGTCCTATGTTGTTGACAGTGTTATAGAGGTGGTGTTCAGAACCACAGCAAGATGTAAGCTTATCTCTGTCCTATGATGTTGACACAGTGCTATAGAGGTGTTGTTCAGAACCACAGCTAGATGTAAGCTTATCTCTGTCCTATGTTGTTCACACAGTGTTTTAGGGTTTGACACTAACGGTATAGCCCGCTGGCCTGGGACAACTGAAACTTGTGGTCAGGCTACCAAACAAGTCATAAAGGTTGTCCTGCGGGGCTACTGAGATTTTAAAAACCATACCATCATTCAAAGCAATGTGTTAATATTTTTTAAAATGTTATATACAAATTCCAAATATTCGCTACCGAGATTTTGAATCATTGGTGCGAGATAATTTGGTCTCATTACTATGTTATTGTTTGACGTTGTTTTGGTCCGACTTTAATTATCAAAAATCTGGATAATCAAAGTGTTTGAAACGTCAGTGAATTAACAGCGAATGCAAGCAGTGCACCGACATAGAGAATTGATCTGGGAAAAATATGGCATTATCTGGCAGATCAAGAATATCACCGATGGTTTTACAGCTGTTAACGTAACCGGATGTCAATTTTTCTTTATAGATTTGGCATTATTATGGGTTCTAACTCTTTACAATCTCTTTATTCTGGAACAATAGATGGATTCATATGATAAAAATCTTGTTACCAGTACTTTTGTTTTTAGTAAAAAAAACTGACAGATAAATGTAGGCCTACTTGCCTAAATAAAATTTGTTTCTTCCATTAAATTAAAAAAAATCATTTTTTATTAATAAAGTTACAAGTTTGCTAAAAATACAATCAGAATGCAGGATTTGGCATGTTAAAATCTTTTGTAAAAATTCCTGTACCCCCCAAGCAGGAGGGGAAAACTCCCTCCCACACCTACCCCCCTCGTAGCTCCACGACTCGGACAGCAGCTTTTGGCTGCTGGGCTACTAATTCACAGACAGGACTAGTAAGAAATGTAATTTGGTAGCCCTGCAGGCAACCATAGATTTTAAGTAAGTGTCTACCCCTGCTGTTATAGAGATGTTGTTGAGACCCAAAGCTAGATGTAAGCTTTTTCCTTTCTTATGTTGTTGACTTAATGTTATAGAGGTGGTGTTCAGAACCACAGCTAGATGTAAGCTTATCTCTGTTCTATGTTGTTGACACAGTGTTATAGAGGTGTTGTTCAGAACCACAGCTAGATGTAAGCTTATCTTTGTCCTATGTTGTTGATGTAGTGTTATAGAGGTGTTGTTCAGAACCACAGCTAGATGTAAGCTTATCTCTGTCCTATGTTGTTGATGTAGTGTTATAGAGGTGTTGTTCAGAACCACAGCTAGATGTAAGCTTATCTCTGTCCTGTCCTATGATGTTGTTTCAGTGTGATAGAGGTGTTGTTCAGAACCACAGCTCGAAATATTTTTGTTGTAGTATATGTTGGGAGATGCTTGCTATACTGGGCTTTTTTGTTTCAACTGAACAAGACTTCTTGCAGATAGGCAAAGGCACCAGAGGATTCCTATTAAATCAATATTATTCTGCTGATGTATCAGTTTGAATATATTTATATATACATGTACTTAAGTTTTATCGTTTTTTTTCATGTTGAATGTATTTTTCATCAGGTTCGGTAGAGATGGGTTTACCCTTGTACATCACGGATCCTAGTTTGACAGGAAAACATGAGAAGTAAGTATAAATCAAAATGTTTCTTTCTCAATATTTATATCATAAAAGAATATTTCTTAAAACTTGTGAAAAGGATCCAATTTTTACTTGGAAACCTGAGAAAAACAAAAATTTTCAATCTGTGAATTTAATGCTTCATAATATTTAGATAAGATAATGAAGGTTAAATTTTCATGAAAAACATAAATATCTATTAAGAAAATCATGAATGTTTCCTGACCTAACATTGTTTCTAAATTGATGATACATCATGTGCCTACTGTTTTAGGAGTATGACATTGTACGAGAATTGCTGTACAAGAGTGTGTGGATTTCTGGGAAGCCTGACAACTAAACTGTTCCACAAAGCCGTGAGTAAAATCACGCTGTTAAGTAACAAAAAAATATAATCTCTGGAATTTTGATATAACAACATATTTTTTGGTTTGAAATACTTTATTTTTGTAAGTTTTTGGTGGTTTTAATGAATGACTTTAGCAATGTTAAACTTGTACAAAGTCCCAGCAAACATTTACATGTACCACAGGAAGAAATCCTCCTGGAGAATATTCTATCACATGACCTCTGGTGTCGTCTGCTAGCTGAGGACGTCTGGTGCTTCCTTGTCAGGTCTGTTTATGAGGACTTTATTTATAGAAAGTGGTGTAGCAGTTAATTTTAAGACTCTGTTTCAATTAATTTGATCTTATGAATCCTAGCCTTGTGCAAAGTTACAAGTAAATTATCCCAAACAACCTCATGTATTAGTCTGTATGATTGTAACCTTACTTTACATGTATCTACTTGCAAAATTAATATAGATCCATTATCTACTGTTATTAAATTGAGATAGATTTATAGCTACTCTTATTACATTAATATCAGTTATGTTGTTGGATTACAGATACGGATCAGCGGACTTGTGCAGGGATCAGGTGAACTTTCTAGTGGAGCTGATGAAACAGTCGCCTCCAGCATTCCAACCTCCGTCCCCGCTCCTCTCACTGACTGTCCGCTTGATTAAATGTCTGGCTCCGGAGCATCAGGTGTTGATCTTAAACTTATTTAATACATGGAAGACTTTAAAGAATATGTGACTAATATTAAAAAGTTTTATAACAATGTGATCCATTTCACAGTAGCATCATATGCATGTGCTGTAATGTTGAAATTAGATTGTTAAAATTAGATTTCACAAAAAATCGAGTCAGGTTTGTGCAAATGTTGTCTGTGTTGGTTTGTGGTAAACCAAACTCAATATGTTCAACTCACACTCATTTGTGTATGGTTAAATACAGAATTGATGAAGCTCATCAGATAATGCGAGGAAACTATAGTTGAAGATTCTTTATATGACCTTTTAGATCCCATTGTGGTTTCTACATGATGTTATTGATGTTAAAGTACTATATACCGGTATTAATAGTGTTAGTAGGATTCAATCATGTTTTTCAAATATATCATGATTGCACATCAGAATATGTATTCTAGTTTATAATACCTGATTTGACATAGCAGCATTGAGTGGAAGAAAGCGAAAGAAGGTCTCCAGATTGTAGCATGAGTTAGTGTTAATATCTAGACATCCACTCCACTTACTCTTTCAACATGCCATTTTTAATAATGTTAGTAAAGAGAGCATAGTCGAGTACGGCTACATTAGCTATCCAGAGAACTGGACTCAAAGCCAGTAGATATTAACTTGGAGCTGTGTTGACTGGTTTCAGGCCGAGCTGACACAGAGCCTGGGGGCCTCTGATGACCCGGTCTCCCTCAGGGTCCTTGCCAGCTGTGTGCAGGGATTCTCTGACCCCGGCCTCTGCCAAGGGGTCATCCACTCCGTGTCAGAAATCTGTTCCCGGTTACTACGGGAGATAACGACCACAGAGGAATACACACAGGAAGATCTACATAGACTGGTAGGGGTAAACTGGGTATCCACAGAGATAGAGACATAGTGGAATCTACACAGACTGGTAGGGGTAAACTGGGTATCCACAGTGATAGAGACATAGGGGAATATACATAGACTGGTAGGGGTAAACTGGGTATCCACAGAGATAGGGACATAGGGGAATCTACACAGACTGGTAGGGGTAAACTGGGTATCCACAGAGATAGGGACATAGGGGAATCTACACAGACTGGTAGGAGTAAACTGGGTATCCACAGAGATAGGGACATAGGGGAATCTACACAGACTGGTAGGGGTAAACTGGGTATCCACAGTGATAGAGACATAGGGGAATCTACACAGACTGGTAGGGGTAAACTGGGTATCCACAGAGATAGGGACATAGGGGAATCTACACAGACTGGTAGGGGTAAACTGGGTATCCACAGAGATAGGGACATAGGGGAATCTACACAGACTGGTAGGAGTAAACTGGGTATCCACAGAGATAGGGACATAGGGGAATCTACACAGACTGGTAGGGGTAAACTGGGTATCCACAGTGATAGAGACATAGGGGAATCTACACAGACTGGTAGGGGTAAACTGGGTATCCACAGAGATAGGGACATAGGGGAATCTACACAGACTGGTAGGGGTAAACTGGGTATCCACAGAGATAGGGACATAGGGGAATATACACAGACTGGTAGGGGTAAACTGGGTATCCACAGAGATAGGGACATAGGGGAATCTACACAGACTGGTAGGGGTAAACTGGGTATCCACAGTGGTAGAGACATAGGGGAAAATACAGAGACTGGTAGGGGTAAACTGGGTATCCACAGTGATAGAGACATAGGGGAATATACATAGACTGGTAGGGGTAAACTGGGTATCCACAGTGATAGAGACATAGGGGAATATACACAGACTGGTAGGGGTAAACTGGGTATCCACAGTGATAGAGACATAGGGGAATATACACAGACTGGTAGGGGTAAACTGGGTATCCACAGTGATAGAGACATAGGGGAATCTACACAGACTGGTAGGGGTAAACTGGGTATCCACAGAGATAGGGACATAGGGGAATCTACACAGACTGGTAGGGGTAAACTGGGTATCTGGCAGGGGTAAACTGGGTATCCACAGAGATAGGAACATAAGGGAAATGTTCACAGAAATCTAATTCTAATCAAGTAATTATAAAAAAGACATGTTTTAAATAATTTAATGCTTCTACCGAATTCTTTGTTACAAAAAATGAATTATGGCTTGACACTCGTTTATTTCTGCATTACTTGTATTTTTTTCTGATACTTCTTCAAGATAATTAATAGTTTACATGTACATCTACAAAAGATGACTGGACTTTCCATAGCTTGCTTTGATTTTTACATGACCTTCAGGTCCTGTGCTTGTCCTGCCTCTGTGAGCTGCTGGGTCAAAATGACACGATCCCATTGGCTGTCCAACCCCATGTGACCTCCTCCATCACTGATACCATTGGTCGGCTGTGGAAGGGGATTGTGGCGTCTGATTGGCTGAACACTTCACTTTCATTGCAGTGTCTTGGGAAGTTAATTCTATTGAGCTCATACCTGCTGCTTTCTCTTGATAATGATGTCCTGGACAAGGTAAGTCAATTGTATTTAAAGTACATTTTCTATGTAATTCACAATTGTTACCACATACTAAAAATATTCCTTTACATGTCTTCCCCCGGTAAATATTATTGCAGTGTATTGATTGTCTCATTTAAAATGTATAACCAGTACTTTATTATTTTAAATAAATTTACAATGCTGTCATATTTTTATCCACATTCTGTAGATTCCTAATTTAATGTCATGAATTAATATCCCTTTAAAAAACAGAATAAGCAGATTTTAAAGTCCTGCTTTTTTCAGACAAGTTGGACTATATGAAATTTTAACAAAAAACATGGTGCTCGCGATATTATGTTCTTGCGATTTTATACAAAACAGCAGAATAGCGGAATTAAATACACACATGAAATAAGGAATTTACAGTATTTATAAGATGATCTAGCATGCAGGATTTCTCTCATTCACTTTCAGATTTTGACAGGAATGAGTTCCTGCGTTCAACAAGAGAGCTCTGTTCATCTACATCTAACCCTTGTCTACTTTCTGAGGTCATTTGGAAAAGTCAGACTGCCAGCATCACCAGAGGTTTGCTTGATTAAGATGCAGATGGATGAGTTTATGAATATGATTCATATCTGAAGCAAAATACAAATTGTTAATGTTTTGTGTTACTTCAACAGCAACATTATATAATGAAGAAATTTTCTGGCTTCTTTGATTTTTGATCACAGAAATAATGTTAGATAGCAGAGTTTATAAATATGAATCATATCTGAAACAAATTAAGCATTTTAGATCGCTTTTGATGTTGATATACTTTTTCCTTTATCAAATAAACAGCAACCTCAGATGTTGAAAAGATTATCTGATCTATTTGTGGCAACCTTGACCTCATCTGACCTATTTATCTACCACCACGGGTTGTCTGCCTTTACCAAGTTTGCAGAAGAAACCCTGCATGAGGCCGTGGTCCCCAGTTGTATAGAGGATCAGCCCGGGCTTCAGGACTGTGTGGTGCAGTTTATTAACAAGGTAGCCATTTTATTGAAATGGAAAATACATGCAGTGCCAATACATTTATTTGACTTGTAAACTTTGATGAAGATGAGAATTGTTTACCTTTCAGAGTCCTTACACCTGCTCAGGTGAGTTGAGTAGATTGGATTTTCTGAGGATTGTGCCCCCATGTAGAATAGGTGTGGACATGGACTCAGACTCTGGTGTCAGTGACCACCAAAGTGGGGTAAGGCCTTACACACACACACACACACTCTCTCTCTCTCTCTCTCTTTCCTTTTTTCTCTCATTCTCTTTCTCATTGATCTGACATCTAAAAATTTATTCAGTCCAATTCAAGTTTTAAAGAACATTTCCTTACATGTACATATGATTGATTTGTCATGCTGTACTCTTTGATAATCAAGAGGTATAATATTGTGTTTACAGCCCTGTAGTATATTCGAATGGTTGGCCTGTAATGCTTTATTCTTAAATGATCAATACGTATTGTGTTTACAGCCCTGTAGTACATGCATATACATGAATGACTTATTATGCTGTACTCTTTGATAATCAATTGCCTTATGTTTACAGCCCAGTAGTAAGAGACCTCGACTGATGGAAAATGCCAATCATTGTCAGGTGTCTCAACAGGTAATAGCTTAATGTAGAGAACAAACTTCATATGATAACAATGTTAAGAACTAGCTGAATGTTCTAGTACGCATCGTTATCAGATGGTTCAGTTGAACTTTAATGTCTCAACCATTGATCACCATGGATATGTTGTAGAAGGTTTGAAGCTCCAACCGCCATATCAATATGTGTATTGTAACCTCTGTACCTTGAATCTTTGGTTATCTTAATGTTTATCTTGGTCATCGAGCTCAAGAAAACGTATTGTGATTGAACATATGTTTCTGGGCATTGTGATTTATTTCATTTTTATTGATAACTGTGAAATTTAATGCCAACTTATTTAAATAGCAATAAACTAAAGATAATCAGCTGGTTCTGTTTTATCTAGCTGAAGATTTCTGTAGAGGAGTTGGTGGGAGTGTTACAAAAGACTTTGTCTGACCTAGAAGCCTTCACTAAATCTGAGGACACCGACATGACTCCACAAACCTGGAACAATCTGGAACATATCCAGACGAAGATCATGGATATCATAAAAGAGAAAGGCTGATCTGTAGCCATTGATCATGAGGAACATCCTTCATCTCGATCAAGCTTACTTATAGCAAAAAGGAGACAGGAGTAAAGAGGACTATATTTTAAAAATGTGGAACATCCTGGAACATTTCCAAATAAAGATCGTGGATATCATAAGGAATACTCTTCATCTCGACTATGCTTACTTATAGCAACAAGGAGACAGAAATAAACAAAAAACGACTGGAGTAGTATATTTATTTACATGAAACAAGATTCAGATTTATATTACAGTCAATGCTTCGTGATTAGGAATGGACAAACATTTCATGTTTTATATTTACACATTACTCACTGGAATATATCCATGTTAGGATTATATTGAATCATTAAGGTGACAGACATTTTGTGTCATTATCAACAAGTCAGATACGATCAGTGATATGACATTCTCCTGTATAACTTGTTATTAGATTTTTATTGATTAAAATTTATTTTATTTGTTTTTGAAATGAAGAATTAAAATATTGTTTACCGGTACACAATCTTTCATGATTATGTTGGTATATTTTTGACCACTTGTATAATAAAGTGTTTATGAACGCTTTACAGACCAACAGAAATTCTTTTTCGAGCTTTATAGCATAAGAAAAAATAATGATATACATTGCATATTTTATTCAATTCAGTTCATTGACATCACCATGTTGGCATACAGTCAAATTGAAATCAAATGACAGACAAAAAAATAGTATAAGATAAAGGCTATAGCATGCAAGACTTACACAATTCTTTATAGTTCCTGGAACTGTTTTTACCTTACAAAAATTATTAACTTTACTGGAAACATAAATTGTAGTAGATTTTATAAACAATGATGAGAAATAGGATGAGGACACAACCGGACGTTTGTATATACCAATATTTAATGAAAGTCATACATTTGTCGGTTTATTTTCTCTAGATGAGATGTATTACAAGAATGCATGTATTATTATTTCATTGTAAATACACAAATCAAATTGTAAAAAAAGTTAACATAAAAATATGTTAATATAGTACGTGTACGTACATACATACATCCATACAATTTACATTACTTAAGGTTGGCAGGGACGGAATGAAACCTTTCTCCCATATCTTGTAAAAGACAACAAAATGACCAAAAAACAAACACTAAAACTAGGGCCATTTTAACAGGACAATGGACTTTGGCTATAGTTGTGTCTTACAGCATTAATGTGACAGGCCTGTCTGTTATCCTTTAATGCATTGCTTATTGAAATAAACAATATTCTGTCTATATATCTGGCTGCGTATTCCGTGCAGGTCAGTGTAATTGTTTATTGTTCTGATGCAAACTACAGATATATATGTATCATATCGAAGGTCTTTGTAAAATGACTCTATTCACACTCGACATCATATCGTTACTGTTTGAAAGAGATGTTTAAGGGGAACAGGACATTGTAGTGAAAAAATATTTGTCAATGATATTTTTTGCTTTTTAACACATTAACTTGAAGATGTCCTCTCGGTTACTTTTTTACCTTGCAAGGGAGATATTTTGATCCCCTTTTTCTGGCCTTATGAATATTTTTAACGATTTCAATTTTATGCAATAATTGTTTTATTTGATGGCATTTATTTGCAAATTATTTTTATTAATTTAAGAACGGAAACAAATTTCAAAGTTATATAAACATTGGCTTTTTTACATAGCAATATCATAATTTTATCAAAATATTCTTTAAATCAGCACTTCAAATTTGGAGACTTTTTATTCTAAATATAAATTTGAGCAAACTGGCACATAAAAATTTCTCAATGAATTTTTCTTAAAAATTTCATATATCAACCTTAGCATGTGCTTTATAACTTAAAAGATTTTCATGGCAACTTCCTAGGCATTCAATACAATAGGAATCAACCCTACCCCTATTATCGAAGTATGACCTTTTGTGACAATATATTTTTCGACCCTCTAAAAAGTAATAAATTCTTTAAATTTATTTATTTACATGTATTCCAAAATGTGATGCTGTAAGGATGTCCCCATCTGTTTTGTAGTTGAATAGAACAATGTACATTTATATTTATAGTTTTGTAAGTTTAATGACTTCAGTCTGAAACTTGTGTTCTTAATTACTACTATTTATGTGCAGAATTGAGTTTGCTCCTACTATGTCACGAGTTCTCCTGTGTGTAGCAGCGTGTATGTTATGGAATGGATTCTGTGTGTTAAGTGACTGTTGGTATGAGTATAGAGCAGCCTGGAGGTTCCCTGTGATCTGTTGACAGATCCCCAGGATCTCCCAGGAGATGTCTCTGTGTATATCACCTACATACAGTCCCTGATCATGGTGGACTAGAACCTGTAGCTCATCTAGAGCTGCTTGTGATAATGTTGTATCAATGTGTCTGTAACACAAGAACTCTAGGAAGTGTAGCATTACAAGCACCGGGATACATAATATTTTATCTTTGTTCTGTAGAGCAGACTGTTGTTCTGGTATTAGTTCACTGATAGAACAGATTTCATTGACAAGTTTGATATCCTCTGCTACAGCCTGTCTCATCTTTGTAGACCAGGACTGTCCCCGTACAGCCTCAGTATACCTCTCTCTGTGTACATGTCTATACATCAGATATGGCTGTGCTAACTTGACCTTTGTCATCTCTAGAACAGATAAAGCTTCCCTGTATCTGAGTGTATTGTAATAATGCATGGCAATGAACATCATGTCAGAAACATACCCAAACTTGGCTGCTAATTTTAGCATGTGATAGGACATTTTATCTGCAATATACATCTGTTTGTTGACACCTGTGTTTGTGTATATACATGTATTGTATGACTGAAATGCAGTATACTGAAATAAGGAGACAGTAATTTTCTGTAATGTGACAACTTGATAGTGTGTCAGGGGTGAATCTACTAATTGCTCCATTGTGTGTATGACTCTGGTTAGACCAAAGAGATCTACTGTAGGAGCAACAGCTTTATCAGACTCTTTTACAAGTTCTGCATCATAATCAACTTCAGACCTCATTATACTCTCATCTGTACAAATATAAAGTCTGGGATCGTACAGGACACCAATGATATAGGACCTGATAGAGGAACTCTGTAACAGACAGGCCAGACCTTTCTTGTACAATTCATGTAACTGTAGGAACAATCTGTTTTGTGCTGAGCCATGGACCTTTGTCAGAAACAGGTTGTTTTGTGGAATGAAAAAGTTTGGACAAACTCCCTCGTACACCCATCTAAGGAGGAGTTTAAAGCAGACCCAGAAACCGGCCAGGAGATTTTGTGGACACCAGTGAGGTAGTGTGTTTTGTTGAATGACCCAGAAAATTGTTGTCTTCATGTGATAGGAACACAACAGTTTATTGGTTTCTTCTGATTGTTGGTTCATTACATCTTTTAAGAAAAGTTTTAACAATCCATAAGTCAAAAACTGGCAGTGGTTCATTGAAGAAACAAGTTTATATTCTGCCTGAGAAAACGAAAATCTCCATTCTTCATGTTCATGGGGTCCTAACGGGTGTCCTATTGCTACAAAGTGACATCCATTTCTGATAATGTCATCAACAACTTCAGGATCAGGCCATGAGTGACATCTGTCTATCCATGAGGAGGCAGACAGAGGCCAAAAGTTGCAAACAAAACAGCAGGCAGTGTCATATTCTGTTCTTCCCAGAACACCACTACCACAAGGTCCATGTACAGTAGAATTAGGATAAATTGATGAACAAGTTAACTGCCTGTGTATAGAACTAGATATATAGACTCTGTCATTCATTCTGACACATGATAATTGGACTTGTCTATATCTTGATGGTGTCAGTAACTGAAGTAGAGTGAATCCTGGTGGACTCTCAGAACTGTCAGAGAGAATCAAGGTTGTATTGGCTGTGTTGTAATACTCGGACTGAGACATGTCCATGATCACTCGGTGGTTGTTTGGCCAGTACATAATGTCCAGATCTGATCCATTCAGTCTGAACCCTTCTCTCCTACTTCCACTCATCATCGAAATGGTCCCATCATAAGGTGTCACTCGTCTCACCACCATCTCCCTGATGTCCTCTGTCTCCCTCCTGATAGCCACCTGTTGTGAGGTCCCCACTTTCTCACACATCCCCACAAACACTGACTCCGACATGTGCTGTATTTCCTCACGCCTGTACGTCATAATCAATAGGTATATAAATATTGAACATAGTTTTTTAAAGTTAAGTCTCGTTCATAATTATTAGGATAACCTTTAAAATTAGATGGCATTTTTTTTTCACCAATAACAAATATTATGCGCAATGCATTTTTAAACTTTTCCAGAAATCATCGGTTTTTAATTGTTACCGATTGACTAGTATGTACAACGTGTTAATGAAGTACCTTTTATTGGGGGGGGGGGGGGGGGGTCATTTAATGGATTGAAAACTGGGTGCTTTATGGTCCAATATTAGTATTCATCTAGGTCATGTATAACTATGAAGATATAGTGAGCACCTCTAATAACACCGAATCTGCCTTTGAGACATCTTCCTATAAAAAGGTCAGCTGGATCAGAAACCCTTGAATTGGGAAGATTCATTTGAGAACAAACTTGAAGAATGAATTTTACTTACATTACTGTGTGAAACGACTCCATCGCTCTGGAAATTACCATTCTATTTTTAGAAAATGTCTTGCCTGAGAATTTTACTTTCATTTTGTTGCCTTTGATCTGTTCGATTTGTTTTATTTGATTACGACAATTTGGTAGATTCTTGTAACAGATATGTAAATTGATTAATTTTTGTGTTATATATGGAGGAATGTGAAATGTAAATCTCGTAATATTGATGTTAATTTTTTTTTTGTGTTAGGTCTAAGGGGAGGGGTGGGGGGGGGGGGGGGTTAACTAGTTTGTATGCTGACATTTTTCCCTGAAAGACCATAGGCGCTCCCCGCTAAATGTGAATGACGAACGATATATATTTATTAAATAAATAAATACCTTTTCAATTGTTCAAATTTACATTCAAGGTACTGGCAGATTTGAATAATACCAAATCTGACTGTATTTTTGCTGATAACATTTTGCATATTTTTATTTATCTCGTTTATCCTTGCATACATGTAATACTAACACTAGTACATGTATTATAAGATAACATTAACTTCCTTGAAATTACTACATTTTATCAAATATCTACAGTATTAGTGTAATTTATTATTGTATAAGTACAAACTGAGTCGTATTTGCAATAATATTGTATGTTGTTCAACATGTAGAGAGAGGGCGAATTAAGTTTTTATATAACTTGTGCCCAATCCCATTGTATTATATATTGCAATAAAAGTTGTTCAAATCAATCTATTCATATATGTCTCTAACCTCTATATTATAAGATTTTATAGGAAAGAGGGTAGACATATATAAATTACGAAAGACGAATAAAGCCACATAAAAAATATTTTTATCTCGTAATTACGAGAAAAGATTTCTCTATTACGAGTTAATCATCTCGTTATTACGAGAAATGACATCGTTTTTACGATTTAATTATCTCGTTATTACGAGAAAAGATATATATATATATAAAATGGATCGTTTTATTGTTCTACATGTACTCTCTGGTTCTCTATGTTAAATGGGTGAACATATTTTAAAAAATTCATTTAAATTCAAATTTCATAAGAAGGAGCAAAGCAGATTGATTAATAAATTAACTGGCCAGTTTATAAGTTACCTGTAACTAATAGAATTGTGTTTTTATGACTAGGACTATATGTCCTACCTGGTATTTACTTCGGAGTGGGGATGTAATATACGTTAAAAAGTAAAATTACTTGCAGTACTTTCCACTTATTCATATAAGATAAAATGTTAAATCCGATCATTTTATGTAGAAATTAATTAATAATGATCGTACTGACTATCTAAAAATAATCAAAATGGAATTAACGCTTCTTGAAAGAACAAATAATAGACTGAAAGGATGAACCAATCGACTAGGGGGTCTAGATCAGATGAACGAGGAATATAATGTATTCATAATTATAATAATAAATCAAATAACACCTACTATTTATTTTATTATAATGAGATAAGGTGTAGTGGACAATGCAGTCGCTTGTCACCAATGCGACCCGAGTTCGATCCCCGTGATCGACAGTGGTGGTATGTGATAGGGTATGGCGGTCGCCCGCTTGGACACGTGTGTTCTCTCCGGGTACTCCAGCTTCTTCCCACACCAACGACCTCCTCGCGCTAACATCCGTGCCAACGAGAGATATCAATATAAGTTGTAGAACTTGCTTATCAATCGTTGTAAAATAAATAAAGTTCAGATTCCAACGAGATATTTTCTCGTAATTATGAGATAATTAACTCGTCATAATGAGATTTTTTCTCGCAATAACCAAATCATTACCTCGTAATAGCGTGATTTTTTTTTTCGTAATTACGAAATATTTTCTAAGGTTATTTTAAAAAGATTATCTCGTAATATTACGAGATAGGTAACTCGTAATAACGAGATAATTAACTCGATATTACGGGATCTTTTCTCGTCTGAACGAGATAATTTAAAACTCGTCAAATTCAGATCAACGAGATCTTTTCTCGGAATTACGAGATAAAATTATTTTTCTCTGTGGTCCCATTTGTCTTTCGTGATAAATAGATTTACAAATTTAGTTGGGAGCGCCTTGATAGACAACCTAAATTTAATCGGATTTCACGAGGTTGTCCATATCACGAAATTTACATTCACCGGAAGTTTACTAATCGTCATGAAATGAACACGTCAATTTCAAAATAGCAGAAGAGATTGAACATGTTGAAAGAGGGATAGGGTAGAAAAAAACATATGATTATCTAGTCTTAAACAATGCAACAAAACACACGCGAAGGACAAAAAGACAATGGCATTGTGGATTCATGGTGGTACAAATATCTCCTGAAAGGGGTCGGAACACTGGGTGGTCTCTGTAAGTTGTTGGAATCAGCTGTCAACATGGTCAACATCAAACATTTTCTCGACGCATTCTTCCCGCGTGTATTCGTCTGTAATTGTACCCTATTGGCATTTTATTGTAAACGTCATACAACTTCGATAACTTTAAAGTACTTTCTCTCTTTTTGTTGATCAGCTGTTGATTGCCTCAGTATTTGTTTTTGCTCAGTGAGTCATTTTTATTGGAGAGGGGAGGGGGTTTTCAGTAAATACACTTACATATATAAAGTTAAAACGGTTTAAATCATAAGATTTTAACATGTGAACTTTATATTTAATATTCTCTTTTGAGAAGTGGACATGTAGCCTACATCCATGTGGATGTGGGCTAGCTTTGCCTGTCCACTTCTCAAAAGAGAATATATATTTTAAAACACAAATGTCTTACTGGGATATTCTGTAATTTTGAACAGATGATAAACATATATTCAGCTGGCATGTGTATACAATACTGAACAGACCCAACCTAACTCCAGAGTAAACCCCAACTAAACCCTGGTTTTACTTTTTGAAAATTTACTTGGAAACTGCTTTTGGAGTCAACTGTATTTACTGAAGTCTTTTATCCTACTATCTTACTGCCTATCCTGACCCTTGTATATTCCGAACACACATTAAGCTTCTGCTTACAGGGGTATACTTCTGAGCAGGTTAATTTACTCTCTGGGTCCACTCTAGTAAAACCGGAGTAATTAAACCCAGAAAGTAAACCCAGGGTTTAGTTGAGGTTTACTTTCTGTAAGGTTGGGTCTGATCAGTATTGTACATACATTTAAATGTGATAAATAACATTATATATTCAATTGTTGGCTAAACATGTATGTGATTATGATTATAACCATAGTATATACCTATTTAATGAAGTGTTTTAATTGTTATAGTCATTAGTGTATTGGCAGTTGGATTATACAGTAGATAAATTCATCCTGGCTTTGATATTTATCAATACAATATACCAACTATAAGCAGAATTTTTTTTTGCCTGCCCATATTTTTTGGGTATATTAATTATTTTTTACTGTCTATAACCTATCATTAGGGTCTCTTATTAATAAATGCTGACAGAATTAAGTTATTTGTACTTATTGTGTTGTTCATGAATCATAATTGATAATTATTGAATTTTGATTTAAATAAGTTAACATAAATTTTTACTAATTAATTAAGATATTAATAACCCCAGTCTGTATACACAAAATATATGTCAGACACAATACTATTCTTTACGACCACTTCCTATTTTCTGTTGTAGTGGCCATATTATTTGGACTCTTTGCATGCATCACCTTCACAGCTATGTGTTTACTGGCTGGAGTACTTCAGATGTAAGTTACAAGTACATCATGCGTCAATATCTATATAAAACATAGTTTGACATACAAAACAAAAGAGTTACAGAGATAATCTCTGAGTGAATAATTCATCAAACTGCTGTAAGTCCCATATATCTAGAAATTTATAACTAGTGTGATTGTTTGTTAATTAGTGTGTTATCTGTTTTCTCAGGGTGGCTGGCTTCATTGTTGTTCTGTTGGAGGCCCCTTGCTGCTGTCAGTTTGTGGAATTTGCTGACAAAATCAGCTCATTTTCAGACAAGCGACCTGCCTGGCAGAAAGCGGTTTTGTACTGTTTGTAGGTATCCTTAGTCCATTTAAAAAATTCACGTTATTCTCGTTGAATTGCAAAAAATGATTATTACTGCCAATGAGTTTAAATAATTGAGAAAAATTGAAAAACAATAAAATCTTGCTTTAAATTTCCCACAAAATGTGATTTTTTTCAGTTTTATTTATGACAATTAGTCCTTTATTGGAGAATTGAGTAAAGTAAGTGTTGTCTGAGTAATGGTGTATAACTCCTGTTGATTCTACAGACTTGGTCTGGTGCCTATAGCAGCCTGTATCGAGGCCTGGACAGTCCTAGGCGCCGGTCTGGTCTTTGCATGTGGAGCATTGTATGGACTGAAAGCTGTCGGCAAGAAGTAAGAGTTTTATACATGTCAAAACAAAATTAAGAAGTAAAAGTTCATGCCATTCCAGGTCTAACTTCAGTTTGTTAATATACTCTGTAGTCACTCAGCACTGTTGATGTTCTTTATGGGCATAAAAACTATGTACTTCTCCAATTGCACTTTTTGGCTCTGATAAAGATTTATTATTGATGGTTGACCACCCCACTCCAAGATCCATGTCATTGAGAAATATTATAGTAAATGTATAAGATGTTTTTAAACATGTCTATCAATCACAGTTAATCACAGTTAAATTTACATCTGGCTAAAATTGATATATGATGGTGATGTTTTGTTCTTCATTGATGTAAAACTTGAGACATATCCTATTTGATTGCACTCTTTGTTATGTAATCAGAGCCATTTATACAATCATGTGATACATGTATATTGTTCCCCCGAGATGACCAAGAGACTTCACTTTATAGTTTAGATTTATCAGTTACTGTCATAGTTTGTTTTCAAGGGGTAACCAAACTTGTTTATAATGTGAATTTCTTTTGTTCCCCAGGGGTGACCGGGAGTCTATGATGGCAGCGGCGAGTGGGGCAGACCAGGAAATGACAGTCCAGCTGATTCACAGTGAGGGTAAGGCCGATCTACATGTCCCCGATAGCCCCTCCATCCCCTGAACTAACCCTGAGGACACGCCAATGTCTCAAGCATACAGCAAGGATTTCACAAGATGGATTAATGAGATACAGATCTACATATATTGAAATGATTGCATTCTTGTAAACTAAGGATAGAAGTGATCCTAATCTCTCCTGTGTTCAAGACAACAGCAAATCTGTAGATCTGAGTCATCAGCAAGCTTCGTTTGTTCATCATCATCATCGTCATCATCATCATCAGCATCATCTTCTTCTTCAGTTCTGGTTATTTTTTGCATCAGTGAAAATTAGGATGAAGCTGTAGTCAAGAATTGAATGAGAATATGTTCCTTGTTTAAGTTAATTGCCAAACGTTTAAAATTTATATGACTGAAACATTCTTTTGACTTTTTGCAAACCTAATTTAGATTGATTCCTTCACACTCTAAAAGTTAAGTATTTTATGGGTCATTTCATAATAAAAGGGTGATGTAGTAAAGATGCAGTTTCAGTTAGAATGGTTGTTCCCAGTATTTTTGCTATCATAACGCATGGTTTTAAAAAGGAAAACCCATCCTGAGTTATGTTACACAAGTTGTAAATCCTATGACATATCATTGTTTAAAAAATCATCTTGCCATAAAAACTGACCAATATTTCATTATCAGACAACCTTATTTATCACAAAATTCCAAATTACACAGTAAATAGAAGAAACCATATTGTTTTGAATGTACTCGTTATTCATGCACATTTCTGTTTAACTAAACAATGTTATTGATGGTTGTATAGACAGGTTGTTATATTTATTCTCCACTATGCCAGACTGTATAACATGTATAACAATTTAATGTATTATTTATCTAAATGGATTAGCTCCCTGAGGTACCTAGATAGAAAAATATGTATGCATTGAATTACAGAGTAGCAATATATTATATTGAGTATTTATGTTTGTCTACATTAGATCTCATGTTCCTGTTTTGATATTAATGTGTTTTGTTTGTTTAAGAAACAAGTTTGGATGAACTGGTTATTTTTATGTCACTGGTTATTGTACCGGTATCTTAAGATGTTACTAAATGTTGTAGATTGTTACACGGGATTTGTTTAATTCCAGTTTTATTTTCCTGTTATTTATTTGTTTAATGTGTAGTGTGATATTTATCAGAGTTCATTAAAATCAACCTACTGCATATTAAGAACCTTTTTAACAAGACCTTGGACTTTCAGTAGAATATGTAACAATCCATTTCTTGCGTCAAAACAAGTTAAAATGATGCTGGGTTCAAGCGAAATATACACTGATTGTGTAGTCTTTGCTAAAAAGGCAGACAAATCCTGATGATTTCAAAGAGCCATGGCCTACAATGAAATAGACAGGCCAACGTCACATTGCTATTTGACACAAGTACCTAAAGTCCAAGCTCTTCTTAAAATGGTTCTTTTAGATTTTTATTTATTTATTTGTACATGAGCATAAAACCTTAATGTTCGTGGGGGACCAATGTTCGTGACTTTCGTGGGTAACCCTTGCCCATGAATTTACATCGCCATTATTAAAATTATCCCGAACTTCTACCAACGAAATTACGTCCCCACACACCAGGAAAATTTTTGTTACCCACGAACATTGATCCTCATGAATAAAAATGAATTTTACTTCAATATAAGTAATAACAAACTTTGATATTATAATAAATGTATGTATAAAAGCAATTTTATTCATGTGTTGAAAACGATTATCTTTTATAACAATTATATTGAGGTTACATTAATAAAAAAAATATTGACATGCATAATTGTTGAGGGTAATATTGATGTTAGCTCTTGTGGGATGAAATATTACCCAATGCAAAGCTGAATTGAACTGTAATTTGATTTTAAAATTTCACAAAGTACAATTCTATACTAAAAATTAATTTTATTGTAAGTTATCAATGCTAAGATTTTTTGTTCTGTCAAACAGTGTTGTACATTAAATATGTATATCATAAATGCAAATTAATACCCATGGTTTATCATTTTCAGTAATAACCAAACAGATTATTGCACAGTTAATAAATCTATGTAGAATTATCTTTGGGTAGTATGAAAGCGTGGAATGTTGTTATAAATGTAGGTATACATGTATATGTAACAGGTTCAGTTTAATGGTGCAATACTAAGTATTAAATGTTATTTGAAATCAACACTTTGTTCTTTTTACTAACAGTTATTTTTTGGAACGATCTTCGATTCTCAGCAATGTTCGATAACTCTTAATTATCCGGAATCTCTGATTTTTATTCGTACCATAAATCTTCCTTTTATATAGACAAATTTAATTTGTCTTTAAGTATTAATATTACGCAAAACCATTGAACAAACTGCTTGGCTTAGTGGCTACACGGAGACCTACTATCTCAAGGTAAAGAGGTTCGAGCCACCAATGCACTGATAAAACCAGTTGTTTTTTTCTAATTTGATCTCTATCGGTATGTTTTATTTATTCCATTATATCCATCATGGCCAAATTGCAGTAATAAGTAAAATGCACGGATTCCGTCAAAAAAAAAAATCTATTTTATTTCACTTATAAATTTGAAGAATAAATACATTTTTATGATGAAAAAAATTACTTTGAGGCTGAGGATTAAACAACCTTAAGGAATAAGGAATCATTCTAATAGAGTATTATGAGGTGGTCAAATTAGGTCAAGAGTGATAAAATCCAATGAAACTTGGAGGGCTTTATGATAGATTTGATGACGCCCAAACAAACATGTGATTACCTCATAATATTCAACAATCAAATTAACATTGGATTTAAGATCTGCTCGCTTACTTGCTACACAAGTAGCATGCAAGCGAGCGGATCCAACATCTAATGTTAATTAGATTGAATATTCAAAGAATGATTTCATATTTTTCAGCAATTTTATGATTACGGGTAAAAATTAAATTGGAAATTTATTTAATGAACTATATTGGACTAATATTTACAAAATTAACTCATAATATTATCATAGACAAAGATATTGAAAAATGTAAATATATAACTTATGCAACAATTCATCCTTGTATGAAGGCAGCACACAGAATTGTGGTATTTATAGTTTATTCATACAAGTGATGAAGTATGATTTGGCTTTGATTCAACTATTTCCCCAATTCAAGATTATGAGAATGCATGAACTTAAAATTTGGCCCCTCTATTGGAGAAAGATGTTTATAAATGGATCATCCTAATTTCCTATAGTGCAATCGATCTACATCATTCACAATTATTGTCAATAAGACTACATTACACTTCATTGATCCAATGCTGAAACTACTTGTAGTCCTTGATTAAACAACGAGGCCCATGGGGGCTCAGGCTGCTAAACCTTGCTTCAATGCTTTCCCAGTTGTATTTATATTGAACTTCATAAATACAAAACAAGAAGAATGATTTCACATGGTTTAATTTTGTGATTTTAGGAATTGACATAATCAAATGATAAATGGATAAAATGATATGGAGTAAAATGCAATTTTCCATCCTCCAATACATAAATATATAAATAAAAAATTAAACATATAAAATTAAAAATTAAAACAATAAATGGTCAGTTATCACAGACAGCATATGGATATTGGAATCTCCACAGCCAGAGAGACGAACAAAGAGCTCATTGGACGGGTATCTGACTGTGGATGGGTATCTGACTGTGGACGGGTATCTGACTGTGGATGGGTATCTGACTGTGGATGGGTATCTGACTGTGGATGGGTATCTGACTGTGGATGGGTATCTGACTGAGATTTCCACAGCCAGAGAGACGAACAAAGAGCTCATTGGACGGGTATCTAACTACTATGAAATTGTGAAATACACAACACCACTTGACTAATCTCACTAGACTCGAAATATCTCAACAACTTGAGTACATATCTCAAGTATTCCTCTGTACTTGATTATCAAGTCTTATTTATTCCATCTCACTATCCTCGAGTGGTGGTTAGGTGTAATGGAAGGTTTTGCAAATGTTAAAGAATTATCTGTATCAGATCTTGAAAAATATGGGTATATGGTAAAAATATATTGTAAATACAATGTAAAAATATATCACAAGTAAAAATAACAGCTAATATTAAGTTAGTACACGTCGGTAAAAGGGATTCTGGACGGACTTGTGTCAAATCAAATAAATAATTTGTTAAAATGAAATTGTACAGTGTACATGTTCCTTGTCGGTAAGTACAAATGTTAAGTACAGTGTTTTCTAGTTCTGGGTTCTTAGAGAAACCCTGTATGGGGCCCCCAGATTCTAACAGATTCCCACCATTTTCACCACACCCTTGCTAAAGACAGTCAAAAAGTGTACAAAATATATATACATTCTGTCAAACAATAAATAATGCATTCTTAAAAGTTGTATAATATCACATATGAATTTGATTTCAATAAATATATATATGTATAATTGGTGTATAAAATTTTTTTTTTACAGTCACCATATGCCTAAGTACGTTTTCCTCACTCTAAAGGTGTTCTTTAAATCATCAGTCACCGTCCCTGTTACACTGTCCATGCTACGACATTGTCCTGACTTTGAGGGGGACCACGCGAGACACAGTTGACGACCCCTCAAACATCAGGTTTGGCAAGATCACTCTCCTTCTGCCCAGTCCGGTTAATGAGTGTACCTATAGATGGCCTCTCTATACTAATATAGTACAATCCTTGGACTTCCCTAACATGATTTAGAATGTCTCCATGAACCACATATTGCGAGCACAATTTTATCAGTTTTGACATCACTTTGTTATTCCATTGTTTATACACAATCCATGGCTTTCTCCTTTTCCCTTAATTATATTCACCAGTAGGAGGAGCCAAAGTCTTTCCGCCGGGAAAGGGCCAGCCCACTCTTGGCTCTACTGACCATTCTCTGCGTCATTTCCCCAATTTCTTCAGACAGGTTCAAGGACATTTCCAGTTCATCTTCAAATTCATGAGACTGAAAAAGAGTTGAAAGACCCATAAAACACATTTACATTTTCCTATGATGATTATTAAAACTCAAGATTACAGGATATGAGTTTATTGTTCAACAAAATACTTTCAAAGCCTAACTATGAAATCACTTGTAATAGCCTAATGACAAAACCAAATAATTCATAAGCAACTGTTACAGTGAAAACTTTGCAAATTTGCATGTAAGGCTAATCAAGCTATAATGAACCCTGAATAATATATGTACTGGCAAAACACACACAAATGTACACTATCAATGTGTGAACCTCTTCATATCAGTCAGAAATAAGAATGATACTAGTATATTTTCTTTTCCTTTGTATACATGTATATTTTTTTTTGGGGGGGGGGGGGGGGGGGCAAGTTCTACATTTCTGAAATTATTGCAGTGCATTATTACCATGATTGAAGGTACTAAACAAAAATGTTGATTTCTCTTTTACTAGTACATATGTAATACACATACAAAACTATGACACTGGTTTTTACCATTTGGACAAAAATTACCTGGGGTCTTACATATTTTTTTGTGAAATCTAAGAGTGAATATTGTTATTAATTTACGTTCAAAATGTCTTCCTAGTTTTTTGTTTGATTGATAAGCAAAATAAATGTTTAAAATTTTCAAATACTTTTCTATTTATTCAACTATGCCCTCTACATTTTTTGTGTATTAGTCATACATAAAAAATATACATACCAGTAATATTTAATCTATTTATATACATATGGACACATAACCAGTAAAATGAAATGAAATCATGGGTGGGATAAGCTTTGCTGCCTGTGGCTTCCTGTCATTCACTAGCTTTAACTACTACGGCTTCTACATAACCCAATCAAAACCAGGCCATTAATAACATACCATTTCTGGGTCATCTTGACCTAGTATGATGGGAGTTTGTCCATTCTGAACACAACTTTCTTGGGCTACACTTCTCTCAGCTAGGAGGGCAACAGTTTCATGCGAACCAGAATTAGTTGTAACATGAGTGGCGGAATTGACCGAGTTAGACACAGAACTGGAGGCCATTTTGTTACCACTGTGACCTTCACCCAAGGTAAAAGATTGGTTTTGGTCTGTGACCTTGACATTTGGTTTTACCTTTTTGTATTTTCGTACTTGACGTGTTCGTACTCTTGATCTTCTTCCTGCACTTCTACTCCTGTAAATAAAATGATTTATAGATAATAATACTGACTTTACCAACAAACTATAAAATCAATTTGCAATCATGTCTGATAAAGTTTACAAGATAATAAAATGCCCATCTAAGACTTTATTTTGCTTTGGTTGCAGTGCTTCCTTTGTACAGCAACTCTCTACACAACTGTATTAAAACAAATCAGTAATTTATAATCATTCTTATAAAAAAGTAATTTGTACTGAGTAGATTTTGTATCAGAGCATTCGCTTACCTCCTCCTGTAGATAATATCGTCCTCGGACTCGGCGCTCGAGCTATCGTCACTGATGTACTCCCTGATCAGATAGCGTGACCGGTTCCTGCCATCGGGAGAGTAGTGTCGCACCCGAGACGCCGACTTTGATCTTCTTCTGGGACGGCCCCTGAGCATAAAAAGAAAGTTGTTTTATACTAGGAATCTAATTTTGAAATGATTTTTAATTGTTTTTATTTGCAGTTTATACAGCAAGTCTAGTCATGAACAAATTTCAGATTCTGTTACTTGTTCATAATATCAGCAGCTTTAGGAGAATGTTAAAATATGGAAAAGATTAAAAGACTGATTTGATTGGACAATGCTGTCTAGCCGTGGTTCCTCACCTTGGTGGACTCTGTATAACGTAGGTCACCGGCTGCTCACTCGGGGGCGCTTCATACACAAACTCTCCATGAGAATGTACTCCACTGCCCCCACACATAGGACAGGCCGCGGTCTGTTCCAAATACACAGGGGGCGCCACTGGCGGGGGAGGGGGAGGCTGGGTTGTAACAAGGTATCCGATTGGTTGCTGGCCACGAGTGTCTAAGTCATCGTAGGAATATTGTGGGGCTTGGTACACTGGCTGTGTTGGGTGATTACGGAGAGAAGACCTCAGTCTGCTGTATCCGGCTGATATAGGCGCTGCATAGGAGGTGGTTGGCACATTGGGGTACTGAGGGGGAGGGGGGACAGACTGCTGGGGTGGGGGTTGTGGGGGAGCAGCCTGGAAGGTTGCATTTTGCAGCAGATTGGGCTGGGATGCAAATCGCTGCATTCGGACTGGTTGCTGATGGGTCTGGGTTCGTGCTGCTTGATATCGAGGTACATAATAACTGTACAACTGTTCATCAGTGGCCGTGGTAGCAGTCACACGGGAGGGTGACTGGTCGGAATCATATTCATCAGGAAATTCTGTCCCTGCCGCTCGATTCCTATATTTACGCTTTATTCGTTTCTTTTCTCTTGAGCGCTGAGGTTCCGGTAACACTTGCGGTGGAACTCGACTGTTTGGATTAAATGAATCAGCGGCAGCGTAGCCGAGTGGAATGTCATCCTGCTGTTGATTGGGTGGATATTTCCACCAATCATTCCAGTCCCGAGCCCCTGCTCCAGAAAATGAGTTGGCTCTTCGGCGAGGCCCCATCATGAAGGCATAAGGATCCTCAGTGGGATCGAAGTATCTGTCCCTATCATCCTCCCTGGTTGGGGGATGCTGGGAAGGGGGAGGTTCCTGGGGTGGTGTTTGGCGGTTCTGAGAGGCAGCCATCTGGAATTCTTCCCTCAGTCGGCCTATTTCAGCCTGCAGCAGCTTAAACTTTTCGCTGAAAAAAAATGTTTAAAAAATAAGCACTTTTTATTTTAACAATAAAGTCATAAATCATTAATAAGTTTTTTTTTAGCTAAAGATAGTATTCACTTTTTCCTATTTTCATTATATAAAAAACTCTTCACACACCTGCTGTCTGATCCTTTAGTGGCTGCTGTGGCGACTGACCCCCTCATTGTATCATCACTGTCTGACCCCACTCCCCTGTCCTCCACAACCGGCCGACGGGTCTCCTCGGGGGCCCTTGTTCGGGAAATCTCTAACGGGGGCACCTGGTTTCTTCTGCTGGAGGCCCCAGACCTGTCCGACCTGGGTGTGGGTATTTTGGGGGTGGGAGGGCGAGGCGGTTCTTTCTTGGCACCGGGTGTGGAGGGTCGGGCTTTCTCCTCCCGACGGGACACTGTGGCCCTCTGGGTCTCGACCCGCTGCTCTGGTCTGATTGGTTGTTCCCTGGGAGTGTTGTCCTCTGAGGAAAGGATCTCTCTACTCTCATTGTAACTCCTCTCGGCCCGTGGAGTCAGTTCCTCATCAGAAAACTCAGAGAAGGACACATTGTTTTTGGCGGGCTTCTTGGGAGTTTTGAGCGGGGTCTCCTGAACTCTCTGACTTCGCCTGGATCCCTGACTCTGAGTGGATCTTGGTCGCTCTGAAAATCAACAAATTGTCTCAGACTTAATAATCCAAAGTGGTAATGTACTATAAAACTGAAGTTTACACTGTTCTACACAAACTAGCTGATCCATTTCACACTGAAATATGAACACATGAGTAGCTCAGTCTCAAAATTGGTAGCTGAAAATCTAAGAAATAACACCAGCCAAACTACTTGGGATTATGATTTTGCATGACCTGTTCAAGACTTTTTACTAAATCATATCTTATCAGTTTTAAAGTTTAAAATGAAATCTTTTAACAGTTTCAATTGATGAGAAGATAGCCAGCTCCATACAACACTAATAAACAAGAACCCAGCAAGCCTTGTGCAAAAAATGGCAAATATACATGGAGTGCAGTACAAGATAAACACAGCACAACAAGATCAAGTTCTAACCAATCAGATTGGATAGCTGAGATGAGCCGACGCGAATCGTACGCCTCAGCTCATCCAAACTCTCCTCCCAGATGTCGGATAAAGTATCTGCAAAAAACAAAATGGCCAACAAGGTCACGCAAGGTCATCCAGATTCCATAACATGCTACCATCAACAAAGAAACAGGATAAAAATGAACCCACACTTCAAAGCTATACATTTATGAAATACATGTTTCGCTTATTAAGCATGTATATGCATATTTTTTTGTTTGGAATTTGATAATCTTAATCCGTTATTTACCAGGGTATATACATGCTAAATAAGCATGTATTTCAAGTTGAATGGATTAGTATGAAACAGCAATGATATGGAAAGTTATAACCAAATTATGACAAATTTACCAGACTCCTCAAAGTCCTCTGAAACAAAATATAATAACATGAGCAAAGAGAGTGAGAGAGAAAATAATTAGCTGAAATCTCCGTGAGTGGAAATCTTCTGAATCACAACAAAGTGAGACAACAGTGTGGTGAGGCGTAAATCCTCATTAAATCCTCACCTTCTTCCTCCTCTTTGATTGGCAGGTCCACGCTCCTCCTTCCACTCCGGACATCTCGACTGGAGCGTCTCGGTCGAGATTCTGGAATGTCAAAACTCATCTCGCTCTCAGTGAGGGTGTAGCTATCATCTGTGTAATCTCGAGACTGGTTGTTACTTCTGCGACCAGACTGAGCCGACTCGCGAGATGGAGGTCTCTCTTGTTTACGTCCTGTTCTCGAGCTCGCCACAGAGGAGTCATCAGCTCGAGATGATCTTGAGGAACGTGATCTCGGTCTAAATGAATTCAATGATAATCTAAAGATAAGACCGGGTGATTTTTTTAGTCTTGTCCTATTGTCTTGGAGTCATTAAAAATCCACATTCATTCAACACTGAAACAACTTTTTGCAATATCAAATTCATCAAACACTCATAAAAGTATCAATTAGTCAAATTTCACAAATCACTAAACTCAACAGAATTTCTTTGGAATAGTGTTACTATACAGTTGTTGCTCTATTTAAATAGTTGTGATAGTAATAATAATTGCCAAGTCAGCTCTACATAGCAGAATTTTGTCTAATGATGACCACCCACCTGTCACTGCCACTGTCAGACTGTCGGAGCCTCAGGGTCCCCTGCCCCTGCTGTTGCCGGGCCGAGGCCTGGCCGCTGACCTCTGACCCCACCATTGACCCTATGAACCCACTGTCTGCATCCCCTGCATGGCGCTGCTTGGTCATCTGTTTGAACGTCCCCGGGCCAGGGAGATTGGACAGAGCTCCTCCCCCGCCGCTAGCACCCCTCTCTCTGGGGCGGGATCCCTCCTGGTCTGATATACCACTGTCCTGCAGACTGCTAAAACTGCCGGCCTCTGGTCTCTACAAACACGAGATCCCACTCAATCTAATGCCAGATTAACACTCAAACTTTAAAACTCATTACATGGCTATTTAATTCTTACTGGTATTAATTGATCTGGAATTTTTGTTTTAACTGCTATACTTCTAAAATTAAATGCATTGTGCTTGCAGGTAATATTTAGCTGTATATTTAATGAGCCTGCATATTCAATTTGCTGGTGTATTTAATTTATTTGTGTAGCTTTATTATAAAGGCAGTTTCATGCATGCAATGTCCAGTCAGTGAAAGATTAATGCAATGGTAGGTCTGTGAATTAAACATATTGTTTGAAGATTAACAGTATAGAAATGATGTATTACAGAAGTTAGAGATTAACAGACAGTCAGCAGGAACAGAGAACAGATAGACGACAATGCAGGGAAAAGGTTAAGGAATGACAGAACGTAATGAATATCACACTCTCCTCAAAATCCATAAATATTCAATAAGAAAAGGGACACTCATCATGTTCCTAAATCTCAGACAAGGAGAATGAAAATAGAGAGGTAAAGGGGAAAAAAAACAAGCATAATGAGTGAACAAAACAACTGTCCTCAACAGGCAAGTGAACAGTTACATTACAGAACAAGCTGAAAACAGGTCATGAACAAGTGGGTTACAGAACAACCATACAGCAAGTTATGAACAAGTGGGTGTGTCCTCAATGTTACAAAACAACACAAGAAGTTATGAACAAGTATGTGTGTGTCCTTAGTATTACATAACAACACAACAATTTATGAACAAGTATGCATGTGTTCTCAATGTTACAGAACAAGATGACAAGTTATGAATGAGAGTGTGTGTACAGAACAACCACGCAGCAATTCATGAACACGTTAGTGTGTCCTAATTGTTAAAGAAAAAGACAACAAGTTATGAACAAGTATATGTGTTTTCTTAGTATTACATAACAACACAACAAATTATGAATGAGTGGGTGTGTCCTCAATGTTACAGAACAAGACAACAAGTCATGAACAAGTGTGTGTTTGTGTGTGTGTCCTTAGCATAAGAAAACAAGCAAACCACATGTCATGAACAAATGGGTGTGTCCATGATGTTACAGAACAAGTCAACAAGTTATAAACAAGTGGGTGTCTCCATAACATTACAGAACAAGACAACAAGACATGAACAATGGGGTGTGTCCTTATTCTTTATCATTTTAAAACAAGCAAACAACATTTCATGAAGAAGTAGGTGTGTCCATAATGTTACAGATCAATCATACAGCAAGTCATGAACAAGTGGCTGTGCCCTCAGCATTATAGAAAAAGCAGACATTGTTAGTTGTAATAACTGTTAATTTCATGCAGGTATGCAATTAAGAAGTATGCAAATAAACCATGAACAAGTTGATGTGTCTTTAACATTGAACAAAGGGCAGATATTGTTATTACACATGAACAAGTAAGCATGACATTAACATTGAACAAGTCAGCGGGCTTGTCCATAAACTACAAAAACCAGCAGGCATTCCCATAAGACAAAACAAGCAAATGTGCTCAGTATTTTACTTATCAAGAAGACATGCCAAAACTGTGAGTAAAACCAACCTCTCCTGATTCTGCCATCAACTTGAAATATCGCTGTTGGGTGATAGAGAATACACTGGGTTAGGGACAACTTACTGATATATCTGAGTACATCTCATCATACATGCATTTGTATTAAGTTGATGGATTTACAGTTATTCAAAGTATAAATAAAGGTACAAAATCAAGTTAAATGGTGGATGTATAAATGTAAGTACTGATAAAAATAAGCTGATAAATGAACAGTGAATCTGTACAGGAGTATTTGCATCGTCTTCACAGTGATGCCACACCCCCTCTTACCTTCTTGAGGTTCCCTGACCGGGGTTCCCTGTGGTCGTGTCGGCGGGGTCGGGGCAGCCTTGGGGTGGGGGAGTCCCGGTCAAACGTGGAGTCTCGCGGCGAGCGCCCTCTGGAGGAGACACTGCTACGACTGCCAGACATACTGGAGTCGCGCATCCGACCCAGCGAGTCTGTGGGAAAACAACAAAAACAATGTAACTCTAAGTCTATAACAACCACAAGTAGTCAGACTGGGGACAAGACTTTAAGAGGCCTGGATGGTCCTAACAATGTTTATTTTTACCAGGATAAATCTGATGAGTAATTTGTGGATAATCTAGCCTCCTTATTATCTCTTTAGCTAGAGAGAAACAACTGAAAAATGTCAGTAACAGAATGCTTATTTATACACAATGATAGCTTGATACTTGTTAATACCTTTATTTTCATATCAAAAGACAGAAATGTATCCAAGCCATGTCACAGAATCAATTTGTGCATACTCTTAGTTATCATAATGATTAACAACCTACCTGAATGTGGGTCAAGGTCAGAGGTGTGCAGTGACCTTGTACTTCCTACTGTGTGGTCAGAAGACTGGGGGTCCTACAACAGAAGGGTCAAGGTCAATAATACCTCTGAATTGTATCTTGATATGAGAATCAGAACCCCCTTCCACCCCCCTTCCTGAGGCACCAGTGCCACTCCACATCATATGTACTGTTTTACTGCACAATTATATTTTTGTCAAAAGGTCAAACATCCTTTTGCTCAATTAATAACTTCAACAAAGATCCTATGTAAATGACTGTTCAACAAAATATGCTGTCAAAAACAAGTAATAAGATAATTGCAAATGAAGTAATAAATCAAACTAATACAGTAAAACTTGTTGAATCTGAATGTTGAGCATTCTGGCATGTTGTCCAATCCGGGGAAATTATTCAGTCCCTTCACAATTATATCAAAAGTGAGGGTTGTGTATTTTACTTCACCCAATTTTTTTTTGCAGGCCGTGTTTCTGGATACCGCGGAAGTAACACTGCCGCTATAGTTTGTACATGTAATGCGCGTTGTATGGTTACACTTACAGAGTTACATTTTATTCTGTCAAAATGCCACATTCTTAAAGTTGATTAAATTCCCGTGTATTTGAGTATTAATTTATCAATTGTTCCCTGACCAAAACAGTTCTCGCCATTACGCAATCAGTCGCCTGTTGACTTGTCACAATCAACTTGTGATACCAATATGATCTCCTTAGCGTATGCTATTACGAGTGTGAACCCTACCCAAAATAAACCGATCTTTTCCGTACTTTTGTGATTTTTTCAAGTATATGTTTCTATCTCTGCATTAAACTCTTCCCTGTTTTTCTTAATACAGGAACTGCTCACTAAAAATCATAAAAAATATCAAGTTAGAGGAGTTGAATTTCCAGTTTTCGTAATAGCGCCGGCTCTGACACTTTTCCTGTTATGTAAACAATAAAAAACTCAGATATTTTGGACTAAATTGTATGTTGCAATCATTTTATGTTAATAAAATGTTGTGCTATCTGGATCTTGGATATTCTGTAAACCGTCCGCGATAAAAAAAAAACCCGACTGCTTATACATGTAATAAGTGAGAGGTATCTCCCGTAATTCGGCCACTTATCAATCGGCCTTATGCAGGGTAATTACTGATCAATTATCGATCAATTTTACTGTCCTTGCTATTGGTTTAAACAACTGTGAATGTAAATCCAAACTAGCAACTCATTTCAGTTTATACCGTTAAGCCTTGTTATAAATAAATACACATTTTTTCAGCCAAAATTATATCAAAAGTGAGGGTTGTGTATTATACTTCACCCCAATTTTTTTTTTGCAGGCCATGATTAACAAGGTATTAACATGAAGTAACACAACCGCTATATTTGTACATGTAATGCGCGTTGTATGATTACACTTACAGTTACATTTTATTCTGTCAAAATGCCACATTCTTAAACTTTATTAAATTCCCGTGTATTTGAGTATTAATTTATCCATTGTTCCCTGCACCAAAACAGTTCTCGCCATTACGTAAGCACTTTGACTTGTTGCATGGTCAATGTTTGTTTAAAGTGGTATTGGACATCTCCATATTGTGACATAATATTTATCAAAATAAACAATGAAATTGTGTGTAAATTATATATAGTTTTTCTCCCAAAATGTTACCTAACAGCGTAGCGCAGTGGGTTAGAGGGTTCACAATGAATCTGTACATCATAAGTTTGAATACCGCTGGGGATTTTAAAATTTTTAACTTTCCAAATTATTTTAAAACATACTTTTGGTTAGATATTGTGAAATTTAAAAAATCTAATGTGAAAGTATTTTAACAATAATGTACTTTAATCCACATTAATATGAACAGCTGTCCCATACAACCTTAACATTTTCCAGTGAATCATGCACTTGTCTCATGTCTGATTTCTCAGGTTAATCGGATGTTCGAAAATTTATCAATAATTACGATAATTTGCTAGAAAAAGTATCTCCATTGTACGTTTTTCGTTATGCAATAATTTTTTTCCAAATAAAAATGAAAATCGGCAAATTAATCACAATCGAGGAGGTCTATTATATTTTAAAAGAATTAAAAATGTTGCAAGAATACACAATCAAGACCTACTGCATTAAATACTACAATTAATTTGTATTAACAATGACCACCAAACCGGATGTTGCCTAATCTAGCCAAATTTTTAAGAAGCAACCTCCGCCAGATTAGACAAGTTTTACTGTACAAGTCACAGTTTTTCAAAGACATCTGACTTTTTATTTATATTAGAAACATTTAGTATGTGTAATAAAAAGTTTAGATTTAAGCTGACATACCCTGGTGAATGGTTTATTCTCTGTTTTAGCGAATGATCCCCTCCCCGAGTCCTCTTTACTGGGACGTCTGCTGCCCTGGGAATTGAGCGACTGTCGTCTGCTGCTGAACACCGAGTCGTCCTCATTATCCCCGCGCTCCAGCTGCTGCCACCTTCAATCACATGATAGGTCAATAACAACCATTCAGGGGAGAGCTCTCTAGTATTTAGTGTCCACAAAAAAATAGACATTGTTTTCTTCAAATCAAGAGTTCCAATAGTTGATGCTGAGCATTTAAAACAAGTATTCTCATTCAAATAGAGATTTAAATTTTGAATATTCTTTGTGAGTAATTTACTCAAAATTTATGCTAGGCTATATGAACAGTGTTAACAGGTTCAAGGTAAATGAACTTCGGTTCTTTAAAAGAAGATTTTTTTTCTGACAAATTTCAGATCATTCAATGTAACAGTTTTATAAAAATGATAAATCATAGAATCCAGTTTTAACAGCCTGGGCCTATATCAAGGTTTCTGGCTTTCACTGAATATAAATGATCTGTGATACTCAAATGCAGTGTTAAGTGATACAAGGTGCAAAATCCTGTATACAGGTACCAACATGCAGGTGCCTCCTGTCTAAAAATATTACAATCACCAAAACAAGTGTCAGAGTGAACATGCAGAACATTGACAAAACTGTGCGGAGTTATTTCCCCTAAAGGAACTCTCCTGTACCTGTCAGGTGTATCCTCTTCCTCCCATAGACTTGTCTCATTGGACAAGACAGAGTTAGAGCTACTGTCAAAAGCATTAATCAACCATGCTTACAACATTATATCAACCATGCATACTGCAGAAAATCAGCTCAACTATAGGCATGTTTACAACGTTAAATCAACCATGCATACTGCAGAAAATCAGCTCAGCAATAGGCATGCTTACAACATTATATCAGCTCAACTATGGGCATGCTACACAGAGACAAAATATCAGGGTTGCATAGCAAGCTGTCTTTGGCAGAATGATTTTATGATTGAGATAAAAAAAACTTTAACTAATTTTTGTTACCTGTCTTCAAGTTCATGTGGCATTTTAAAGACATCTGGTTCCTGCTGACTAATTTCATACAATTTCTGCAAGTAAAGAAACGTGTTGTTCATGATGTAAATATGTTACATTTTTTATATACATTATTATCTACATGTTATTGTTTTAAAAAATGTTTTATGCCCCTGAAAACATTATTACCGCTATGTGTTGATGTGTGAGAAGGTGAAAGAGCTGCATGTGATTGCTCTTAGATTATTTATATCTGAGAGACTTTATACAAATACAGAAGTACATTTAAATAAAACAGATCCAAGCCCCACCCAAGATGTGGTCTTTATCTAAGTGAAGTGTTGTAAAGTTTTACTGTGATTTAACCATGCATCCTAGCATCATCTCCCATAAGGTGTTGACCCTCAATGCTGACCCTGAACCTCCCTGATGACCCTTACCATCACTGATGACCCCTACCCTCCCTGATGACCCTTACTCTCACTGATGACCCCTACCCTCACTGATGACCCTTACCCTCACTGATGACCCCTACCCTCCCTGATGACCCTTACTCTCACTGATGACCCCTACCCTCACTGATGACCCTTACCCTCACTGATGACCCCTACCCTCACTGATGACCCCTACCCTCACTGATGACCCTTACCCTCACTAGATTGTCAATCTCCCTGTCTCTCTCTGGGGTCTGGGCCATCTGCTTCAGTCGTCTGTACCGATCCATCAGAGCATTGTACTCAACATGCAGCTTCTCGATTTTTTGTTCAAACTCTTTGTTTGGTTTAGGTTGTATTAAATCGTTCCCTGCTTTCACGCCCCTGATTTTATGCTTCATCTGGTCCACCGACCGCATCTCCTGGTCACTCATGCCTGATGTTAGAATATCGCTGTCGGACTGCCGACGATTCGACTGAAACGGCTGTCTCTGAGAATGCTTCTCTTTACGATTTTCCTCCACTTTCTGATGAATGTCATCAAACTTCATCCCAAGGCGGAAAAGTTCGCCCTCCAATTCTTTGTCCTCATCGAAATTAACATCCCCAGTTCCGCTTGTCCTCTTACGCGTGTTGTAATCCTCCTTCACTTGCAAGTAGTCTTTCCGTAACTTCTCATGGTCGTTGCGGATCTGGTCAAAGATTTTCTCTTGGTTTTCATGCGACATTCCCTCCCCTACGTCAAGCATAGCTTGGAAGGAATCCATCTACAAAAACAGACAATACATAAGTACCTTCAGTCTACGGTTAGAAATATGTGGCAAATTAGGTAAAACTGTCAAATGTCTGTGAAGCATATTGTTGACATTGAGTCTTATCTACAGAGGAATGTCCTTTCTTTTGAACATTTAAATCGGCAAGTGTCTGTTTATGTCTACAGTGATGGGCTTCATTTCATCATCAAACTATGAAAAAAGCTATGAATTTTGCAGAAGAGCCATGAAACAGGCATACAAAAACAGCTTCTCTTGTCTGCATTGAAATGAAATTGGATTCTTTTAAAATGATTTATTCACAAAAGAAAATGAAACAGGAAAGTCTGAACGCACTTTTCTTTTCTCAATGCACTTGGTCTTTGAATTTACTTGTACAGAACTTGGCAGCCACTATACCATTTATTCAACTGTGGATTAAACTTTTAGACTGCAGCATAATTCCATTTAAAAGTCCCTGTTCATTTGGCATTTACTGTAGAATTGTAGGGGTGTGAAACTTAGCGACATCTAATGGACTACTGAGTAAATCATCTGTTCTGTTATATATCTAGTCCTAGTCCTCACTTGGTACCAATTGTCCATTTATTAGAAAGAAAGATAATTGATCATTTCCTGTGATATATATATACAATCCTACATCACTATAATTGATTTTAGTCAATGATTTCAAAAGCACTAGATCTACATTCATAAGAATATAATATATTGATTGATGTCCAAAGTGAATTGTGGAACAGTCTTGCTCCAATTTCAATATATTCAGACATTCTACCTTAACTACTCATGAACAAGGAGCTGCAAGGCATGTCTTTGTTATCAATAATTGTTTCTAAATTTCAATAACAGTTCACAAGATCTAATTTTTTTGTAGATAGGGTAAACTCCAATACATTATTTGCAAATCACTGAGATAATTGACTAATACTTATTTCTTTACAATTTTGTCACTGGAATGTGATTAAACGCAAAATAAATTCTATCAAAGAAAAAAAATATCTATAAATATGCATGATTCTTCCATTCACTCACTCTTGAGTCTGAAAGCTGAGCTTGAGCGTGACCTTACCCCTTCAAGAGATTCTGAGTCTGACCTTGAACTTACCCTTTCACTGAGGTTCTGAGTCTGGAAGCTGAGTCCGACCTTGACACTCTCAGCTCCATGGTCCATCGAGATATTCCCCCGGGGGTCAGTCTGTGAGTGACCGGAGCTGAGGAGGGGGGAGAGCCCCCGCGTAGAATTCCTGCGGCCATCGGGTTGGTCTGAGTAGGAATTGAGAGCTGCACTCTCTGTATGAAAAAATATATGTATGCCAGTTAACTATAACACAATTTGTTTTAAATTTTCTGTTTTACGTTTTCATTTATCCAGAACAGATCATATAAATCAGAAAGCATCACAGGAAACTCTCAGTCAGTCTCGCAGTAAGATCATGTAAGATGGACCATGGGTTTCCAATAATGAGCAGAAGGCTGAATACAAATACATGTCCATCTTTTAATGCATTTCAGACATAGAAAAAATATAGAGTTAAGGTACCATCATCTCTCTCCGACACTTCTATGATGGCCGACAGAGGATCATCAAGCTCCGTGATGTACTGTAACAACATGTCCGAGTTTTCTACCACGCAACATCAAAAAGTCACATACATATTATCAGAGTACAATAAACAATAAAACTCAACCATATAGATTGCATATCTTCCGAGAGGTAAGACAAAGTTTCCATTCTGATAAATGAAATCCTACTTTGCTATCCCAAGTCCACGAACCTCCACTGAGTAAAAAGCAATAATTACTTTATAAAATGACACTTGAAATTAAAGAGCTTTCACTTGCATAAAACACAATGATAATAAGAACTCCAGTGTTCATAGCGCACCCCTTTGACAGAAAGTTCACAACCAGCACTAAATCATTGCCTTTGATTCACTTCATGATTGATCCTTGGACATTGTATATTAAAATCTCCCATACTTTATCTAGGATTGAATAAACAACCAATTTCCATATTCCTTCTGGTTGCAACAGAGTTGGCAGGCCTCCACATGGAGAAGTTGAGCTGCCATTGCCGAAATCACCTGAGAATTTTGTCTCCTACAGACACATGGTTTTGGTGTTTCCTGTCCGCTAGCTAATTCTTGCCCCGGCAGGTGACACATTATGAGAGACGACAATAGGATTACAGTGGCATTGACAATATAGGACCACCATCTTGATAATCTGATTAGCTGACTCAATGCAACACTACTTCTTTTAAAGGGAAATAAGAATAATTCCCTTCTAAACACAAGTGCAATTATTATTTTCCATATGACAGAATGACACACACACAGACAGACAATGTGGACATTGTCTTTGTTAATGCTGAGCTATAAGTGGTAGAACAATGATGATTCACAGGCAATTTAATTGAATTATTCATAAATCAAATCAGATTAAAGTCTATAGTAGATTGGGATATATCTTATTCAGATTGCTTTTTGAAAAATCTATCAGCCCAATTATATTGATAAATCAGCCAAATCCAATTGATAAATAATTAATTGATAAATCACATTTTATGCATACAGAAAAAGATTTTTTATGAATTGAAATTGATTTATTGACATCAAAGTTTTGACAAAACCGATTCCAAGTTTAAGAATAAATGATTTTCTAAAAATAAAAACCCAGCAAAATATATGACTTAAACTTAGTAATCTAGACTCCAAAAACAGTAAGTTTATCAATAATCTATACAAAGAATGAATACACCATTTTGACAAGCAGATCCCTGGGTATTTTTGTGTTTTACTGAAATAAGAAACCTGCTATCTAACTGAATTGATCACTTAGTGGTGTTTTAAATTTACGTCCAATATTGCCCCTCATGTAACACTGAGTGCAGGAAACAGTGGAGCAGGTCCATACAAGTTACAAAGACAACTTATAAACAAACAGCACCTTTATCTGCCTCCCATCACCTCAACACTTGCTCACAAAGTGTCAATAGTTCTGTAAGTGTGCCATAAACAGAGCTCCGAAACCTCCTCCCTTTATTGCTCTGTATATACCACATTAACCTTCTACGTGAATCACTTCCCAAACCAACTTTCTGACACATCTACACCTCTATAAAATCACAGCTAGATCAACCAGATCACATCCATTACAACTCTCTATTCCACATTGGTACCAACACTTGATACAGTCAGCCAAATTTTTTTCTTTACACTTATCCATATTTTTACCAACCCCTTCCTTCAAAATTCAACAAAAACGAGTTTGATAAGAAAAGCATGCACAATTTTGTTCCCTATTCTCAATTCTACAATGAACTCCCTTACCTGTCAGTGTAATGGGACTGGGAACTCCCAGGGACCCTTGAAATGGGGAGGGGGACTTCACTCCTCTGCCAATCTGTCCCATCTGGATGGTCTGGGGTTGTTGGGGGGAGGGGAGTGCCCCCTGGCTAGCCTGCAGGGGGGTGGGGGAGTTTGTGTGCAGCGTGACGTTAGCCCCGAGCCTGAGCTGATCGATGGTGAGCTCGGCCTGAGCGTACTTGGACAGAAGCTTGTCGTAGTCCAGCTGTAACTGCTGCACAAGCTCCGTCGCCTGCTTTCTCTTGTTGAACTCCTGGTGAAGTTTGGATGACAGCTCTGTGCGGGATTTGTCAGAGGAGGCACTGATGACCTCGCTGTGTTCATCCCCCTCCCCGATATCGATATTGACCAGCGACATAGACATGGAAGAATACTTGGGCTTCATTGGCTTGGTCCTGTTTGCTGAGATGTTGGTGGTACTTTTGCTCTTGACCTTCAGAGGGGTGTTGACCTCGGAGGGTTTGGGCAGCAAGCGTTTTGGCATTTTTTCGCCCTGTTTTCTTCCTGCTGCTGGTAGTTCGTTCTCCTTCTCAAAGAAGCTCTCCTGGGACCGAGCTTTGGAGAGGTTGTTGGTGGGACTCCTCTTGGATTTGGAGTGAGTTGAGTAGTGTTCTGATGCTGCTGACCTCTGGCTCGCTGCAGAGTCCGGTCTCTGTAGGGGGGTCCCTGACCTTGAACCCTGTCTAGTGGATGGCCTTGAGTCGGTGTTAATGGCAGAAACTGGAGTCACTGATCCATCCCTACGAGAATCATCATCAAATGATCTGTCATGGATGAAACTGGGTCCCTCCCTGTATGGGGTATTCCCTCGACTGCTGCCCCTCTCGCTCACTCGACTGGTGGGTCTGCTACTCTGGTTTGATTTGGGGGTCAAAGACCTTGGGCTTATAGAGGGGGCACCTCTATCATTATGGTAAGCTTTGATTTTGGCGGGGCTTGGTTGATCAGAAATACGACTGGTTATGATGAAAATTTCGTCATCATCATTTTCCTGTGGAGTCTGCTGTGATTCCTGAAACTCTATGCTCTCTGCATCATTATCCACAATGTCGAGCTGATCCCTGTATCCCAGCTGTTCCTGATACAACTGTAGAGCTTCCTCTGGTGAAATCTCTGGGAACGGCTCACTTCCTATTGTTCTGGCTGAGTTAGCTGTGCTGGGACGAGTCCTGGAGACTACATCATCGTGATCTCGGCTGTCCCTGCTTGTATCGTGATACCGCTCCCCGTGACGATGTCCCATATAATCCCCAAGCAACTGTTCACATGTCGGGGTCCTCCTCAGGAACTGTTCAATGTCCTCCTCAGAATCTCCCTGCTCCTCATCACTCAACTCAATATTATCACGAGACACATGAGCCTCTAATTCTTCAAACTCATTCAGTGAGTTTTTGTTCTCGAATTCAGTTCCGTCGACTAATACACCAAGCTCTTGTAGCTGTTTGTAATATTCCGGGTCAAACAAATCTTTCTCTGACCCACTTTTGGGATCGGTACTTTCGAAGGCGAGAGAATGATCAAAGCTGCTTCTATTGCTACTTTGAAGGCTTCTATCACCGAGTTTAGAGAGACTGAGATGAGGCCTGCTACTAACTAGCTCATCCTCATCACCATCCACCATAGAATCCCGATCAAAACTAAGCTCATCCTTGGAGGCCTCTAAATCACTGATGTTGGCATTTTCTCCCAGAGGTTGGGACACATCATCATAGCTCGGAAAGGAATGGAGGTCAGAGTGTCTCAGAGTCGAGCTGCTCCCTGCACTCTGCTTGTCTCGCTCGAGTCCCGAGTCTGTCCAATGAGTCCCTGTAGATCCCGCGGTGTATTTACTTTGAGTGTCAAAGCTGTCCCTTAAAATCCCATCATCATCAATCAGAATTCCTCCACCCGCTGAAAAAGAAACAGAAAACATATTATAGATGGTCAACAATACTTTTTCTAGATTTCACCACACACTGAAAAAGGAATCAGAAAAATATCATTGTTGCTCAACACCACCAAATCAGAATTCAGAGTATGTCTACATTGATCTTTTATTGTGTATTCTCATCAAATGGCAATATCTGGACATTCTGTGAAGCAAGGATCAGCTGGACCAATAAAGACGTCTATATTCCATGATCAATAACATGTACCACCACAGTCCATAATTGAAAAGTAAGCTGACAAAACGGAGTTCTCCTCATCACAAGATCTCCATGTTCCTACACTCTCATACCAACCATAAGTTATTTCAATCATCACCATGGATTATCATTTGTGAGGGTAATTAAAATTTCATAATTACAAACTGTTTCTTTTATGTCCTCCTAATCGATATTTCCTGCCTCTGAGCAACTGAATAAAAACATCACAGTCAAGTCCATCGCTATCGAGTGTGTACAACATCCTTCATAGCTATTGTGAATCATTTTCATTTGTGACCATTATCTCTAACAATGGTCAGCAGAAATGTCTTGCTATTCCCAATCACCAATGGCCATTCAGTCCAACACAAATGACAGGTTTAAATCGCTATACTGACCCAATTATCTAATGTTTCTTTTATTTAGTCTATCCTGCATTAAATCACTTTCACAAAAATTCACATTCCAGAAAGACTAATTCATCTGTATCTTAATACTTACCAAGATTTTATTAAAACCAACCCCCAAAAAACCCACATTGATTCACCTAATCAATAATCATAGTGAATTCACTCTCAAAATAAACTTGCTTGCAAAAGGTGAAAAAATTTGAAAGCTATCCAAAAACATTCTCCTAATATATACGCCATCGTAAATAATTGGAATCTGTTTTGGTTAAATCCTGAGGTCCGTGTTGGGACTGGAACTTAATTCCAATTTAAATACAATTCCACCCCTCTATAGTTGACATTCCTACCTTACAACTCTGGCAAAAAAAGAGCACACGACCCAGATTGCATAGCATTGTCGTATTTCAGAATGTGCAGAGATCATACAAGCCATGTTTGATTTAGTTATTTGCAGTGGAATAAAAAAAACTTTGAGAATTCATTAGGAGTAAATGGAGTGAACATTTAGGTCTGATATAAAGGCCGTCCTTTGATCACCTGTTTTATAGCGCTAAAATCCATTCTAAATTTGAATTGGCAAGTCAAGTTTACTTAATGTGTTAATCTTTAAATTAATTTGCAGGTAAGCGATATTAAGTGCAGATAAAATTTAAAGAGTAAACATACTCGTAAAATTCATGATTCTCTTCAAGCTGTGAATGCTTAAAAAACCCATCAGAAAAAAATCCTGCTTTTGACATTGGCTTTTCGATTGTAGATATTATATAGATACAAGACAGGTCAGACTTATGTTATACCACATTCCGAAGACATTGCTTAACCTAGTTCTACCAAATTCTTACACAGGGTCTTTAACATCTTTTTATCTCTGCGAGAGTTTTGAAAGAAATTAATATCTAAATATGAAGCCTAAAGCTTTACATTCCTTTTGGCACTACCCCCCACAAGATAATTACATCAGTACCAATGTAAAACACAGGTTTCCTTCGTGTCCCCCCAGAGAAACACAGCGGTCGTCTTACCTCGTAAATGGCTCTCGACAAATCTTCAATTTATCATTTGTTGTAGTAATATCTACCCCGGTTAAAACTCTCGGCTAATTTTGAAAGTCAACAGAGACCCAGAAATCTGTTCTTAAATCAATGGTTCGATAGCCCTCCTCGTTATTTGAAGTGGTGTGAAGTAGAAAGATCAACAGTGAACACTGACCAGTCGGGCGAGATGTACCCACGATTCCATGCAGTCAAACGACAGAGGATAGCCCATGGGTGTAGGTAAATAAAATCAAACATTCCAAGATAGGTAAATCGCTTTCTCGTTGTTAAATCCCCTTTTTTATTTTCCCAGTGGAAGGGATTTAATTATCATGATACATTAACTGTTCAGCAGGTGATAATCTTTATCAACTGTGAAATAATATTTCTACCTACTGACAGGTTGATGCTTGGATATAAGCCTATAAGTGTACTTAATTACATGCCCAAGTGGTAAATCAGTATTTCTACAGTCATCAAAATCAAATTTGAAGTAATTACCATACTGTTAAAAGATACTGATACCAAGTGCATTTCAAATTATTTTGTGTATAAAAAAGCTTTCTCTTATTAACTCATTTATTTTACAGTTAAACCATCAAATTTTAAATTAACTTGCAATTTTAAAAAAGTGGGCTCTCCAATGTCCATCAAACATTTGGTTATTTATACCAAGAGGTCAACTTTGAGAAGGGTCAACATTTGACCTCAATGTTTGTCTTACAAGGTCAGTGAAAATGATGGAGTTTTATCATGTCTCCACATGATGATCTTCTGTAATCATTAAACTATAAACGACAATGCAGCGAAAAAGATCCCAATAGAAAATGAAACCTCATTACATTTAAATTAATTCACATTGAGGATCAGTCATTCCGACCTGAGTTATTCAAATAAATTGGATAAGTACAAGTACCTCCTTCCATTACTTTATGCCGATATAGTGAGACCTCAGGTCTCCCAAAGCATTATCAGGGCAACAGAAAAACCTCAAAAGGTCACAATCAATTCCACCCCCTAATTAGTAATACATTATCGTTTTTATGCATAAATTGCTGACTGACATAGAGTGTACAATTATACATACATGACATGGAGTCTCTAAGAATTCCGTCATCATCCAGCTCAAAATCCTCGCTGTATCCCAGGTACGCCATCACTGGAGCCCCTACAGGTGTACCTGTCCAGGTGTACAGTACAGGTGTTACAGGTAGCTGTCCTCTTCCTCAGCTCCTTTCATTCAATATTCATCACGGCCCTGAAAAACATTTACCATGTCTGTGAAAATTTATTATCAAATTTTTGCAAAGACTTACAACTTCCAGCAAGAGAGCAGCTTCCCTGCCTGATTTAATAAGGCACAAAATTACCCTTTATAACAGAGCAGGTTCATCTCTTCATCAATGTCAATGTACATATCATTCTTATCAACCTTCTAATTCTCCTTCATTCTTGTTGAATTAAGTGTAGACAATTATGACAGACCATAAAATCTTTATATATTAAGACACATACATCATGCAATCTTTAATTGCTCACAATATAAAAGTACATTTATACATGTTAGGTCTCCAATTCTACCACATTTTGTGATGGATTTAGCTTTTACCCAACAAGTAAGGCATTTGAATCTTGGAAATGGGATTGAAAACATGGGAGATTCTATATATCACAGATTTCTACCCGGGCATTTTATCTGCACATCGTTTTACATGGCGTAGTATTAATACCACAGACATGTACTGTAATCAAAACAGATAAGTACTATCTTCATGGGTGATATTCACTGGATGTGCAAAAAATCAATAATCAATCTAAGTTTATTTGCTAGATGAAATCCTATCCAAAAAAACTAAGCTTCCACATAGTCTATTTGATTTTTTAAGATAATCCAATATAGATAATTGATAAATTAAATTCAAAACTTGAATAATTTACGTTTTACATTTCATGCACTATATTTGTGTCTCAAGGCCTATAACTACTGTCTGAATAAGCGGTAAGACTAGCAGGTAAAGACAATGAATTTTCGTTAATCATTAGTTCAATCTGGCAACACTAAATGTCTTATCAGTTGAATAATCCTGTTTACAAAGCACACAATCCTACCCAACACTGCCAGACTGACCCCAAATGATTCCATTTAACGTGATGACAAAATATTTCAAAAGCTGCGTGAAGATAAGAGGTGGTTCCTAGGGCCACCTGGCGCACCTCGCGGTCCTTGGGAGTGAGCGTTGTGTATTGACACACACAGATAAATACAGGTAAACACACCTCCCTAATCCTCAGTACAACAGTATCAACACTGCCCAGTCAAACCTCCACATACTAATTCCGATCACTAATATTACTATTATTCTCCGTACACAAGGAATTGGATCAGCTCCAGATACAGATTCAAACTGAGTACCAGTCGAAAAATTGAATCTCAGGTGGCATAATCATGGAAGATTACAAGGAACAATATGTTTACTCACCACTGCTCACAGTAACTTTACTCTTAACCTAAATGTTATTAGAAAAAGCCAACTTATTAACTATATATATGAACATACCTTTATCAATGTTACTTTTTTCATATATAAGACTAATGATAATCATTCTTGCTATAATAATAAAACACTAAAACTCAATAGTCAAATGTATAGTATCAAAAGATACCAATTGAGTTACCCTAATTATCAGCTGCCATATGGGAAACCAATTGCATCATGAATAATTTAAACAGGAGACAACAGTCTAATACAATTAGAATCACATAAAAGAACACACATAAACTCAATGACATATAGAAACTCTGGTTAATATAAGAAGTTAGCTTAAGAGAAATAGTTGACCTACCATGTTACGCATACTCAGAGATAAAGGGCTTCAGCTTGCACAGGAAATGATTAGTAAAAATTATCACAAAATCAGTGTATATCCAAAGAAAAAATGTACCGGTAATCCGAAATTATCCATATATAAATTCCTATATCATGTGACCCATTAAAACATGGAAAGAAAGTATGTCTTCTGTAAGCTCCATATTGAATAAAATTAATGTCCCAAAGTATTTCTTATTCCTTATTAAATTGTTGGTAATAATTTTTCATTTAACGGTGACTTATCAATAGGACGATGTCTGCACACACGGAACAACAAAACTAGGACCAAGAGTTGAACAGCGGCCAAATTCTGCCTTGTCAGTTCCCTACCGCTCTTTGGTAAAATTATGATCATTTAAATACACGATTGTTTACGTCAGCTAAAGTAACGTTCATCAAATTCAATAAAATGCTCCGACACATTCTTTCAAGGAATGGAGTGCCTCTATAAGTGATCCAAATACCAACAGATAAAGAAGTTCGTGTGAATGATAAAAGGCATTAGAATTTATTTTGGTTTCCTTTCAAAACAATAATAGGTTTTCAAATGTTCAATGTATTAAGGACTTATTCATAAATTTAAATATCTACAGCAACAATTAGATAAAATATTCATACCTCATTTCATATTCAATAGTTTTAAATCCCTTTCAACTAAGCAAATGTATAAAAATGTTTTAAGCTGTTGGAAAATTGAATGCTAAAAGGTAGTGCTAATACAGGTCACATATAGGTATATAAATGTACATAATTACGATGTTGGGTATAGGCCATTGATTATTGCATAAATAAGTTAATACAAATATTGGAGGAGAGGATTACTATAATTCCCTTTCTTGTCCTCCTTGGGGATTGCCAGACAAAGTATATTAAGCTAAATATGCACTCTTGAAGAATTAAAGTCTACCTAGGACTGTGTTTTAACATTCTATTTTCTTCCGATACATCTTGTTTAGTCCTATTCCCATCTAGTATATATTACATGTATTAACTTTAAGCAGTTTCTTTAATTTTCTAATCACATTCATTGACAAATTTATTTCACTTTAATGATCATTGTTCAAACATCTGCATCTAATGTTTGTCACTTCTTAATATACTAATATCTATTAACAGAGATCATAAAATACCAGATATAAGATATTCTAAACATTAAAAGCATGGTAACTCAAGAGTTATGCTATATTACCGGTATATTGATTATATTTAATCGATCTTTAAAACCTTATCTGACATGTACTCTTTCAGTTATTTTGCTTGAAGGTTTTATAATAAATATCTTGGTATGCACATTTGATCAATCCTTTAGGAGAGAGGTATGTGTGAAATTGAAAACACACTTGAATATACATGCATGTCTAAACATGTGGCTATTGGCCAAGTCATTTAAACCTGCTGTCAACTGCTTAACCTAGTCTGATTCTGATGTAAAAAGAAAAATTATCAGAATACGGCAAAGACCCCTAAATATTATTAAAACAGTAATATAAAATATACTACATGTAATAACATTTACACAGCTTATCAGTTAAAATTTACATATTGTATTTGTATCATATCAAGTGTTTACAAAGGGACAGAACTGGGGAAATTGATCATAGAATTTCTCCACTCTTTCAACGATTTCTGCAATACTTGTTGACATATTCACACTGCATTTACCACTGGTGAATATTTTTGCATTGCGTTTTTCACATTTAATATGTTCTGATAAATCCACCGTTTGTATGCACTACGGTAGCGTCGTAATCACTGTGGAAACCAGGCCGTTTCTAGTTTCTACATGTGCACTTTACCCTCTGCATATTAATTATTTCAGCAAAGAACATTGAAATTTCACGTAAATATAATTTTCTGATATTTAACATATACTTACGGCAGTATGTTCCCAACAATGAATCCAGATTATCCCTATTTTTCGTGTTATTTTGCACCCAAGAAGCGGGGCATCGTTTTCAACGAATCGTAAAAATTGGTAGAACGAAATACGTAAATAAGTCCGAATGTCGATCCCGATAGTATAGAGAGCAGGTGCTTTGTGAAAAATAAAAATCCGTAAACATTATAATTTTTATGTTAGCGTAACATGTCAGATTTTTACAATATTTGAAATGTTTTACAAACATTTTATATAATTTTCATGTTTTTTCTTTGTTTTCCTTACCATGATTTTTTTTTTTGGGGGGGGGGGGGGGGTGGGGGTTGAGGGGATGAGGATGATATAGGATTTGTTTTTAATAAATATGGATTTTGTGTGCAGGTATACATTTGAATCTACAAATAGTTAGACGATGTTGCTGTGCATGAGGAATTTTACTCATCAATTTGACGTTGTCATGGACAAAAGGACGTCAATTGAACGTACTCTCTATGTTGTGTTTTTATAAACAATGCCCAACTTGTCAAACACTTATGAATGTTTGTGAAATTTAAAAGTTATTTTTGTAGAGAAAATGATGTATATTATGGGGCACACTGTATAAGTACTTTGTTGTTACATTCATAATTTACTTAATAACCCTTTGCTGTACTAGTAGATACATAAGAATTATATATATGTAGACGTACATTCATAATTTACTTCTATATAATAACCAGATTGTTGTTAATACGTAGATGTACAAGTATTTTGTAAGTTCATTTATAATTTGTGTAAATACATACATGTAATACGTTTGACTCAGATTGTAAAACGTACATCATTATTCAAATTGTAAGCCACTTCTGTCCGATATTATTTTCTCAATTTATCTTATACATTGTCAATCCTCGTCTACTTCAGGAGAAGGCAAAAAAAAGACAGAATGCTTAATTGCAGCCCAGTCTTTGTTTTGCAAGATACTTAATATAATTTTGGCGTCCACTTTAAGACGGGTGCTGACCCGGGGGGGGGGGGGGGGTCCTGAAGATACTATGGTAAAAAAAAGTCGCATCTTTTCCGTGATTAAAAAATGGGTCGTCGTTAAATCTAATTCCGTCGTCACTCGGGTCAGATATCTCCTTGGCAGACCCCATGACTAAAATTTCAAAGGATTCTAATCTTTTTCCAAGGTGTCATGTTTTTTCCTTTATAGTTAAAGTCAGATTTTCATTTCTTTTCCTCAAATTTTAACCAAATAAAATTGCCTTCTTGAAAATAATGAAATACCAGGTTCGCGTCTGTTCCAGGGGGAAACATTTGCTAGTCATGATACATGTAGCGTAGTTGTAATTAAAGATTGGAGCGATGTGGTCTTACAAACAGTCCGATACAACGCAGTACGTGTATTCAATGACAAAGCATACAATTTAATCTTTTTAAAATGAAATTCATTTGGAAAATTGAATTGCAACGTAGGGCAATATAACAATCAAACAATACCGTGCAGTGAAACGGCACGTTTGTTTTCACAAGTTGAAAAGGTTTTGGGTAACATAATCTTTAATTGTGTATTGCTTTCTTCTGCATTGGCTCGTGTGTTAATAAAAGTGAGGTAAGTCTTAATATGAGGAGTGTTATAGATACCATGCCGTACAATGTCCTCTGATGAAGAGGACCAGGCCCACACTCCCCGTCCCCTCCCCCCACACCGACCCGTCACCCGGAAACAGAGGCAGCAAAGTAAGTATAGTTTACTCAACGTGTACAGAATTATAGGACGGGATGATCTAGAGTGATATTAGTTAAATCTCTTTGAAGATATCTGTAAAAAGAAAAGATTCAAAATTATCAGCTAACTTGATAATTTTGAATTGAATAATGTTTCTTTCGATTCTAAAATTAGAGGTTTAGTAGATGGACAATATGTTGACCATCCAGCCTCCTCAATTACTAGATTTTTTTTCGGACAAATTTGGCATAGACAATGTACGTCATTGTAATTCGTGTCTTTTTCACCTTCACCAAGACAACATCAGTGCCGAAAAGAGACTTCGTTCAGAGTTCATCATTATTTTGGAAATACCCCTTAGCAACAAACGGGTTACCTTTGAAATATAATAATGGTACGGGTAAAAATCACTACACAACGATACATGTACTTGTCGGTCGCTACATAGCTATGTAACGAATATACTATGGTTTATTAATATTTGTGAACATTAGTTTTCGTGGACTATTCAGTAAAAATAACACTCTCAAGGATACGTAGTTTTGTGGCCAATGATTGTATCAATACATTACGTTATAAGTATAATTGCAAGTCGGCGAACCTTCGATTTCGTTGATCAGCTCAAGTAATTGTCATTTGGTAATGATTTTATTTATTTAGTGGGTTTTTTTTATTTATTACGCCTTTTTAACAGATTAAAAGGCTAGGAGATTGCTATTTTAAAACATGTTTTGTATTTGAAACCGGGTATGAATTGACGTAAATAAGTAAATGTTGTGGACAGTCTCCATGAAACTGATGTTTAGAAATCAGAATTAATTGATTTCACACACTTGTCGAAATTTTGATTAAAACCTCAAGTTCCTATAGCAAATCCTAAAGCAAATGAAATCCACTGACTCACCCTTTACCGCGCATTTGAATTTTTTTTTATTCAGCGATTGCATGAAGAGTAGCTTTCAGTGGTGCATGCAAGTTTGTTAAGAAAAGATATAATAATTATCCATTAATGTTGTTTTATTTTCAAATTTAGGCGCCATCCCCCTAGTGCTTCCAATTCTACCTAACCAGTCATCTTTCGAAATAGAAAGTGACGCACAAAACACTTCTTTGCCACCACCATCTGGTTGGAGCAGGCGACAAGACAATTCAAAAAGAGCAGCAAAACGTCACACAAGAAATGAAAAGGTTCAGCGTACTTTCCGAGAAAAGACGAGAGAAAAGTTTACAACTCCGGTGTCACTTAGAAAAGATGAGGTCCCAAGATTTAATGGAAATAATGATAGGAAATCAAGAACAGTCTACACATCTAGATTCCCACAGATCGCAGTGTCCAAAGCAAAGGAAAAGAAAATTAAAAGTAAGAGCAAATTAAATTGAACAATAGTGCAAAACGTTATAAAAGGAACTAACATGACATTGCAAAACAGATTAACGAATATTAGCTCATTTTATGTAGACCCCGCCAACTATAATGATGAGGCTCCAGAGAAAGCCATCGTCATCAAGAATTCTAACGTCACTTTACATGGACAGCAGACGATCATAAGTCCTCGGCAGAATGGTAAATTTTTGTCAACAGATAAAACGCTAAACCGCTGTTTTCAGAGTTAAGCTTTCAGTGCTTATATAATTACGTATTTTCAGGGAAAACGCAACAGAAGAGAAGATTTTTGAATGACTTGCAATCTCGACTTGCGATTCTTCAAGGTATGTACTAGTTTCTATATTATGAATAAGTCTTCATGCACTAAAATATCACTGAGAATGAATGTAAAATTGATAAGTCATACCATATGTATTTGAAATTTCTTTTCTTTCCACTTTTGTTTTTATTTGCAGAAGAGACACAGTCTCAACTAGAGGAAAGGAAGACTTTGTTTCAAGTATTCATTGAAACTAGAGCTTACATGAAAGCAAAGGAGATACTTCTAAAGAACAAATTCCTTCTGATTAAGTCTAAGCCAGGAGATGGGGCATCATCCATGGCGATGAAATTACTCTACGACCTCACAGACGAACAGGACTGGATGATTCCACTTTGCATCGTTGAGGCAACCGACTTCGACGAAGCCATTGGAGAAAATAATTCCGTGATTTTGATTGATGGTCTGTTTGATTTGGATAGCGTATCTCTTGAGTACAAGAAAGAATGGATTGAGAAACTCCAGCGGCTTGCTTCCGCCCTACCGGTCAATAAAAGAAACAACTATGTCATTATTACAATGCCTGAGGACAGTTATGGATATCTGCCAAATTGTCTTTTCGAAAGTAAACTCTTCCAGTCTGCACTGATCGACATAAGCCATGGCGACAACAACCTAACCTTTGAAGAGAAGAAGTTATTTCTTAACATGTACGTTGTTCCCTTTTTCATATTAGATAATACACAGGGTGTAGATCTGATAAACTCTGCTCTACCATTTGGATTTCCAAAATGTTGTGAAATTTTGTACAATAATTGTTCTCTCCATAAAGACCCCCTATGTTTCTTCCGAGATCCCCAGATCTTCATACAGAGTGTGTTAGAACTTATCCAGAAAGTGGAACCGTCAAGATTGGCGCCACTCGCGTTAGTCCTACTTGGCAATGGAGCACTGTCTGAGAGACAGCTTTACAGCATTATCAGCAAAAGGAACACTGTTCTGTGGAGAACATTCGAAGATCATTACGAGGTTCTTGTTTGTGAAAGAAAAGACATCAAGTGTCTGATTCACCGAGCCAAGGGAACCTTTCTACAGTTTGATCGAGTCACCAATCAGTGGACCTTTACTCATCCCGCTGTACAGAAGGCAGTAGTGTGTCTTCTGGGTAGGATAGACCTGAAGCCCGTGATCAAGACTTGTGAACTATCACTACTTCCGAAAATGCGCACTGGAAGCGATTTATGTCGATTCAAAGACGATGTGTTGTTGGAGCACCGCTGCTATAAAGCTTTGAGCAAGCAAATCTGTAACAGCTTATCAAAGAGAGAAGAAGAGACCTTGGAAGTGTTATCTAAGATGTCAGTGTGGGAGGAAAATAAATTTGTTGAATATTTTGCACAATATCTGAGGGGAAATAAATGGGAAGACACGTTTCTCTTGCAAGATGCGAGTAACAAAGGAATCATCGAATATGCCATGACCAACGGTAACATAAGGGTGGTTGAACACATGTTATCCATTGCTGACAAGATTGGACAAAGAAAAAGCTTGTTGGACAAATCGTGTGAAAATAATTTGACTCTGGCAATGATTCTTCTGAACAAGAATGTTAGACCGGACATTGAAACCGTTCAGAGTGGAATAAAAAGTAAGAATACTACCAATCTTCGAGAAATATTGATTCGTCTTGGGAAGAACTTCGACCAGTTCGCACGGATACAGAGTAAGTTAGCAGACGACTTTAGTTATGATGTAACAATTGCAGACGAAGCTTGTTTGTCTGGCGATGAAAAGGTTGTGGACACCGTTATAGAAAATTTCCCCAAACTTGTTAGTTGCACGAAAGAATCAAGTTTCTTAATCCTACTGAAAGCAGCCATCACGGGAGGAAATCGTCGAATCGTGAATAGAATGGTTGAGATAGGAGTTGATGACAGGTCTACTACTGGACAAGACCAGACGCAAAAGAATAGTGTTGTCTTTTATATAGCTTGTAAAAATGGTGAAACTGAAGTTGCAAAATATTTCGGAAATGGAGATGTAAGTCTGTTCACATCAAGAGACAAACATAATTATACACCGTTGCATTCGGTGGCGTGTGGAGGGACTAAGGATCTTGCTGAGTACCTAATTCATGGCGGAGCGGACCCATACGCGATAACAACGAAGAAAGCGACAGCTCTTCATCTCTCATGTGCCAGTGGAAATCTCGACATCACCGCCTTCCTGATTGACAGCTACCCAGCACTCGTAGAGATGGAAGACAACAAAAAAGCTACTCCTGTTCATTATGCAACAAGGGGAGGGTCCATTGAAATAATTACCCTTCTCGTAGAGAAGCACGCTAACCTAGCCAAGGTCACCACAAAAAGGGAAACGGTACTGCATGTTTCTTGTCACAGAGGATATCTTGATGTAGCTAGACTAGTCGTAGCTAGGTGTCCGGAGCTAGCTTCTGCTGCTACTGCAGACGGGTACACGGCTCTTCACTTTGCCTGTACCACAGACGACCTTGACCTGGTGAGATTTCTAGTTGAAGATCTTCACCTTGACCCTCTGCAGCGGACCAATGATGGGACCAACTCAATACAGCTGGCCACAGGGTACGGAGTCCGGGAGTACTTGGAGCGAATATGTGTGTCCCAAAGCTTCGCCTCTATTGGAAGATTTCAGTGTGACTCTGACGACGATAATGTTTCGGAAGAGATCGAAAGACATTAATGTTTCGGAAGAGATCGGACGACGATAATGTTCCGGAAGAGATCGGACATTTAACTGAACCATCAAATCTCTTTTTTGTTGTTGTTTTGTATTCATAATACTGTTCTTGTTTTCTTTTTTTTATTCATTTGGAAAGCTGCTTCAACACTGAATATTTATTTCTTGGCACCACTGTTTCTAGTATTTGTTTTCGCCCAAACAATCATGGGACTGATAAGCTTACAATTGTGCTTGTCCTATTCAATGAATGACATTCTGTGCTGGGTTGAGCTCACTTCATTGACTGTTTATAAATTTCTCTCATATCAATAATGAGTTGAAATAAATACAAAGGGAGAAAATTCAAACATAAAGCTGAAAATAAGTTGTGTCCTACTAGTAAATAAACATTACAGATACGTTTTAAATAGTCGTTTCGTGTGATACCAGTCAATTTAGCTCTTTGTTTTCGCCACAAATGCGATAAGTGGGACTTCGCATTATAAAGAATCTATATATATATAGCATTAGGTTTTGGGTATTTTCTATTTTGAAAATATATATATATATATATATATATATATATATATATATATATATATATATATATATATATATATATATATATATACATTGTATATAACGTTGGGTGCCTGTGAGCAAATCTGGTCCTTTTTTGAAAAATGCAAATGGTCATTCATTGACTACTTCACGCGTTTGATTCGAATACCAGGTAGGTAGTAACAATACCTAATATGTAAAGAACGTGGATTTAATCAACTATAGTATATACTACATGTACATATACACATATATGTCCATGGAACAATGAAGACTATTATTTTTTTTTAATCGTTCATTCCTTCACTTAAGAATAGCTCCCTTTTGGACAGCTTCCCTCTTAAGCCCATACTATGAGGTGGCTTCACATTTGAAATGACGATCAATTTTTTAACAAGGTTTTTTAATGTCTGAGTTAAGATGACAAATGATGAAAAAATAAATCACAGAAAATACCAGTATATAATATCGTGACAACGTAATGTTCAGTCTCTTATCTACTATAAACCTTCCATCTGCAACCCTCTCCATACCTATAAAAGTGCTCCTGTAAAGATTACCTACCCAAATTTGACTGACGAGTCCGTTAATTCTCCGAAGAACAGAGCAAGATGTTGAAAACCAATTTGTGTGTTCGAGGCAATAAAGCCCTCACAGTGCTAAAGGAAATTTATGATATAACCACAAAAGCCAGGAACTTTTGTAAGGCAAATAAACAAGAAAATAATACAGCGTCGACGACTTTCTAGTTATTATACTATTCTAAAAAAAGTTTGTGCAAGTACAGCACGGGTCACTTTGGACGAATATATTGCCCTCAGCTTCGCGTCGTCCCTCGGGGGCTAATATAATCAATTTGCCCCTTGCCCCAGTCAATATTTGTATAATAGTAGGAAAGATCTATAACTGGAATGCATGTACTATAATTTTATAGTAATAACACAAATCGCAATGTGAAAAAAGGTTTACTTAAACAGCACACACACACACACACACACACACACACACACACACACACACACATATTTATTAGATACATTACTTGGGTTGGCATGGATGGGATGCAGTGGCGTCGGATGCAAATTGAAAGTGGTGGTTGGGCGGGGCGGGGCGGGGCGGGGCGGGGGGGGGGGGGCTAGACTTATCAAAAATCTTGACAAGCCAAAAAAAGATCTTTGGTTATGCTGAAAAGGAGGGGGGGGAGGGGTTAACACTCCTCATTCCTGGTTCCGACGCCTATGGGATGAAACCTATCCCTCATATTTTGGAACAGTTTAACAGACCTAAAACCTAGAGCCATATTAACAAGAGCTTGGCCTTTCGCTATTGTTCTGTCAAATAGTAATGTTTCGTAGGCCTGTCTACGTCATTGTCTGTCATTTTTTGATGATGAATTAAAAT